>NC_071505.1:335633378-335936409 GCF_027887155.1 Malaclemys terrapin pileata
TTCTCTACTTACACAAGAAGCAAGACAGGATCATTAAGGGCAAAGTTGTCTCTTGCTTCACACACTTGCACATGGAGCGAGGTGGCATCAGGACTACCCTTGTGGTTGCATGGGCTTCCACTAGTCCAGCAGTTCGCAAACTGTGGGTCAGGACTACAAAGTGGGTCAGGACCCCATTTTACTGGGGTCGCCAGGACTGGCTTAGACTTGCTGAGGCTCGGGGCCCAAGCCAAAGCCCGAGGGATTCAGCCCTGGGGGCCGGGACTCAGGTTACAGGCCTCCTGACTGGGGCTGAAGTTTTTGGGCTTCAGTTTTGCCCCCTTCCCCACCTGAGGCTTAGGCGGGGCTTAGGCTTTGGCTTTGGCTTTGCCCTCTGCCCCGCAGGGCAGCAGGACCCGGGTGGGCTCAGGCTTCAGTCCCCCCTCCTGGGGTCAGATAGTAATTTTTGTTGTCAGAAGGGGGTCGGAGTGCAATGAAGTTTGAGAGCCCCTGCACTAGTTTAAGCGTGATGGGGGAGCAGTCAGGGAGGGTAAGGTATCTGCAGGTGGGCAGAGGAGTGGGCAGAGCCTTGTCTCTGACTTCCCCAAACCCATGCACTAGCCAGCATGAAAGTGAAGTGATCTGTTAGTGGTAAAAGTCAGAAGAATAGTTCTTCCTGGAGCAAGGTGGTAACTAGGGAAGGAATGGGAGTTGTGACTTTCCTTCCCCATTCCTAGGGTGGTAAAGCCACAATGGTACCTCTTACTTCTGGTGTTGGGCAAAGTCACAGTCTTGCTCTACATGATAATATGGGTCCAGGAGTAAATTGGGCTGCGGCCCCCTGGTCTCACCCATGGACAACTTTTGGAGTGTTTTCTATTTCCTCCCATGATGAGACAGCATGGAGTGAAAGTTCACTCTCTGATGTGCTTTTCTGGGACGGCGGGGGACACAGAAGGGGGCATGGTTTAGCTTTGCATTGTAATGTCTTTGGTATAAAATGATCAAAACGTTTCCCCTGTTTTTACTGCTCTCACAACACTGCAGTGAAGCTTTTAAATTCCCTTAATGTTAGTTTGCTCATGCAAAAAAGTTTTCCTGTGCCTCATGCAAACTGCTTTGCCTCTCTGGGGTGCACCAATCGAAGGCATTTGCAAAATGCTCCTGTTTCCGTCTCTGAAAAGTGCCTCCCGATACATTTCCCTGATTAAGAAATTCAGTCCACCAAATGACAGAGTTTGCTCAGCTGGAGTTGGCTGTTTGGTTGGGATTAATAAGCTGTGTTCCTTTTTCTCATACATCTTCCTGTTCAGCATAAAAGAAAACAAATTACTTTTGGGGTTTCCTGTTCATTTGTTCTTACACAAAGTATATTCTGGGTACTCGCAGAGTACATCTAACGCCTAGAAATAGAACATTGACAACATGACTAAGGCTTTCGGCCTGTCTCAGCCGGCCGTCATCACTTAACAAGGGCTGAGTCTGGGCAGTGTGAAATATGCCTCGTTAAGCACTGAATGCTGAGTGAGACAGAAATAACTGACTGATCTGGGTTACACAAACTCGTGTTGGGATTTATTGGTAGATTTTTGGTTTTAAAAAAGGAAAGGGGTTGGAGGGCGGATTTAGTGGTTGGATTGATAGCCCTGGAAGCTGATAATCCTTTATGCACAGGACAGGTTCTATACAGGCTATAATAGAGTAAGTGTTCTCCCTGCTGCTCCTTCTGTGTGCCTCGCTCTTTTTGGGGAGTGGGAATATTTCTGGGGGTTCAAAGGGATATAATTCAGGCTCCAGGGCCCTTTCAAGCTTTGGCCTTGCTGCTGAGATTGCCAGGGAGGGTAGCAAGTGTAATAGTAGCTCTTGTGCTGTAGACACACGGGTCCATCTGAAGTGGAGAGACCACCAACTTCTCAGGCCTCTGAACAGGCATCCAGTGGCAATGGCTTTTGGCCATTAATAACTTGGACTGGGGTTTTCAAAGGGACCTAAGGACGTTAGGAGCCCAAAACTCATTGACACTCGATAGGATTTGGGCACCTAACTCCCTTAGGCTCCTTTGACAATCCCAGCATCAGGCTGGATTTGAACCCATGAAATATGCTGCGTTCTGTAATTGCTGAGCTACCCAGTCCCGTTGACTGTGATGCCTTGAAGGGCCCTCCCACTTCGTTTCCTTAATGCCGGGTGGTGATTGTAGGTGTGCCCCTGAGCGGAAGAGTTCAACCACTCTAGAAGTATCTTGGGAAGGCATTGAGTTTCAAAAATACAGTTCAGAGGCACAATTCCTAGCTGCTCACTCCGGGGCAATAGTACTTTTCCCACTGGCCTATACCATTGGCAAATTACTAATCCCCTCTGCACTGGCACAGGTACCTAGCCAGTGAGCAGGGGACATGGACCCAAAGCTCCTCCCATTCTCCACCCACCTGCTCTAGCAAGGGAGTCAGCAGGTGAGGAACCCTGGCTGTTCCCCTCCAGATGTCTAAGTAGCTCATGTGCGGATGAAAAGGAGTCGTCTGGTACCTAGTCCAAGTCACAATCTTGGGTTTTTTAAAATGATTCCATGGCGACTTGACATTGAAATCTCTTTTCTTTCTGATTTTGTCATTAATTTATTTTAGATTTATTCCTGTGGCCAGCCTCAGTCACTGATCATTTAAGTACAGGTGACCTATTTTTCAATAGCATTGACATATTATATGTATTTTGCATTGGTCTGGGAGAGCCCAGTTACAATTAGATTTACAAATCAATTTTCATGGTAGTTTCCAGTTTTCTCCTGCTGAAAACTTTCTGAAAAACCCACCACATGGACTGAAATAGTTATGGAAGAGCAAGGAAAGGAATGCAGTTTATTTTCTAAATAATTTAGCTCTGCTTTGTTTAAACAAACTACAGGAATGTGGTTAAATGCTTGACTCAGGTGGGGCTGCAGAGGAAAACGGAGTACTGAGCACGCACAGTAGAAAGTTTAGGTAAATTGTAAGTAGAGATGGACCTGAATGAAAATGACATATCAAAATATCTCTGAACTTTTGGAGGAATTCAGATTGGGATCCATATTTTTCATAAGGGTCCCATCACTAGTTGCAAGGCTCACACTTGGAGTGAGATTCTTACTAGTGCAAAGGGTCACTAATGCATAGGCCTTATACTGTACCTCAGCAGAGGGGTGAATTTCATGTCCATGAATGTGTCTTGGGATGTACACAGCTTTCAAAACCAATTTTAAGAGGCATCAATTAGGGGAACAGTTTGTCGGACGAATGATTTAAGAATGTGCCAATTAACGGCAGTGTTGGGAAGTATTTATTGCACTCTCTGAACCTGTATCTGACATATAGATATACAAGAGAATGCCAGTGTAGAGAAATCTCTGTGCCACATTATACACTAACTAGAAGAAACGGGAAGGATCCCTGTTATTAAAAGTTAGAGGAAAGTTCCTAGACATCTCAATTTCCAATACCCATTGTAAATTCCCAAGTTTAACCAACTATTTTGGTGCATTCATATTCTTTACTGAACAGCCTTCCAGAGATGCCACATTTCATTCTTTTTGACCTGACAATCACTTATTTTGTTGTGCCTTGTTATTGAAGGTAGTGTTACTGTTACATGGGTGTTTTCTCATATCAGCTGTGTTCAGGAATCTCTGTTGTACAAACCAAAGGATAATTTTCCCTTAAGAATTATACTGCTCTTTTGAAAGGCTATAATAATTCCTATTTCATCTGTCTGTAGCCTGTGGCATTCTAGGGGAAACAAAAAACAAAGGGCTAGGTAAACTCTGATTTATGAGCAGTTTTGCTGACAGCATGAGTTAGGAAGTTTCATGCCACAGTCCGTATGCAGAGCTGGATAGTACAGCCCTGTAAATGCAGTTGTGAATGTGCAGTAACTTTCTTTTTAAGAATATTTCAGAGCGGGTCAGAAATGAATAATATGAACTTTTCAAATAAATACCATGATGGGGCCCTAAACTTGTCCGTTGATTTTGATAAGTATGTGCACTTAAGCTTAGTGTTTCGTGTTCGAGATATTTTCTATAGGAAGATTAGAGAAGTATAAGGGAATAGTGCAGATATCGAAGTAACCTTTTCTATTTATCTTAGGTCAACTTGGCATGGATTTAAGGATCCCCACTGCATATTGTTATTCCAGGGCAAGGATTAAGTTGTGTGTGTCAGACTAAGAACACTTTTGAAGTTTGCCTAGTTTTTTTTTTTAAATGTGATTTTTGGATGCTTGAGTGTTTGGGTGGCTAACATGAGAGATGATTAAAAGGCCTGATTATCAGACGGCGGCGCTCAGCACTTTCTGAAAGTCAGGCCTCCTCTAAGACGCCTCAAGTTGGGCATCCAAAGTCATTTGAAAATCTTGGCCTTTGGTAATATATATATCACCGTGTGTCCCTATCCCTGTCAGCCTAGTCTTGCCCCTCATTGTTTTCTTCTTATTTAAACTGCTTGTTGAGGTAGGGACTGTCATTTATTTTATTTATCCAGTAAGAATGTTTGGTACATTGTGACATGTGTAAGAAGATAACTTTCATCCTACATGATCCCAAGCTGCTCTGTGTACTCGGCGGCACTGCAGTGCCCTCAGGCACACAGGACATTGGAGAGTACAGGTGACATTTGAGCCACGGACATACCTTTTCCCTTCAGGAAATACTCATGAGATCTTTGGGATCTCGGGCTCTTGAAGGGAGAGGGAAGCTGGCCAGGTCAGGGTTAAGTAAGGCAGTGTTGAACATAATGGCATCCCACATGTCATGTTCTCTCTCCATTTCTTCTCTCCATACTTTGGCTCTACCTTAGAGGTTGCAATCCTGATGCGTTAGATCAGTCGCTCTCAACCTTTCCAGACGACTGTGCCCCTTTCAAGAATCTGATTTGTCTTGCATATCCTAAGTTTCACCTCACTTAAAACCTACTTGCTTACAAAATCAGACATAAAAATACAAGTGTCACAGCACACTATTACTGAAAAAAGGCTGACTTTTTTCATTTTTATCATATCTATGATGGGGCAGCTCCGCCCCACATTAGCCCCAGCGGCATCAGACCAGTAGCTCTGAGGGAGGAAGTCCCACCCCGTTCATACTGGGCATGCTCCTAATGCTCTGGGAGTATAAAAGGAGGGAACTCAGCTCAGTCTGGGCTGGCGGCCGCACGGGAAGGACCTACCCAGGAAGCTCCTGTGGAGGACTAGCCAACACCCTTGAAGTTGCGGGGAGCTGAAGCGTCTCCTGGCCGAAGCCCTGCTGCGGGAGAAGCTCGAGGAGGCGACGGACCCGGAGACCCGCGGAGAACCTGGAGATTTGTGGGAGATTCTAACTCTCAAGATGGTAGGAAGCTACTTCGGGTGGGGGGGGGTGACGGATTGGTACCTTGCCCCCGGTAGGCCTCAGCGTGTTTCAGTAGGATCTCCCCGCTGAGCCAGTGTCATGGCCCTATGGCCCTTTAACCCGGGGCAACTCCATAGATTCTGGCCATTAGGCCGTGCTGCCCTGTAACCCGGGGCAATTCTGTGGACTCTGGCCATTAGGCCGCACTACCCCGTAACCAGGGGCAATTCTACGGACTCTGGCCGCAAGGCTGTGCTACCTTGCAATGAGGGGTGTAAACCCTCACAATATCATTATAAAATAAATCGATTGGAATATAAATATTGTACTTGCATTTCAGTGTATAGTATAGAGCAGTATAAACCAGTCATTGTCTGTATAAAATTTTAGTTTCTACTGACTTCACTAGGGTTTTTTATGTAGCCTGTTGTAAAACTAGGCAAATAACTAGAGAATGAGTTGATGTATCCCCTGCGTACCCCCAGGGGTACATGTAGCCCGGTTGAGAACCACTGAGAGAGATCGTCATAGTCCTTGTTTGACCCCTGCTCAGAGTGTGACTCTTGCCCTGGGGAGGACAGCAAGTGCTGCTCACCCAATACTCCCTACTGCAAGTAAGCTGGCAGGGAGGGGCAAAGAGATGGGGAGTGCTGGTTCCATGCCCTGCCGCCACACTCGCTGGCCACAGTAGGTAATCATCACACAGAAGGGGCAGGGGCGGCGAGTTATATGGGCCCATGGTGCCCGTGCTGCAGCAATATTCAGGGCCCAGGGGCCCAGCTCCACCAATGGATCTCTCCCCCAGCCCCGCCTGCCATCCCACGTGTCTCCTCCAGCCCTGCCTGCTGCCCCCGCACGCCTCCCTCGGAGCGTCCCTGCCTGTGCCCTGCCGCTCCGCACTGTGCTCCCTCGCCTGCCGCTGCTGGCTACAAAAGGGAGTGGCATCGGCAGCAGGCTGAGGAACCGCTCCCTGTGGAGGGAGGAGGGGAGGAGGCGCACACGTGATGGCAGCCCCTCCCCTCCGACACCCACCACAGGGGAGGCGAGGGGGCTTCCTGGACCTGAGAGGGACCCTAGGAGCATGTGCAACAGTGACAGTGGTGTGGGGTGAGTGTGTTGCTGGGAGGAGGGGATCCCTCCCTCAGAGCTTGCTCTACTAGCGGTGAGAGGGCTGGGGGGAGTCCTCCTTTCTGGTCCCAGCCCCGGGGCAGCCTGCCTGCACTCCAAACTCCTCATCCCTAGCCCCACCCCATCCCAGAGCCCACACCCCCAGCCAGAGCCCTTCCCCCCCCGCATTCCAACCCTCTGCCCCCGCCCTGAGCCCCCTCCTGCGCCCTGAACCCCTCATCCGTGGCCCCACCCCACAGCCCTCACCAAGAACCCTCTGCCCTAGCCCTCATCCCCAGTCCCACAGCCCAGAGCCCTCATCCCCCCACACCCCAACCCTCTGCCCTGCCCTGAGCCCCGCCCAAACGGAGCCACACTCCAAACCTCTCAGCCCCACCCCATAAATGTTGTTATGTGCACCAATATGGAGGTGATTTGTCACACATCCCCTCCATATTGGTGCACATAACAAGATTCTTTCCTCACATGAGTGGGGAAAAAATAGAGGGAACACCGGCGTATACTGTACGAGTGCCCGAGGGAAAAAACATGCCACTTCAATTTGGCGGTCAGTTTGGGGTATGATCGTGTTTCGCACAATACTTGATTATTGTATACTCTTTAAAGTATATAATCGGTTGTATAAGCGTACAACAAAATATAATGTATTGAAGCAGATGAGTGCGGCGTCTCACGTTCCACTTTTAATTGGCCCTTGTAATCTTGTGGTGCCGGCCCGCTGTAGCTTCCTTTTATCCCAGCAACAAATTCTTGATTCATAGGACCAATAATAATAATAATCAACAATGGATAAATTCTTAATCAAGTTACACAGAGAAAAAGAAGAAAAGGGTAATTCATCAAGTGATGGCCTGAGTTTGACACCCAGCTTGCAAACTGAAGTTATACAAAACAAAGATGCGGCAAATCTACAAGATAAGAAAAGGAGTTTTTAGCATTCTTGGCTATCAAGGTTTATGTGGTTGGAGTACAATAGCGAATTAGACAGAGCTTTTTGCTCGGTCTGCAAAAACTGTTCTGAAAAGAAGATCTTAATATTTTCTATGAAGGCTGAACCAATGTTTATTTTGTCCGGATTTCAAGATTGGAGACACGCATTGCGTGGTTTTACATTACTCGAAAAATCCTCCTGTCACAAGGAAGCGGTAATGAAGTATGCTGCTCTGCAATCTCAGGTAAATATTTCTGCACTAATATCGGCCAGTTACAGAAAAGAATCACAATCAGCTAGGAATGCACTGCACAAAATTTTTACCAGTGTTTAGTACCTAGCTCAACAAGAAATAGCATTGCATGGACATAATGGGAGTGATTCAAATTTGATGCAGCTCTTGTCGCAGTACAGATTCAGAGGAACTGAGACAGTGGCTTAGTCGCACAAAATACAAGTGACTATCACATGAGGTCATTAACGAAATAATCGAAATGATGGCAATGATGGTGCTAAGACAAATTGTGCAAAAGATAAAGGCTTCTGAGTTTTATGCCATTGTAATGGATGAGACTACCAATTTGTCAAGAAAAGAACAAGTAATTTTTTCTTTAAGGTTCTTTTCTAGTGAAGACTGGGAAATTTATGAGGAATTTATTGGGTTTTACCAAACTGATGCAATGGATGCTGCTTCTCTTTTCAAAATTGTGGAAGATATGCTTCTCAGGTGTGATTTGCCCTTTTCCGACTATGAGGCCATGATGAACTGCCTGGATGAATTTAGTCACTCTTCAGATGAATTTGGCTCAAAATGTATTCTTGAAGCAACGTCAATCTTTTTCAACATACTTTACACTGACAGTTCTGGTGAAAGCCATGTGTCCTATAGAAGAAGCTAATGCAAAAATTCATAGCCCAAACGTGTCATTGGCAAGCGTTATGAAGAAAGTTGGCCTGTTGCACGAGGTGTTGAGTAGGATGTGCATCGACTCATCATACAATCACTTCTGGGAAATAACAGTAGAGAAGGCAAGAAATCTTTATTTAGATGATCCTACACTCCTGAGAAAACACAAGCCACCAAGATGGCTCGACCATGAAAGCCTTCCTCACACCTTCAGTGACGCCAAAGAGTATTTTCATCAAATATATGTTGCGGTCATTGATGCTTGCAAAGTTGCCATTGAACAGAGGTTTTCAACAGAAAGCCATTTGCAGTAAAATTGGAGAAGCAAATGATGCCGCAAATGGCTCAAAACAGGACATTGTCCCAATCAGTGAAGCTTTCCATGGTGACATTAACACGGAGAGGCTATCTCTTCTTTTAGAAATGTTGAGTAATATTTGAAGATTGAGAAATTGCCAGCTTAATTTGGTGAGTGAAGTGAAGCATTTTCTGAAACAAAATGAAGGCTTGAGTGACATGTTGTCAGAAGTTACAGTTCTCCTGAAATTATTCTACACAATTCCTACTACAACGTGCACCACTGAGCGATCATTCAGTTGCCTGCGCAGACTGAAAAATTATTTGCGCACGACAATGGGCCAAGAACATCTAAATTACTTGGCATTTCTGCACATTCATAAAAACTCTACCCCCGAATTGGACATTGTAGGTCTCCTGGATGTTCAAGAACCGAACAACGACGAAAAGTGTTTGCCGCCTCCTGAAGAACATCACAAAAGAAGGGGCTACATTTTGTTTTCATTTTAGAAAGTATTTGCTTTTGAGGGTTATTGATCCAAGAGTGCTTGGTTGTTTCCGTATTCAAAAAGGGTATTAATAAATTTGATATTCTTAGTTAAATAATTTTTTTTCTTATGATAGTGATATTGTGCAATATCGGGAAACTGTTAAACGCTTACAGTTTCCAGTCCATTTTTGCATTATTTTAAAATATATATATTGACTTACAAGGCAGGTGTGGGGGGGGGGGGAGGGTGGAGAGTGGGAGGGGGACTTGGACCCGTTCTGGGCACCACCAAAAATTATACAAACCTGCTGCCCCTGGGAAGGGGGCAGTAAGCTGTATGGAAAAAAAAGGTTCAGTAAATTGCTCATTCCCTAAGGCAAATGGGAACAGGAGAGGAGTTATAACTCTGAGTCACAATTCATTGTCTGCTCTACTCCTGGGGAGGTGCAGCTATTCACTTTTCTTTAATCAGGGCAGAGTGTACAGTTCTGGTCTGGTTGCAAGTAACTTTCCCTGTGTCTGCTCCAGTTCAACTGATCCAGAGAGCTAATGCAAACTCAGCTCCTTTGGTTAATAGTTTAATTTTGTCCATCTAGGCTATACCCCTGGGCACATCATATCCATACAATTACTTCTCAGTGTCACAATGCCTCTCCAACATTTGCATCTCCCAGCCCCATTGCCTCCTAAACTTCCCCTCTCTGCTCCTCCCTTTGCACAAATGTCTTCTTTCTAGTTTGCTTGTCTTTATTTTCTGATGCAACATATCTTAGAAGTATTACTCCTCTTGTTAGGCAAGCATAAGAACTGGAGCAATATTTCACATTTTTTTTTATTGTTGCAGCTTTTATCAAATCTTCAGAAAACCAGTGTGTCTTACCCTTGCTGTGTAGGCAGCTGTCTCCGACTTTTTGACATAACGTGTCTTTCATTGAAGATGATTAGTATTAAAATTAGAGCTGTGTGTGTGTGTGTGTGTGTGTGTGTGCCAAGATGGAGTGCAGTGCAGTATATGAAAAAAGGTTACACTAATTTGTATCTGTGTGTTGGCAAAAAATGGTCATTTGTGATCTAGGTCAGAGGTAATTAAACTGTGGTCCATGAACACTTGTGGTCTGTGGGAGCTGGCTGGTAATCTGCTCCCTGTTCTCCTTATTTTCAGCTGCTAAGTAGCATTAAAAGACAGCTAATAATACATTAAGTATCACTCTTCCAAGAAAAGAATTGCTGGAGTTGGCACGGAATGAGTTGGCCATGGCCGTGTGATCGTTAATGAGAGAAGAGATAATCCAGGAGACAGTCTCTCTATTAAGAGCAAGCCTGCTCTATGGAAAAGTTTGAGAACCCATGGTCTCTGTCAAATGAGTTTGGTGGTCAGTTCCTAGTAAACAAGAATCTACATCACAAAAAATACAAACAATTTTGACACATGCCTTTGCCATTAGTCTCAACAGAGAGGTCAAGAACTACTCTTCCCTTGGGTTTGAGCCAGTGCCTATTGACAACAGTGCGAGCCTTTCCATTGACTTCAGCGGGCATTGGATTGGGCCCTTAGGACTTGATTGTCAAGCGTTCAGCATGGTGGATCCAGATTTTCAGAATAAATAGCTCTGCTCCCATTTAGATACTTAAAGCAGGGCCCTATGGTCCATAATGCTCAGTACTCGGCAACTCGTGCTGTGATGCTGACACCCAGATTTTCCAAAGAGCTGAACAGCCAGTGTGAGCCCACAGTGTGAGCCTGTTTGGGGGCCAAGATGTGAGCTGTGCTTGTTTGAAAACCTGGTCCCAGTTGTGCATGCTGAACACTTTTGAAAATTCAGGGCTGAGGGTAAAGTTTTCCTGAGGGGACTCAGGAACCTAGACCTCAAAGGAATTTAGGTTCCTAAGTCACTGAGGCATTTTTGAAAATGTTACCTTTAGTCTCTTGAGGTTGGGATTGAAACTCACTGGTGGGGCAGCCAGGGGAAGCTTGCATGGCCACTGTCCACGCGCTATAACTGTTCTGTAGATAAACAAAGGCCTTCCTTCCACAGGCCTTTCACAAGACTCTCCATTCATTTTTACATGGTAAGCTGCTTGGGGCTAACGCTGTCATTCCCTATCAGTGTAGGCAACACCCAGCACAGTGGGGCCAGGCTGGGGCCTCTGCACACTGCCACAACCTAAATGATAAATTATAAATTTATATTAAAAAGGGCTGCGAGGGGGAGGGCTGTTGAGAGGAAAGTGTGGGGAGCAGATCTCTGCTAGTTATGAGAGATACGTTAATTTAATGTGGCAGTCAAGGAAGATCTGTGAGCCCTGATCATTCCTTTTTAAATTAATGCCAGAGTATGTATGTATGTATTTTACATCAAGAGACTGAGGCATTGCCTTTCCCGAGGTCTGAAACAAAACAAATCCTGACCTTAACTGACAGGATCTGCTCCTGTTTTGATTGTATTGATGAATAAGACAACAGCAGGGTGTGGGCGTGTAGAGCCCCCCAAAGGAATATTTAGAAGGCACATTAGTATGGGAACATAAGCTAAAACAGCTATTGACAAGCATGAAGTTCAGAAGCTACAGTTTTGCGTGAAACCCTGGTTTCCCTGCCCACCCCTTGGAAACCTCTTGTCAAGACTGATCATTACCAGATAAGGGGGCAGTAGTAACAAGGTGCCATTTCCATGAAATTAATCCACGGATAAAGGAAAGGATGGAAAGGGGGACAGACCTGTTTTGGGAGTCTCAGTACTAGTTGATCAAGAATTTCGATGATGGGGAGAAATTGGCTTTCATGTACATTGCCCTTCTTTATAGGAGAGCTTAAGAATCACTCTTTGGGGTTTGTTGGGAATTCATCACTTATGGGAAAATCTGTAGGATTTAGTAGAAAATGATGTTTTCCATAGTTATTTTTTATAAACCCTTCTGTAGAACATAATACAGAGATTTATATCCCTGGTGTAGAATTTGCTAGGATGGTTCATAAACCCTATAATGAGGATTTCTTTTTTTACTGAAAAATATATAGGGTTTTAGCATATTTTCTGTAAACTCCTAATTAAATTTCTGTAGACTTTTTCAGTAAGGGAATGGTAGAATTTTAATCACAGCAAAGGCAATAGTGTTCCCTGTTTTTTTGGAATCCTCTATCAGATATCCCGTAAAGACTTATGTACCATACATAAGCCTAGTCTAGTGGTTAAAGCACATAAAGAAGAGTCAGGTGATTTTAGTTCTGCTGGTGAGGGTCCTTCCTTACTTGCTGTGTGACCTTGAGACAAGTCACTTAACCTTTCTGTGCCTCAGTTTTCCCATATGTAAAATGGAGATAGTTAACACCATCTCACAGGTGAGCTATGAACCTTATTGAATTACTTCTTGGACTGAAGGTGCATGAGCACCACAAAATATTATCATTTAGCCAAACCCCTGCTTTACTTACTGTTTAAGCGAATTCCTTCAGGTATGGAAAACTATTTCTACACTGTTTTGCACATTACAGTAGAATGTCACTAATTTTTTGCTCTAATGAGCAGGGGACCAATTCTGCAAGTTAGCAAATGATAAAACATGATGAAAAAAGATCAATGCTACTGCCCTGCAAGATGTAATATTTGGATTTATTTTGGCAAGCATAGGTTAGTTTTAATTATTTATGTTAATACCACATAGACTGTTTGTAAGTATTCTACATTGCCTTGTTTTTTTTTTTAGGAAGTCTGGATTGGCTTGTGGTTTAAAGGCAGAGGAGTGGGAGCTGGCTGACTTGAGTTCTATTCCCGTCTTTACCACAGAGAGTAGCAAAACAGCATGTACACAGAATTCCCCTGTGACCTTGGAGAAAGTCACTTAATCATTGCCCGTCTCAGTTTCTTCCTTTGTGCAATGAATGTAATAATATTTAACTATATCTTGACTTTAAAGCTTTGGAAAGCTCTTTGAGATCCTCTCATGGAAGGCACTGTAAAAGTACAAACACATAGCAATATCAGAGTCTGCACAGTAACGTGGAGTGAGGCCACTGGGGCTCCGTGAATATTGTTAGGTGTGTAGATTAGCAAATGAGAATTAGCTAAAGAACTTCATATGGGACCATCATTTACTATATATTTATGCAGCACCCAGCATAATGTGGAGCCCAATTTGGTTGTGGCCTTAAGGGGTTACTGCAATAGACATGAAAAGAAGTCCGTGACTTCCCACATACAATTGAATACAACGTTCTGACCTCTAAAACTTCAGATGCCAAATGGTCTCGTCAGCAAATATTTACATAACAAGTATCATAATGCAAAAAAAAAAGTCTAACAAAGAGTTTTAATAAATTCAACATTTTCACATGAATAGCATAACAAATAACCTAATACAAAACTTCCATGTAGCTGATAAACTCATGTAATTTTTTTACCTCATCCTACCATCCTGTGTTTTTATCCACCTGTCACAGCCTGTCTGACCCTTAGACTATAAAGTCTTTGCAGCAGAGAATGTTTTCTTTCCTATACATCTTTACAGTGCCTAGCACAATGTGGCCCTGATCCTTGATTGGGCTTCCTAGGTGCGATCATAATAGAAGGTGTGACCATAATTATAATATAATAATAGTTTATGTCTTTGATATTACAATAGTCTACAAGTATGTGAATCAGTTTTCAAATCTCAGACCTCAGGACCATATTTGCTAGCAGGATCTGAGAGAAATGAAAAGGTTAGACTTACCGCTCCAAAAAAGCTTAGACTCCTCTCCCACCCAGAAAAAAAAAAAAAAAAGGCAAAAGGGGACATTTTGAAAGGGCCATAACTCATAAACTACTTGACAGATTCTCTTGTGAATTCTCAGAAAATTCGTTTTGTACTCTGAGGAGAGATCTTACCATTTGTATAACAGAGAGATTTAATCCTTTGCTTTAAGTGCTGATATCAGGGATGCCTTAGTTAAGAACCAGCTGTGATGCCCTGGTACCAAATTATTGCAGGAATCACTCCATGCGCCACTGAAATGCAGTATTGAATGAGGCAGGCATTTAAGCAGTGCATACACGGAGGTTGTATAATAGCCTGTCATCCTCCAGAGGATGACTAGAACTATCTTCCAATCTACCTATTCTGTGAATTGCTCTTAAATTCTCTCTAACTAGCCATCAGGTCTGGTTTTGTTCCATATTCCTGGGAAGCCTATGGATTAAGGACCTGATCCAGTACCCAATGGAGTCAATGGAAAGATTCCCATGGACTTCAGTGGACACAGGATCAGGCACAAGTGAGGTAGGATTAAGAAGGATTTGTCAGAGACTAATATTAGGTTAGAGCTAATTCAAGACACATTGGTAACGAATTTGAATTTAGATAAGCAAGAATTTGGGAGGATGCGATTGAAAACATGGATACCTTGCTGTGCTGACTGAGAACAGCAGTCATATTTGATCCTATTTGTTGAATCCAGTCAGAAAAGAGACAGAGGAAAAAGTGGTGTATTTGCATTATGGTAGTGCCTAGAGACCCCAACTGAGTTCATGGCCCCATTGTGTTGGCACTGTATCAACATCTAGTGAAAGACATCACCCTGCCCTGAAGAGTTTACTATCTAAATAGATAAAAGAATGGGTAGGAGTGAAAAGAGAGGCATGGAGAAGTAAAATGACTTTCTTAAAGCACCATACTGGGTCAGCGTGAGCAGAAAGTTCTGCTCCCCACCTTACTCTTGAATTTGTTTTCCCTATTTTGTGTATGGTTGTTGTTTATCATTTCTATTGTGGTGGGTTAATTGTAGAGGGAGTGCAGCTGTCTAGTGTGTGATATGAGAGGTTCTAAGGCCAGAAGGAATCGCTGTGATCATGTAGTCTGACCTTAGCCGCAACACAGGCCACAAACATTCCTTGAATCAATTCCTGTTTGAACTAGAGCATTGCTTTTGCAAAACCATCCAGTCATGATTTTAAAAATTGCCTGGGATGGAATCCATCACAATCATTGGTAGTTTGTTCCAAGAGTTAATTACCCTCACAGTTAAAAAGCCATGCCTTATTTCCAGTCAGAATTTGTCTAGCTTCAACTTCCAGCCTTTGGGTCTTGTTATACCTGTGTCTGCAAGATTGGAGGACCCTCTAGTATTACATTTCTGTCTTTTAGACTGTACCTCATAGAGTTGTTGGTGATGTGTGTAAGCCCTGTGTTGAGGAGCAAACGTTTGAAATTGGCATGTAAGCCAGGAACTAGTTGCCAAGAGTCTTTCTGGGTTTCAGCTTTGCTGTTCTTTGCTGTTGGAAGGAATTTGACTATTGAAGTGAAACTGAAAAACATGGACCTGGAATATGTTGCCCTTTGGCCTGCCAGATACAGGGTTTCCTCAGTAGTTCAGACTGTCTGAAAGCCACTGCTTCTCCCAAAGTGTCAGCAAGAGCTTAATGTCCTCAAGGTCTAAACAGACAAGTTTTTCTGCTGATGTAACACTCCAAGTTTGACATTTGGATCATTGGGGCTTGAAGTTTCTGTGGCTCTAGACAGAATTCAAATCCTCTCTTACCCCCTCAGACTGGCTCCTGCCATTCCAGTTGAGCTCAGATGAGTTAATCTCTTACTCTTCATAAAGTCAGTTCTTTTTTTCTAACTTGCCTCTGGAGTCTTAGATATAAATATGCCAAACACAGTTAGTTCCGTCTCCCCTCTTCCCATTTGATAGTGGTTCTGTATATGGTGAAGGCTGGTGGAGTTTGCCCAAACAGGGAAATAAGTAGAAAGATTTAGTTCCCTTGGACACCTAGAAGACGTTGCCTTTCCTAGTGGTGATTTTAATTTGCATTTGTTTGTCTCCTCAGAGCTATGGAACATGCTCCACAGACTACACATTCGAATGCCTAAGTACTGTGTTTGGTTCTCTTAATCCTGTCCACTCTGGGAGTCTATGAATTCCTTACTAGAGGGTATGTGTTTAAGTTGTTGTGTTCTGTCACTATAATGCAAGATGACAAGTACTTGGAGATGAGAAATCTGGATTTAAGGTCTTTTTTCATGGTAGGTGAAGAATGGGGTAGAAAATGTTCATTGATGGATTAAGCCCAGGGGGATAGTCTCAATGCTTTATGCAGAGTTTAGTTGTGTGACTCATCAAAACCAGTGTGAGATACATGGCTGAACATCCCTATGTAGCAGGTCTTTGGAAAATATACCTATGTCTTTGTGCTTTTGAGGTCAGGGTTTGAGTTAACGAGTGGGATTTAGGGCCATGTCTGTAACTGGTTTGGGGTTTCTGTAGGAGGAGCATACATGCTATAAAACTGTTCACTAGCAGCTTCCCACAGCTGGGGTTATGGATATTCCACAGTGGCCTCTCTGGAGTCCCACCAAACAGAAATTGCCAAAGTTTCATTCCAGTAAGGCTCTTGTGCATTTGATATTGATAAGGAGATTGCTGCAGGGCCTCATTATCTCCTGTCTTGATTACAGCAACCTCATCGCTAGCGTAGCCAACTCCTGCCTTGCTCTCTCCAGCCCACTCAAAAAACACGGTGCCTATCAGATAATGGCCAGGCAGAGGGCATGTGGGGATTGCTGGTATTTCAAAAAGTGCCAGTGATGTGAGGACTGTCAAGCTGTGCAGAGAGCCAGCCTAGTTAAAGAGAATGCTTTCATCACTGTTACTCTGGTACCCCACTCCAAGCCCTTCTCTCATATTGTTTGTTGTTATGATCACTGTGACGTTGTGCAGTCTATATGGTTTTATACAAACTTGATAAGAAGTCAATATAATGTAACTGGGATAGTTTTAGAGAAAATACGGTAGTAAGTGAATGAAACGTAACTGGGATATGCTTCATGCAAAAGGTCTCTTGTAAGGTATCATTACAAAGCTTATAATCTACTGAGGATGATCATCTGATTTGTATAAATGTACCACTCTTGTATCTAAAACTAAAAATATAAAATGTAACTCTGAGGGCCTATTGTAATTGTGTAAAGTGTGGACCATTAATGATGGTTTGGAATCTTGATGACTCCCATTGTCTGCAGATGGCTGTATTTACCTGTGAGTCTTCCTGTATATGTGTGTGCTGGCAAGTGAGTAATGAAGTCTTGCAGTGACATGTGATCATGTCACCTGAACTGGAATCCATCTTTAACCTGGTGCTTTTCCAGTGAGGGGGGGTGGAAACCCAGAGAGACAAAGAGTTCCCGCCTTATGCAAAAGATATATAAAGGGGTGGAAGAGAACAGAGAGGGGGAGGAGCCATCATGAAGAATCCCCTAGCTACCACCTGAGCTGCAACAAGAGCTGTACCAGGGGAAAGAATTGTGCCCAGGCCTGGAAGGTGTCCAGTCTGAGAAAAACTTACTGAAGCATCTCTGAGGGTGAGATTATCTGTATTCAGTTTGATTAGGCATAGATTTGCGCATTTTATTTTATTTTGCTTGGTGACTTACTTTGTTCTGTCTGTTACTACTTTGAACCACTTAAATCCTACTGTCTGTATTTAATAAAATCACTTTCTATTTAGTAATTCACTCAGAGTATGTATTAATACCTGGGGGAGCAAACAACTGTGCATATCTCTCTATCAGTGTTATAGAGGGCGAACAATTTATGAGTTTGCCCTGCATAAGCTTTATGCAGGGTAAAACGGATTTATCTGGGTTTAGACCCCATTGGGAGTTGGGCATCTGAGTGCTAAAGACAAGCACACTACTGTGAGCTGTTTTCAGGTAAACTTGCAGCTTTGGGACAAGTGATTCAGACCCTGGATCTGTGTCTGAAGCCAAACGGGAGTGTCTGGCTCAGCAAGACAGGGTGCTGGAGTCCTGAGCTGGCAGGGAAAACAGAAGCAGGGGTAGTCTTTGCACATCGGGTGGCAGCTCCCAAGGGGGTTTCTGTGATCCAACCCGTCACAATCACCTGTTGCATGTTGCTGGAAAGTGTCTTCCAGCAACCGGCACAAGACCCAGGTCCTGATTATACATATGAAGAATTCATCGGTTTGCACGGGATCTTTAATGCCCAGGCACAGCATGTAGGATCGCGAGGGCTGATATTCAGAGATGCCGAACACCCAGAGGTCCGATTGGGATGCCGTGCACCTCTGGAAATCATGTTACTGGTTTCTAAGATCCCTGCATTGGGCGTCCTAAAATCCATCTAATAAACTGAGCTCCATAGTACTCAGTTCATCTACCTCAGAAGAATCCTGCCAGGATTTGGACTTGTGGTTCTCAGGACTCCGTGTGTTTCAAAACCTGAGCCTTAGACTTTATAAGCCATTCCTTGCAGCCATGATACCACATGGGCCTCAGCTTCAGTTACATGTTTTATCAGTCTCAAAAGCCAACGATTTTTCTTAATACAATTTCACCATAGACATTGTCCCTTAGACAATTGTGCCTTCATAGCCACACTTGCTGCAAGCTTCTATTGACGATTGCGCCTTCATTCCCTATGTAGGGCTTTCATTGATCTTGATGGGAGTTGTGTGTGAGGTTTGAGTGCAGGATATGCAGGCGGTGACATAAGGATGCTTTTGATAAGAGTTTGCACTTAAGATAAGAGTTCTGTAGTGCGATGGGAGAGCTGCATTTTCACCTTAATTATCAGTCACCTTCCTCTGTGTTTCAGTGGAGGGTGCCCCGTTTAAAGAAAGAAATAAAACAACAATCCAGGCACCAAGGAGCTGCCTGGAATCCCACAGAAACTGCCATCGATAAAATCTTTAAAAATGCATCGTGCTACTGCTGTGAATCTTAGACAAAGCACCGTGCATCCTGAGCAGCGCTCAGGAAGGTGTGTTGAAAAACCCAATCATCAAGCCCAGTCGTCAGTGATAATCTGCAGCAAGACCATTCGTTCCCAACAAAATAAGGAGAGTCTTTGGGAAAGGTTTTTTTCTTTGAGAATGTTCCTTTAAAATGCAGTCCAGTCCTTCCGTTTGTACAACAGAAATGCCATGCTTTATAAAGGCAGAGATGATAACAATAGACTTATTAATACTAAAAACCTAGCTCTATAATTATAATAAAACTATTGAGTCTCATCTCTTTTACATAGATGGCAGTATGCAAATAGGGAGGCATCTGCCTTGATAACTGCAGAGGCTATGAAAATCTTTATTTGAAGAATTTAAATCAGGTTTTCCTGCTGCATTCAGTACTCAAAGTTAGAAAAGGAGCTCTTTCCCCGCCCCAGTCCTTTCTTTCTGAACATAACAATGCATTTTAAACTGCTCTGAAATTGCAAAGCTATTTCACAGTTTCATAGAGAAGAAATGGCTTGAGGGAACCATTTGCCTTTTATGCCTGGAACATCAAAATAAAATACCAAATGGGAAAATGAATTCTGTTGTGCGAAGGGTGGGAGTGATGCAGAACGGATTTTTGTTCCAGAGGGCTCATCGTCTGAGGGGTCAGAGCAGAGTTGCATGAAAGTGTAAAGTCAACCTCATTCGTGATACTGTGATGCTGGCTATGTGTGGTGACAGGATGAGTAAACCTGCTTTAACAGTGTGGGGGAGGAGGGCATTCACCCCTATTTCATTAGAACCACATCCTGTAAGATGTTGATCACAGAAGGAGTGCAGGCAGCATGATCTATTGGAGAGGGCAGATTCTAGTGTAGATCTCACCTGAGTGGTCAGGTCCCTTTTCCACAGCAGAGGCCATCCCTCTGTGAACATATGTCTGTTTAAATTAAAGGGTAAGATAGGGAGGGAAATGGAAGGTATTCATGTCTTCCTTGGGGGAGTCATAACTCCGTAGTCAAGAAACCTGTGGGTACATCTACACTACAGGGGGGAGTCGATTTAAGATACGCAAATTCAGCTACGTGAATAGCGTAGCTGAATTCGACGTATCGCAGCCGACTTACCCCGCTGTGAGGACGGCGGCAAAATCGACTTCTGCGGCTTTCTGTCGGCAGTGCTTACTCCCACCTCCGCTGGTGGAGTAAGAGCGCCGATTCGGGGATCGATTGTCGCGTCCCAACGGGACGCGATAAATCGATCCCCGAGAGGTCGATTTCTACCCGCCGATTCAGGCGGGTAGTGTAGACCTAGCCTGTGTTTCATAAAATGGGTCACTAGGAAGGTAAAGCTTTTTTTCACTATGCAGTTGGGAGTGTCATCCCAACCTTCTCCTCATGGTTTTACTTGCCTCTGTTCAGAGCACAGGATATGATTGTCTTTGAAAGCACCAGACAGTACTTTGTCCCAGAATAATATAACATAGCAGTTTTGGTTGCCTTAAACAAATCGGGCTTTCCATAGCAAGTAGACTGCAGGAGTTAAAAGACATGGAAATATATAAGATGTTAAATGTTTAGCGGAACATTCAACATAATGTAAGAATGACCATAATGGGTCAGACCAATGGTCCCACTAGCACAGGATCCTGTCTTCTGACAGCGGCCAATGCCAGATGCTTCAAATGAACAGACCAGGGCAATCAGCAAGTGATCCCTGTCATCCAGTCCCAGCTTCTGGCACTCCGAGGCATAGGGACACGCAGAGCATGGGATTGCATCCATGACCATCTTGGCTAATAGGTCCACCAACGGCTGTCCTTCATGAACTTATCTAATTCTCTTTTGAATCCAGTTATAGTTTTGGCCTTCACAACATCCCCTGGCAATGACTTCCACAGGTTAACTGTGCGTTGTGTGAAAAAATGCTTCCATGTTTGTTTTAAACCTGCTGCCTATTAATTTAATTGGGTAACTCCTGGTTCTTGTGTTATGTGAAGGGGTAAATAACACTTCCTTATTCGTTTTCTCCAGACCATTCATGATTTTATAGACCTCTGTCATATCTCCCCTTAGTCTCTTTTTCTAGCTAAATAGTCCCAGTCTTTTTAATCTCTTCCCATATGGAAGCTGTTCCATACCCTTAATAATTTTTGTTGCCCTTCTCTGTACCTTTTCTATTTCTAATATATCTTTTCTCTGTACCTTTTCTATTTCTAATATATCTTTTTTCAGATGGGGCACCCAGAACTGCATGCAGTATTCCAGGTGTAGGCATACCATGGATTTATATAGTGACATTATATTTTATGTCTTAGTATCTATCCCTTTCCTAATGGTTCCTAACATTCTGTTAGCTTTTTTGACTGCTGCTGTAACTTGAACAGATGTTTTCAGAGAACTATCCACAATGACGCCAAGATCTCTTTCTGGAGTGGTAACAGCTAATTTAGACCCCATCATTTTGTATGTATAGTTCGGATTATGTTTTCCAATGTGCATGTTTTCCAATCCTGTCTAGAGGTGTGGGAAGGTAATCCATTATCATCAATGAATACAATCTTACTTACAAAAAAATAAAAACAATTTTGAAAAAAAAAATTGAGATATTCCAAGGTTTTTACCTTGGAGTAGTGTATGCAGGTGTGCCTTGTGGCTCTCTTTTTGTCTTGAACCACATGTGGTCACACTCTGGTTGAAATTTTGTGAAATTTCTAGGGGGAAAAAAACAAAAAAGAATTGTTGAAATTGTTTTCTGAAACATTTTTTTAGCCATTTTTCAACTAGCTCTAAGTCTCATAATGGAGTGTCTGTCTCTTGGCTTCTGGGGAGGAAGGTCCTTCTTGACACCGGGACCCAGTTTGTAAAAGGAAATCTTCTTTTGACCTTGCCCATTGGGCAGGGGAGGGATGAAACTCCTAAAACATGGGTTGTTGTGGCAGAGGTGTTACTATTGGGAGAAGGAAACAGAGTGTTCTAAAGCAGTTAGTGACCAAAAACAGACAATGTGCTCTAACGCGGGCAGGCTGGTAGTATCTGGTGCAGGGGTCGGCAACATTTGGCATGCGGCTCTCCAGGGTAAGCACCCTGGCGGGCCGGGCCAGTTTATTTACATGCTGATGCAGCAGGTTCGGCCGATCGCGGCCCCCACTGGCCGCGGTTCGCCGTCCCGGGCCAATGGGGGCGGTGGGAAGCTGCGGCCAGCACATCCCTCGCCCGCGCTGCTTCCCGACGCCCCCATTGGCCCAGGACGGCGAACTGCGGCCAGTGGGGGCCGCGATTGGCCGAACCTGCTGTGTCAGCAGGTAAATAAACTGGCCTGGCCTGCTAGGGTGCTTACCCTGGCGAGCCATGTGCCAAACGTTGCCGACCCCTGATCTGGTGTGAGGCTTCTGAAAAATGGAATTGCCTGGGTGCACTTTGTGACATTTTAAACAGTACTTATGTACATTTTGTAAATAGAGAAGTTACACTAGAAAATACATCCTGACCCCATGCCACTGTATTCTCGATCGATGGGAGAACGACTGGCTGAAAAGTCTCAAAAACTGTTGCCAATTAGCAAAGGGGATCGATATCGATTTTGCATTCAAACTGACGATGTCCTTTTTAGTTTGATGTCATAAATTCAAGCAAATCCTGTCACAAGCATTTAGAGGCAGATCATGATACCTGTACTCTGGGTTAATAGCACCGTGCTCCATGAATAGCCTAAACAACTTTGTTGGGATCACGTGTGGAGGAAAGTACTTTTTATTTAACATTTGTGTGGGTATCAGAAAAATGTTTATAATACATATTAAGTTTCCCTGACTTAAAAATCTTTGTTGACTTAGAGTTAAGGTTGGTCAAATGCATATCTAATAATGTGATCAGTAAAAATGGAAGAAAACCCCTATTAAAGGCTACATTAACTGCCCATACATCATAACATTCACAACTTCTCTTCAACTTTGTAACTAATTTCCTTTTACTACACCCACATCCAATTCCTCTAAGTCATACTTAAAAGCACAACCTTAATTATGACCAAAGGAGATGAAGATATTTTGCAGACAGACATATTTCAAAGAAGTACAGCATGTGTTACTACGAATTAAAAAATCCAAGATTCTAGTCTGGGCATTTCACTGTAAATTTCCAGATGCATAAGTGACTGAAGACACTTGTCACGTCCATCAGCTTTCTTTGGCTTTCTCAATTCAGTTATGGCAAATTACTGCAATAACTTTACAGCTTTAGTATTTTGAGCTCCTCCACATAGCCTGTATCTGAGATTGTAAAGATGAGTTACTGGGTGAAATTTGATGCTTGTATAACATTTATGTTTAAAGTTAGAGAAAACCAAAGAAGCATGAGGA
The DNA here is from genome assembly GCF_027887155.1 of Malaclemys terrapin pileata. Classification (NCBI taxonomy): domain Eukaryota; kingdom Metazoa; phylum Chordata; order Testudines; family Emydidae; genus Malaclemys; species Malaclemys terrapin. The sequence continues at coordinate 335,656,537 of NC_071505.1, forward strand.
AAAATAGGTCTAGATTTCCAGGAGCGAGCATATTAAAATGTTTTCTGTATAGAAGTTACTAAAACTCCCTCCCCCTCGCCCCCCAAAAATTACATCGATTACATTTCTTATGAAGGATAGCTGTACCAAATTTGCAAAGTAAATTCAGAGCCAAATTCGCTGCTGGTATAAATTGGAGCAGCTCCACTGAAGTCCAAATGTCTACACAACTTTAACTTTGGAGTCATTACTGATGCTTCCGTACAGGGCCGGCTCTAGGCACCAGCAAAACAAGCTGGTGCTTGGTGCGGCACATTTTTAGGGGCGGCATGGCTGGGGCCAGAATGCCGCCCTTAAAAATGTGCGCCGGCCGCCCTAACCCACCTCCGCTGCTGCCGCTCGCGTGCCGCTGCTCGCCCTCCCTCCCAGGCCCTCAAACCTTGTTTCAAAACAAGATAGTGGCTACTATTTCCCTGATATGGGGAGCTCAATTCTCTCTTATCCATCTCACTGGGGCCAGCACACAGTTCTGGTGGAGCCCACTGCGGGGGATGAACGTGTTTCAAATGATCAGTATATAACCAGAAGGTCAATTATCAGCAAAACAGATCTCAGCGTTACCTTGCAGGCCACAGAATTACAGCTTGCCACTTCCCTTTTGCAGGTCACCTTTTACAGTGTTGCAAACCCACATTAAAATACTTTGTGACTAATGACAGAGCAGGTTTTAGTGTCTTTTTTATCACTCTGCAAATGAGGAAAGGTCTCTTCTTTAATATTGCAGAAGAAATTTTACAATTGAGAGCTGGCTGGCTGGGATTTCTACGGCTAAAAGAAGAAGAAAAAAATTACGTGGTTTATGTTTTTACATAATTCATCTCCCTAGTTTGTATTATTCATGTATAGGAAGAAGTCTATTTTTATTTTATTTTTTATTTTAGCTTTTGGTCCATTTCCTGCTCATGCAAACCCTTGCAATGTACATTTTGTAACGCATCGTTTAAGTAATCAGAGGAACATATGATGCATTTTAAGAAGTAGGTCAATGATGCTGCTTTTTAGAATGTGTGTTAAATAAATAAAAAACCATACACTTGCGATAAAGGAACACATCAAGGAGATAAATCCTGTAGGACTTTTCCCTGCTCAGGCAAATCTCCCCGCGAAGAAAATGGCTTGTATCATGATGGCTTGACAGTGTTCAGTGCAAAACTTGCATTCTTTTTTGAGAGGTTAGGGCTAGATTATTGGGCAGTGTCTGAGCTGGTGTGAATTGGCGAAACTCCATTGACTTCATAATACAGTTTTATTGGCTCAGTGGAGCTCTATGGGTTTCCACCAGCTGAGAATCTGCCCCTCTGACTTTATGTCATGCTGGAACCTGAGATGGTGCATAAGCTGTACCACCCCAGGAGTAGCCATCATGATTCCCAGAGAGTCCTCTGAGTCACAGCTGGTCTACACTATACAGTTAAGTTGACCTAGCTACATCACTTGACTTTGGGGTGTTGAAAACTCACTCCCCTTAGAGATAAGCTGACCTAAGCCCTGGTGTAGACACTGCTAGGTCACTGGAAGAATTTTTCTGTCAACTTAGCTACTGCCCCTCAAGGAGGTGGATTTACGATAGTGACAGAAGAATTTACTGTAGGGAGTGCCTACGCTACAGTACTACCGCAGAGTTGCTGTAGCATTTCTGGTGTAGACATACCCACAGTTCTTCCCACTGCCTGATATTGAAGGGCAGGAGGGACACGTATTTTACTGCCAGCCTAAAATAGCAAGTTACAACACCCCCTGTGCCAGCTCACCTGCACTGCCCAGCAAATGTTGGGGGGGTGGGGGTCAAGTCAAGGGTCTGTGCATCCCTTGCCTCTCCCACGAGCTCCAGGAAGGCAGTAAACAGGCATGTAGCCTCACCTACTCCTGCACTGTCCAAGCTTCGAGTAGCATATGCAGGGGAGTAAAGAGTTCCCTAGTGCCTTTATTGCTGTGTGCATGTTGTCCAAGTAACACTCTGGCCATAGTACTAACGCACCGTCAACCTGTGGAACTCATTGCCAGGGGATGTCATAAAGGCCAAAACTATAACAGGGTTCCAAAAAGAACTAGATAAGTTCCTGGAGGGTAGGCCATCAATGGCTATTAGCCAGGATGGTCAGGAATGCAACACTGTGCTCTGAGTGTCCTAAACTTCTGACTACCAGAAGCTGAGGGGATGACAGGGGATGGATCACTCGATGATTGCTTGTTCTGCTCATTCTTTCCAAAGCACCTGGCATTGGTCACTGTTGGAGGACAGAATACTTGGCTAGATAGACCATTGTTCTGACCCAGTATGGTCATACTTATGTTACGTTCTTATGTTCTAACAGAGCATTCTAAGAGATGTCATCAAGATTATAGTGAGACTTGATTAAGACCATTATTATCAGGACCATTCCAATAATAGGGGCTTTGTTTTGTATATGCAACTATACCTAGAGTGGATATCCGCTCCACGGATGCGGTTGTTTACCAACTTTGTGGATTGGATGCAGATTCAAATTTTTGTATCCATGCAGGGCTCTAATAGTGAGATAGGGTGCTGGCGCAGGTGCGGATACATATAAAAGGTGGAGTGCAGATCGCGGATCGGATACGAGTTAATTATCGCGGATGTGGATCCAAATTTTTGTATCTGCGCAGGGCTCTAACTATATCCCCTCCCCCCCAAAAAAGTTTACCGATTTTCTTTTTATATGCTTTCTCTTTTGTGATTCACAATTTCAAGTTTTTCTCTACAGTCGTGACCGCTAAAGACTTTTGCTTTATTTTTTAAATGAAAGCTGTGGTTCTCATGTAATCCCAGGCTTCCAGCAGCTGGGATGCTAAGAAAAACACCAAATTTTTCAATTGGCAACACTGAGTAGTTAAGAAAAAATCCTTGCCTTGGTTATTAATAACACTAGGTAGAATTTTTGTAAACCTGTACTGTTTGTTTGCTCTTTGCATTTCACTCCCCTTGGACAGTGAAACAAAAGATGTTGGTTTTATTTTCTATAACTAATCAGTTTCATTTCCCGCTTCTCATCTGCTGCTGGGATGTTTTAATTTAAAAGAAGAAAAATGTTTAAAAACCCTGACTATGTTTCTGGTCATGTTATGTTTCTCACACATGCCCACAAAAGTTTCATTTGTTATAGAATCCTTCACTTAAGTTACTGTGTAGTATTGCTGCATGCTTGTACACAGTTGCCATGTTTCACCCCAAAGGTGCATTGTAGCTGTGGATGGAGTGATTCTTGTGTGCAATTTCTGTGCCCGTTTAAATCTGTAAAGTTCTTCAGGATACTCTGAAATGAAAGGCATTATAAAAGTGTAGGCTGCTATTAGCATTATTTTTACAAATCTGAAATTGTAATCCTAACACTGTTTGCCAGTGTCCTTGTAATACCTGAGAGATATGTGTTCTATTTGGATTTAAACCTGTGAGTTTCATAGATTCAAGTAATGGAATTAGAATGATTTCCTCATCTCTAAATCTCTGAAGTGCAGTTATTGTTTTATATCATTTGGAGACGATGGAAAATACTCCAGCATAATGCCAATCAATTTCATAGTATTACATTTAGAGCTTGGTCTTAATTCAAATCGCTATTGGCAATAGGTTATTTAGGAAGTACTTTCTGGACTAGCTTGCCTGTGGAATTAAATATTAAAATCTTATCAGTGGATAAAGTCACAAAGAAAGTGTAGCCATAGTAGAATTGAACTCATGCCTTTCCCTGCCTGCAACCTGTGCTGTATTTATTTATCTGACTTTTCTTTAATGGTTGGCTTTTGGGTCCCTAGTGAAAGAGATTACTGTAAATTCCGTGCCCTATATTCGCTTTAGATTGCAATCTTTGGGATCCTTGCAATCTTTGATGTTTAGAGTTGCTGACACACTTGTTGTCATTCTCCACCCCACTGGCGGCTGAACTTTGTTGATGGGAGATGAACTCCCTACATATCCCTCAACATAGTACTGTTAGATTCTATTAGCTAGTTGTTTTAAAGTGCTTTGAGATCCTCAGATGAAAGGTGCTCCTGAAGCTTGAAGTTAAAAAAAAAAAAAAAAAAAGTGTCATTGTCATCCTCAATTAAAGGCATCACAGATACAGAATGAGCTGTTAAAGAGTGAAATCACAGTGAGAGAGTTGTTTTTTCATTAATGCCGTTACCTAGATTAACCATTGAGTTTGTATAAATAATAGTGTGCAGGGGACCTAGTGGGCATATGCTGAGCAGTAGAAGGTGAGTTGCTGTCTTTTAGAGCAGGGGTGGCCAAACTGAGCTTGAGAAGGAGCCAGAATTTACCTATGTACATTGCCAAAGAGCCACAGTAATACGTCAGCAGCCCCGCATCTGCTCCCCTGCCCCTTGCTCCCAGCGCCTCCCACCCACCGGCAGCCCCACTCCCACCCCCCACACCTCCCGATCAGCTGTTTTAGAGCTAGGTGAAGCATTCACATCAAGCTCTGAACCCAGCTGAATGAACCACGCCTGGGTGATTCAGAATATCTTATGGCCTGAGTGGCGAGGCTTTTTGCACATCAAGTGAATTAGAAAACCCGGCTGGAATGTTCTCCCACAGCCAATGGGCAATCTGCTCTCCTTCCCCATCCAACCTATTACCAACATGTCCAAAGCCTTCCTGCTTACAGCTGATGTCTTCTAGGAAGTCTTCCTTCCCAATTATCTTGGCCTCCTGGACCTTTTAGGAAGGCACATGGCTGCTTTCCTATCCTTCTTAGAGTGGCACCAGGTAAGTCACTCACTCATCAGTCCCAGGGGATCAGTGGTGTATTGAACCTGGACTTCCCTCTCACCAGCTCAGCAGGAAAAATAAATATTCTTTCTCCTACTGTGGCAGGTATGGAGAGAACATGGGGAAGACAGGAAGCAGAGACAATGAGACAATAGATACTGTATTTTAACCTCCTTCTGTGCAGGCATATGAGATTGTGTTCAGTTAGTCCTGAGGAAAGAAGATCTAGATCTGGTTTTGGTTGATTCCTTGGCTCGTCTCCTATCTGCTTTCTGAAGGTGCCAATTCCCATGTCTGTAGCCGTGCACTTGTCTCTCCAGGTGTCACATCATCTGTTCTGTTGCACTGGGTGAGTTCACTATTAAAGGGAAACAATGTAGAACATGGCTGCAAGATAGCCCACCTTGGTAACACATTGAAGGCTGAAAGCCACTTGTTGGATAATAGTCATCATCCTCTCTGTGTCATATCTACAAGATAAATGAAGAAAGCCTAGGGTTATTGTTTTGCTGCCTTTTCCCTGGGCAGACAGTAGTCTTTGCTGTCCACAGAAAGCAAGTCACAATCCGTTTACACACACACACACACACACACACACACACACACACACACACACACACACACACACACAAAGCAGAAGTGGAATGTTTCAAATGTATTGAGATTTGTGTTATGAAGTGGCAAAGGGGTGAAATGACTTGCAATCACTGAAGCACTTAATTAACTCCTTGGTTGCGTTTAAGTGGGTCAGCTAACATTGCCAGTCAGGATTTTGACACTGAGTGAGGTTGGTGCTGTCACCCTATACATGCCCTCAAACTATTGGGAACCAGAAGAACATCACCTAAAAAACCCAAATAAAATAAACTGATGGAAATTGTTGGCTCTCAGTGGAGGCAGATGCTGGTGGGGCTTTTCCAGAAATCAAGTATGTTTTGCTTGGGGCAATCTGACCCTGATTTCATAATCTGCTTGGAGCAAATAACATGGATGTGTTGGAAAAGAGAATGACTCAGGCCCATAATCGAAAAGGGCATGAAATCTGCTGGGTTACTGTAATTCCCATGGAGTGAAAAATCAGCAGGTTCAAGGCTGGAAGTGAGACTGCAACCATTCCAGAGACATTTAAAGCCAGATTTAGATTTCAGTTACTCTCATATAAATCTGAAGTAACCCCATTGACTTTGTTGGAGTTACTCTGGATTTATACGATTGGAATAGAGATCAGAATCTGTTTCCTAAGTCTGCAGCATGACGGTGCACAAAATGCCAGTGTCTGATCAGCTAACATGAAATCATGGTATTAAAATATAAATCAATATCTGTTGATGTTTAACATGCTGTTTACTATGCCTCTCAAAATGTTTTAGCAAGGGAATGTGTGATCCATTTTTATATAAGTTATGTGGTGTCCATCAGAAGAAGAGGCAGTAAAGAGCTTTTTACCTTTTGAACTGCAATTAGAATGATAGAGATCAGTTGACATTCCTTGAAGAAACAAAAGGACCATAAATTGAATTAAAAGAGGAGAGAAAATTAATAAATCAGCTATTTATTAATAATAATACTTAGCACTTTCATAGCTCTTTTAATCTACAAAGGACTTTGCAAACTATAGCCAGCTAATTCTCCTGTCCACCTTGAGAGGCAAGTATGTAAGTAGTATCCCCATTTTATAGAGAGGAAACTGAGACAGAGAGGTTAGGTGACTTGCCCTAGGCCACCGAAGTAGGCGTCAGAGTCAGTGTCAGATCCAGGATTAAAACTTAGGACGCTCTGTCTCTCGGTATTCTGCTCAGATCACTAGAGAAAACATCCCCCATCTTATATTTACAACGAGTTCTTTTTGTTGTGATTTCTGTGAGCTAGTTTTTTTTTCTTCTTCTTAAATGACCTGGTTTTATCATTACTTAACGTGAAAGGACAAGCACAGCAGCATCTCTTTGCCATGTGCATGCAGAGTCATAGAGGAGCACTGCAAATGTGGGACAGCCGTGCCTGTAACCCTGTCCCATCCATGATGCCTCATGGCAGAATGCACTCAGATATCTCTTGCTTGCAAATCCCATGCAGGGCATCTATAGAATCACTGACCACGTGACAAGAGAAAAGGAAAATAAATACAAAGAAGCCCAAAGTGATCATATGTAATATGCATGCTGTTTTTTGGAAACTTTAGTGTGTTGTAAAGAGTCGGAGGCTGTTGCTTGATTAACCCCAAAGCTCCTGGAAGAAATTGTTTTTATCTATATGATGTCTGTTTGCAGAAATGTGTACATCTTGCATCTTTACTTTCTTATCTATAGCTTCTTCCTTTTAATTTCCCTCCTTATCTCCCTTCACTAGATTATTTGATTCCTGGGGAAGGCTTTCATGATCAGAATTCTTTCTTTGTTGGAAGTTTTCAGATGGCCCTTTAGGCTGCTCTAACTTGCACTAGGGGGTCTAGCCTGGAAAACACTGCCCAAGATCAGGGGAGCAAAAAGGAGGCTTTCACTCCCTCTGTGTGGTGTCCTTCTCAATGACAGACAAGAATCGGGACCTAGCTCTTCTATAGTAGGAAAGTTAGATCTTCTCTCCTTACTACTTCAGGGAGCCTCTTAGGTCTGCGCAAATGAGGATTCTGCCATTTAATAGAGAGACACAGGGTGGGTGAGGCAATATCTTTTATTGGGCCAGCTTCTGTTGATGAAAGAGACAAGCGTTTGAGCTTACACAGAACTCGTCTTAGGGTCGTTTAGTTTGTCAAAGCAGGTTCCATAGAGGAACCATGTTCTGTTCTGTAATGTGGTGTTCTACATTCTGTTCCTCCTTGACACACACAGTCCCTCCCACTCCTTCTCCTTGTAGGTGGAAAATGCAATTCCACTCATGGAAATGGAGAAGATTTCCTCCCCTCCCCGCCCCCCAGTGCACCTGCCTCACTCGGAGACCCAATGCAGGCGTAGGGGCCTGGAACTAGTCCTATCTCTTCCTTGCTACCTTTTCAGCATCCCGCTGGAGAGAGAGCAGAAGGGCTGACTGCTCTAGTGAGCGGTGCGTAGCGAGCATGCTTCATGCACCCACTTCCGTCCCTCTCTGGTCACAGTATTGCCCTAGGGAGAAATCCTATCTTATTGAAGTAAAGGGGAGTTTTAGCACTGACCTCAGTGAGGCCAGGGTTTCACCCCAGATATAAACCTGGTTTCCAGTAGGCTCCAGAACCAGACTTCAATCAGGGTGAGTCATTTTTTTCCCCCTGACAGACATGTAAGTTAGGATTCATTTCTTCATTGTCATTAATCACCATGATAAAGGGCAGGGGTGGATGTGTAGGGCTGTGCCTGCACTGATAATAGTTTTCCCAGGCTGACTTAAACCCTGTTTAGCTAAAGTTTAGTTAGTGTCTGTTGGGCTTTTCAAAGCTGGCCGGCTGGCAACCCATTTATCTGAAGGCTCCTGGACATCTGAGAGCTTTGATAAGCAAAGTATCCTGTACTCCCCTGAGTCTCTGGGGGATTACTGAAATGTGGATTGTTTAAGGTATGCCTCCTCCCCTCCCCCTTTAACAATTTCTGCTGGGTAGGGATCTGGACTCCTATTTCACTAGACAAGAAGGAACATGGTTTTCATGTGACCTGTTTAAGCCATGACGCACCGGTGTTTTGCTGTTGGACATGACTTTGTTGGTGGTGGGGATATTTTTTCCCTGTTGCTAACGAGGCCTGTTTCTCAGTTGCTTGTGGTTAATTATGGGTCTCATTTGCTTTCTGGTGTGTCTTATCCTGCTTTGTTATTAGATCCAGAGAGGAAACGCGATTGAGGAAACTAAGCACATGACCGAGGAGCAAAGGATTTACTCCCCGTAACCCCTAGGGAAGCTTGAATTACTAGCTACGGCATTTGCAAGGCTAACAGAGATGGAAAAGTTAACAAAGAGACTATCAAATGCAGGTTGCAGGGAAAGACGGTCTGGGTAATTTCTGTTGTCTGCCCAAGCTATTACACTGTACAAAATTTTTGTCTTGTTATTTTTGTTACTTATTATTTGCATTATGATAACACCCATTGGACTAGCTGAGATTGTAGCCCTGTTGTGCTGGGCGCTATACAAACACAGAGGCCTGGTCTACACCTGCAAGTTTTACTGGTATACCTATGTCAGTTAAGGGTGTGACTTTTTACTGTTATAGGTATACCCGTACAAGCCTAGTGTGAACCGTTATACCGGAATAGCTGATTCCTCTTCCCATACAGGTATAAGTGCTTTTATACTAATACAACTGTGTCCACACTGGGGGGTGGGGGGGGGTGTGGATTGTACCACTTTAACTATAACTCTGTAGTTAAAGCGGTGGAAATTTTATGTGTAGATAAACCCATAGTCAGAGACTGTCCCTGCCCCAGAGTTTACAAGCTAAACACATAAGACAGCATCACCCATCGTGTGAGTTGCAGTGGCAGGAATAGAACACAGGTCTGCTGGGTCCCAGTGCAGGCCATAGAAACTTTTTGGAGAGGTGGCATTTTATTTGAAAGGCAATGGGATACCCTGGGCCTAATTCTGATTTCCATCAATGTAAACTGGGAGGGAACTCCCATGCAATCAATGCAAAACTGGTGTAAGAGAGATCTGAATCACAGAGTTCCTCCCGATTTAAACTGCTGTGAGATCAGAAGTAGGCTCAGTGTCTGTTCTGCAACCTGCCAGTGCATGTTTAGCCTGAGCCATTGCAAAGCATTGAAGCTATGTCTACACTGCAATAAAACACCCATGGCTGGCCAGTGTCAGAGGATTCAGACTCAAGGGGCCCAGGCTATGAGGTTATAAAATTGCAGTGGGGTCCTCATGGGATCCCAGAGCCCGGGCTCCAGCCCAACCCAGAATGTCTACACTGCAGTTTTATGGCTCCACAGCCAAAGCCCCACAAGCCCGAGTCAGCTGACACAGGCCAGGCACGAGTGTTTTATTACACTGTAAACATACCCTCGGGGATCTAGTCCACGTAGAATAAATAAAATTAAAATAAGAGGTACCTTAATTATTGTTAGTGTTTGACTTAGTCTCTGTCATGTTCTGGCCACAGGCAGAAGGACTCCAGACATAGGCAGGAAGTGGCTGTGAAAGCTTTGTGATGAGAGAGGAGACCATATGACTAGCCCCTACCCTGGGTGGATGAATTCCCTTATCTTGGTGCCTGGATTCTTAACTTTGAAACTCAGGTTAAAAAGTCCCTATTAATGTTTATCATTTTAAAATGTTTTTGTTGAAGGCAGGATTTGTGAAAGGGCATGGCTGACAGCCCTGGACACTGATGTCCTCAACTTTTCCACATACTGGATACTGCACAGCATGGGAACTGCAACAAAAGCTTGATCTTTGTGCCTCAGTCTTGATTTGTTAGAGGCAGGGGTAGTTCGGCTTCCATGGTCCATTCAGTCCCTAATAATATTTATAGCACTTTTCATCCGTAAATCTCAAAGCACTTTAAAAAGGAGGTCAATTATCACAATCTCCATTTTACAGGTGAACAAACTGAGACACAGAGAGGTGAAAAGACTTGCACAGGGTCATTCAGCAACCCAGTAGCAGAGCTGAGAATGGTGCCCATGTCTTCTGAGTCCCAGTCCAGTGCTCTATCCACTAGGCCCCACTGCCTCCCTCCTTGTCTTCTATACTGAGTCTGTCAACAAAGCTGACAGTTTACAATGTCAGGGTGGATTGATTTAAATCAAAGTGATTTAAATCACCAACTTTAATCACGATTTAAATAAGCAAGCAGGAAACCTTGATTCAAATCACTGGTTTTAATCACGTTTTACATTTGTACTTTATAGTTATTTTCCTAAAGAAAGGTTGATTCTCACTGCTTGGTAGCCATTTAAAATATGTTGATTTGCAAATAAATATAGCCTTTGGACTAAATTTTGTGCTTTTTTTTTTTACTAACTAGAAAGATAGTATATATCTATATACATTTATTTAAGCAATTATGTAGCTTTATGGCCTGTGCTGTGCGGATGTCAGACTGCATGATCATAATGGTCCCTTCTGTCCTTAAAGTCTGACAGTCTGCACATCTACAAGAACCACTGCCGGAAACATTGTACGAGTAGATTTTCCAGTTACAGTAGACACTCATTAGTAGCAACATAACGATGCCCTTTTGCTTTGCTGCTCCTAAGTGGCTGTTGCTGTTATGGGGAGTTTTGACAATTCACTCCCCTAGAATTGGTAGAGGAAGTAGAAGTGGGTGGCAACTTGGGCAGCAGTGACCATGAGATGGTCGAGTTCAGGATCCTGACAAAAGGAAGAAAAGAGAGCAGCAGAATACGGACCCTGGACTTCAGAAAAGCAGACTTTGACTCCCTCACGGAAGCGATGGGCAGGATCCCCTGGGAGGCTAATATGAGGGGGAAAGGAGTCCAGGAGATCTGGCTGTATTCTAAAGAAGCCTTATTGATGGTGCAGGAACAAACCATACCGATGTGCAGAAAGAATAGCAAATATGGCAGGCGACCAGCTTGGCTTAACAGTGAAATATTTGGTGAGCTTAAACACAAAAAGGAAGCTTACAAGAAGTGGAAACTTGGACAGATGACTAGGGAGGAGTATAAAAATATTGCTCGAGCATGCCAGGGTGTAATCAGGAAGGCCAAAGCATAATTGGAGTTGCAACTAGCAAGGGATGTGAAAGGTAACAAGAAGGGATTCTACAGGTATGTTAGCAACAAGAAGAAAGTCAGGGAAAGTGTGGAACCCTTATTGAATGGGGGAGGCAACATAGTGACAAATGATGTGGAAAAAGTTGAAGTACTGAATGCTTTTTTTGCCTCGGTCTTCACAGATAAGGGCAGCTCCCAGATTGCTGCACTGGGCAGCGCAGTATGGGGAGGAGGTGAGCAGCCCTCAGTGGTGATTGGTGATTGGAAAAGGGCAAATGTAGTGCCCATCTTTAAAAAGGGGAAGAAGGAGAACTCGGGGAACTACAGACCGGTCAGCCTTACCTCAGTCCCCAGAAAAATCATGGAACAGGTCCTCAAAGAATCCATTTTGAAGCACTTGGAGGAGAGGAAGGTGATCAGGAACAGTCAATATGGATTCACTAAGGGCAAGTCATGCCTGACCAACCTGATTGCCTTCTATGATGAAATAACTGGCTCTGTGGATATGGGGAAAGTGGTGGACGTGATATATCTTGCATTTAGCAAAGCTTTTGATACGGTCTCCCACAGAATTCTTGCCAGCAAGTAAAAAAAAAAAGTATGGATTGGATGAATGGACTATAAGGTGGATAGAAAGCTGGCTAGATCATCACATTCAATAAGTAGTGATCAATGGCTCGATGTCTAGTTGGCAGCCGGTATCAAGCGGAGTGCCCCAGTGGTCGGTCCTGCGGCCGGTCTTGTTCAACATCTTTATTAATGATCTGGATGATGGGATGGATTGCACCCTCAGCAAGTTAGTGGATGACACTAAGCTGGGGGGAGAGGTAGATATGCTGGAGGGTAGGTATAGGTCCAGAGTGACCTATACAAATTGGCGGATTGGGCCAAAAGAAATCTGACGAGGTTCAACAAGGACAATTGCACTTAGGATGGAAGAATCCCATGCAGTGCTACAGACTGGGGACCAACTGGCTAAGTGGCAGTTCTGCAGAAAAGGATCTGGGGATTACAGTGAATGAGAAGCTGGATATGAGTCAACAGTGTGCCCTTGTTGCCAAGAAGGCTAACGGCATATTGGGCTGCATTAGTAGGAGCGTTGCCAGCAGATCGAGGGAAGTGATTATTCCCCTCTATTTGGCACTGATGAGGCCACATCTGGAGGATTGTGCCCAGTTTTGGATGTGGATAAATTGGATAGAGTCCAGTGGAGGGCAAGAAAATGATTAGGAGGCTGGGGTACATGACTTATGAGGAGAGGCTGAGGGACCTGGGCTTATTTAGTCTGCAGGAGACAAGAGTGGGGGGGGATTTGATATCAGCCTTCAACTACCTGAAGGGGGGTTTCAAAGAGGATGGAGATAGGCTCTTCTCAGTGGTGGCAGATGACAGAACAAGGAGCAATGGTCTCAAGTTGCAATGGGGGCGGTCTAGGTTGGATATTGGGAAAAACCCTTTCAGTAGGAGGGTGGTGAAGCACTGGAATGGGTTAGCTAGGGAGGTGGTGGAATCTCTATCATTAGAGGATTTTAAGGCCCGGCTTGACAAAGCCCATCCTGGCTGGGATGATTTAGTTGGTGTTGGTCCTGCTTTGAACAGGGGGTTGGACTACATGACCTCCTGAGGCCCCTTCCAACCCTGATATTCTATGATTCACCGTAAGGAGTGTTCCCAGGGGAAATGTTGCTCGTAAGCAGCAATTGCTCTTACAAGGTGTTGCTGTAAACAAGCGTTTACTGTATTTTATGGCATACTGAACGTGGCACATGTTTGCCATTGAGCTGGATGTATTGAAGGTCTTTTAATGCTGTCAATTTTTTGTCATAGATTATGTTAGTTTATTCTAGACTGTATGTTGACTGCCCATTGCTGTGTTCGATATAGGGACTAGGAGGTGGTTATTCATCTCTGGACAGAATTCCACCCCAACATGAGTCTCTTGAGTGTCTGCAGGTCAGCATCAGGTTTGTTACTCACATGCAAAGTTTTGATGGTAGGATTTCCTGACAACAGAAATGTTGTGGCTCTCTGAAGGAAAGAAAAAAAATGCTGCAGACAAATTGTTCCTCTTATTGTTAATGGGGTGTTTGAAATCTTCTGAAGAACATAGAATCATAGAAATATCAGTCTGGAAAAGATCTCCAGAAGTCATCTAGTCCAGCCTCTTGCGCTGAGGCAGGACCAAGTAAACCTAGATCATCTCTGACAGGTGTTTGTCCAACCTGTTCTTAAAAACCTCCAATGATGGGATTCCACAACATCCCATGGAAACCTATTTTAGAGCTTAACTATCCTTAAAGTTAGAAAGTTTTCCCTAACAACTAATATAAATCTCGCTTGTTGCAAATTAAGCCCATTATGTCTTGTCCTAACTTTAACTGATCCTTGTCATCTTTATAACAGCTCTTAACATAATTGCAGATTGTTATGAGGTTCCCCCCTCAATCTTCTTTCCTCAGAATTAAACTTGCCCAGTATTTTTAATCTTTCTTCATAGGTCTTTTTGTTGCTCTTTTCTGGACTCTCTCCAATTTTGTCTTTCCTAAAGTGCGGTTTATACAAAGAGCTGTCGAAGTGATGTTCTTGATATAAAAAGTGATTGTGGTGTCCTTCTTTTCCCCAGTGATTCTGTGATTAATTGGATATGGTACCTGATTTTCCTGTCACATTGGTGTAAATCAGGAGTAAATGCCAGGGCCGCCCAGAGGATTCAGGAGGCCTAGGGTCTTCGGCGGCGGGGGATCCCCGCTGCCAAATTGCCGCTGAAGACCTGGCACTTCGACAGTGGGTCCTGGGGCGGAAGGACACCCTGCCGCGGGTCTTCAGGGCACTTCGGCGGCAGGTCCTTGAGCGGAAGGACCCCCCACCACCGAATTGCCGCCAAAGACCCGGAGCAGTAGAAGCTCCCAGGTCCCAGGCCCCGCGACAGTTTTCCGGAGTGAGTGAAGGACCCCGCTCCAGGGCCCCCGAAAAACTCTCGTGGAAGCCACTGCGGGGCCTGGGGCAAGTTGCCCCACTTGCCCCCCACTCCCCTAGGTGGCCCTGTTAAATGCATTGATGTAAGTGGTAGTAAATTGATATGAGAGTAGAATCTGGTCCCTGGCATCTCATAGGGTAGATTGCTACTTAGAAAAGACATTTACTGATTTTAAACTAATTTGGGTGCCATACAGTTTCCTAAATAGAATTTCTGGCAGCTTGGAGTATTAGTACATCACAAATACACTCTACAAGCAGGAGTGAGATGGCTATTCATTCTAAAATCTGAGATGCCTCAGGCTAGCTGCTGATATCCATTAGAGGTACTCTAGGGTTGGTTATAGAAAACATTGTACTCCTGATCTTGTCAAAGAATGTTGGTACTAAATAGCTAGGGCCAGATTCTGTTCTCATTTACATTGGTGTAAGTCAAGAGTTATGAAATTATTCCAGATTTATACAAGAGTGACTGCCAGGAAATCCCGTCTCTGTGAAGACAAGGTGGGTGAGGTGGTATCTTTTACTGCACCAACATCTGTTGATGAGAGAGACAAGCCTTTGAGCTTACACAGAGCTCTTCTTCAGCTCTCATATCCTGGGGAAAATACAGCATACAAGATACAACTGATACAGTAGGCTTGATATAAGCCTGACTCACTACTGGTTTTATGCTGATGTAATCCCTTGACTTTGGTGCTGAATTCAGCCCATGGAGTGTGCAAACCGTAGGTTACACAGCAAAGAAATACAGTTATTATTATACTACTGATTTCAGTGTGACCTCAGTGAAAAAGGGTGGCAGTATTTTGCCCTAAAACAGATTATTTCTAACCAGGCATGTACTTGCTTGCTGGCACTATTCAAACCCTTACTTGCGGAAATTAGTAGCATTTATGCAGCAGCATCAAGTCATTACAAACCACTGTGGGGAAAAACAGCCCAGTACTTACTTCCCAGGTTAAGGTTAATCCGAGAGATAAAAGGCACACTTAAAAAGAGCATTTTAATAGATGATTTAAAAACAGAAACTTCCTCACGTGACCCTCTAACTATTTAAGCCACCCTCCCACTCCCCACCTCCAAGCCTGTTCCTGGACTCAGGAATGCCACTACTGGTAATATTGTTAGAAAACATTCCTGTCTGGAAATGATCTCTTCCTAATACATAGATGATTCTGTATGGTTTTGTGTGTCATAGATGGGGAGAGAGAGAGCATACTGGATGACTGACCACAGCTGGCAATTCCTGTTAGTGCATTAGGATAAATGTGAGCACTCTGCTGCATTGTGTATCCTCAGCAAACCATTTCTCTAAACAGGTGCTGTCCCACCGGTGATGCATATTTATGGTCCAACTTGCAACATGCACTGGTGTGTTCCATTTTATCCCCCACCCCTTCTTTTGCAGTGTAAACAAGACATTTATAGATTATTTCCTTCTGCTCTAAATTACACTGCTGTAAACTTAGAATAACTCCACTGACCTCCACGAAATTCTGCCAGGATGAACTCCGTGTAAATGAGATCAGAACCAGGGCCGTTGAATTTGGTGATGTTAGGATTTTGAATCCACTAATTTAGGATTGTTTAGAGGTGCAGATTAATTTGGGTACCAGTTCTAAATGTCATATTTGTCCAAATGGTACTGACTCTGTTTCCATCAATTGTAGTGCCTTGTTTATAGGAGGTTAAAATGTACCCATTTATGAAGATTAAGAAAATGTAGTGTCAAATCTTTTTCCTACTCAAGCCACTATGCTCCTGTCTTGGTGCCAACCTAAAATTTTGTGCTTCTTTTTCACTCCATGTAGCAATCGCTTCTTTTGGATAAACATGTTTCATTTTTCAATTCCTCACGTTAGCGGTCCTAATAGCTGTGGGTTAAGTTACCTGTTGACTGATTTATGCAGTCTGTGTGGATCCTTAGGAAATGGAACAGACCATATCCTAGCCACGAGTGTAATAAAACTGATCAATCTGTGATGAAAACAGTCCTCGACTAGATTTCGACTAATTAACCTTCAGTGATTCCAAAAGTGCTCTGATGAGCTGTCATGTCAATAGCATGCCTTGGAATCAAATGCATATTAAAAATAGTTCCTAATTATGCTGTTTACACTGCCCTTGTGGTTGTAAGCTACTATAGCCTTTAGGGGTAATCATCAAGCTAAAAGAAAACTCCCTCACTGCTGTATATAATCTGCATTTCTGTGAAGGGACTAAGTCTCTAGTTTTGACAGCATCAAACCTTTAGTTTCAAAATAGCATTCAGGCTTTGGCAGAAACTAGCAAACAAGCTAATTGGGCCTGATTGTGTTTCTCCCACTGGTTGTGGCACTGGTGTAACTCCATTCATTTCAATGTAGTTAGTCCTGATTTACACCAGCGTAAATCAGATCAGAATTAGGCCAAAAGATTCCGCAGTTAGAATTGTGCTGATCATTTCTTTGATGAGCTGAAACACAATCCAAATCATTCTAAAGCTGTATCAAACTTTCAGTGCCTCACAGCTTGTTTTGGATAGTGAAGTCAGAAGCTATGACTAAATTGAAGTAAGAAGCTGTTGCATTTTCACAGGGCCAAATTTAAACACCCTTGTTCATGTGGAATAGCCCCAACAAATAGTCTTATAGAGAGAAACGGGACTATTTAAGGAGCTATGTACTAGCCAATATGAACAAGGATGTCAGAATCTGACCCATACCTGTAGTCAGTTGCCGAATGAGAGTCACATCTGAACTGGGACATTCCTTTGCTTTAGTTTGTGCCACTACCTTCGTCATTCATTCACAGCGTGTTGATGATAAGGTAGTTTGAAAAACAAGTTTTCCCTTGTGTCTGTGCACTCACTGGGCTGGGAGAGATTAAAAAGAAAATGGGAAAGTACATGACGGAGATTGACGATTCTGCATTACCGTAAATAAGAAGGAGCGCCCTTTGTGCTTCTAATCTGCCGTTTGAAGTACCATTACGTAAGCCCAGCATTTATTTAATTTATTTATTTATTTGAGAGGATGTGAAAAGCCATTTCAAATAAAGGTGATGCCTCTGCAATATAAAAACACAAAAGTTTTAGGTCAGTGCTGAGATGGTGGATGAGAAGGAGTTGCACCCAATGAAAGCTTGTTCAGCTGGTAGGCTTTCAATTCCTTCTGCTGAGATAAAGAAGATCAAAGTGTTTAAACACTGTTGATCCACTACTAAGGGAAATTTTAGTGCTAGCAACACAGAGCAGCTGCACCATTGCTGGCATGTCTAAACTCACAGCAGGGAGCTAATTGGTCCTTTGGATGGATTGGCTATGCAAAAACAGGTCTGAAGCAGAAGTGCTGCTTCCATGCACACAGTGATGGGGATCTGTGCACAACCAGAGAAATGCAGCTCTACGGTATTCAGGATGATCAGGAAGGAAAGAACAGTTGGGAGAGGAGGGTAATGTGGTGCAGGGGATGAGCGGGACAGGGAGAGTAGCTCTACTTGTATTCAATTTGTACTGCATGGAAAGAGATCCTATCAATTTACTCAAGATTAGAGCATTAGCTTTGAGCTCTCCTTGAGACACATTAAATAATGAAATGAGGGAAAATAGCTCAAAGTCAAACCATGATGTTATTTGCACAGCATATTGTGTGCGGATAGAATGGAGAGGGGGGCTATGTTAACCAGAGAATTCCTACTTTTTAATTAAAATCGAAATGTTATTTCTCTATACATTATTAATGCTTTTTTGTTAGGGAAAAAGTCATGAGGCTTGTTATGCTGTTTAAAAAATCTAATGTAATACTCCTATTAAAACGATAGCTCTAGCAGAGAGAGGATACTGGTGTAAAGGCAGTCTATCTATTTAGAGTCTTATACGATCTCATCACCAGAACATCAGAGTACCTCACAAGCATTAACAAACTGATCCATCCAACAGCACTGTGAGGCAGTGTGATTACCCCATTTTACAGGTGTGAAACTGAGGCAGAGACAGATTCAGTGACTTCTCCAAAATCACAGAGGAACTCTGTGGCAGAGCTGAGAATTGAACTAAGTCCTAGCCCAGTGGGACTTAATAACAAGACCATTCTTCTTCTTCATGAGGAAGCTAAGGGTGCTGAAGAAAATGTGCTGATGGCTACTTTGTATGTTTGGGTTGTGAATTTTGAGAGACGCCTGGGGTCTTTTATACAGTGCATGCTAATATAAGCATGAAAGGCCAATGCAGTAATTCCATTGACTGAGAGTCTGGCCCAAAGTGTCCTATATGTAAAAAAAAAAAAAAAAAACTGCTTAGACAATATGGCATCTTAGGATACACCCAGGAAGAGGAGACTGTGACCCAGTCACCTCACTAACTCCAAGTGACAAGGAGAGATGTCTTGCATTCTCCCCTCTTGGTAGGGGTTACAGCCGCCAATGGCAGAGTCATTAAAATACATGCTTCCATAAAATCTGCCATATTAACTCTGACTGTTGGGCCCTCATATTTGGGAGCTAGCATGTATGTCACTCTTTTCTTTGTCCCAAGTGATCTTAACAGAATAACAGACCTTTCCAGCTTTCCATGTAGCTAATATTTGAAATCTGTTTGCCAGAAGCTGGGAATAGGCGACAGGAGATGGATCACTTAAATTAAATTAATGGAAATATCCTATCTCCTAGAATTGGAAGGGACCTTGAAAGGTCATTGAGTCCAGCCCCCTGCCTTCACTAGCAGGACCAAGTACTGATTTTGCCCCAGATCCCTAAGTGACCCCCCACAAGGGTTGAACTCACAGCTCTGGGTTTAATAGGCCAATGCTCAAACCACTGAGCTATCCCCCCCCAACTTGATGATTACTTGTTCTGTTCATTCCCTCTGGGGCACCTGGCATTGGCCAGTGTCGGAAGACAGGATACTGGGCTAGATGGACCTTTGGTTTGACCCTGTATGGCCATTCTTATGTTCTTATCTTGTGCACAGGCAGTATTTGAAGAAATTAGGTAGTAATTAATCTAAATGAATAATGATCGTCTCTCATTGTTAAGATTATATAGGCTATGGAAAGGCTCGGGTAACTCTTAAATTGGGGCCATTGTGAGATCAGCGGTAACTCAACCAATCATCCCCCTTTCCTTTGCAACTATTTTGCGCACAACAACTTTATTGGTTGTAATAACGCAGTGATATGAAGGAGACTGGACACACATGTCAACAGTTCTCATTGGTAGATTAAATGGCCCAGCTATCACTTCTCTTTCGAGATTCTGTGGCTGCATGGTAGCTTGGGCATCAGTGGTTGGGCATCATGTCCGCACGGAACTGCTGTCTCAGTTACTTTATTCACTGAAGCAGAATTGCTGGAGGAACTGAGGCAGGAGCAACCCTTAAAGCGAGGAGATATTGTGATTCAGGACCTGGGTTCTCCCTACGCTCTCTCTTCACATAGCAGTGAGCTCACTAACACAGCCTTCGAAACCAATAAGTCAATTGCACGTTAAGAGCCAGAGTCATCCCATACATTTTGGCTGCATTGCACCGCTCTGACAGTGCAGAGTAGCTGCAAACCCAGCTGACCTGGTTAGCGTGCTCTGCCTGCTTTATGCTACTTTGGGGTACCAGTGAATTTACCCTTATCAGTTAATTTTTTTTAAAAGATGATTTAAGGTTGATACTATATAGAGAATCATTAGACATATCACTTGGTAGCATTTTCCACTACATTAGGGATGTGGACAAATTGGAGAGAGTCCAGCGGGGGGGGGCAACGAAAATGATTAGGGGGCTGAGGCACATGACTTAGGAGGAGACGCTGAGGGAACCGTGCTTATTTAGTCTGCAGAAGAGAAGAGTGAGGGGGGATTTGATATCAGCCTTCAACTACCTGAAGGGGGATTCCAAAGAGAATGGAGATAGGCTCTTCTCAGTGGTGGCAGATGACAGAACAAGAAGCAATGGTCTCAAGTTGCAGTGGGGGAGGTCTAGGTTGGATATTAGGAAATGCTATTTCACTAGGAGGGAGGTGAAGCACTGGAATGGGTTACCTAGGAAGGTGGTGGAATCTCCATCCTTAGAGGTTTTTAAGGTCCGGTTTGACAAAGCCTTGGCTGGGATGATTTAGTTGGGGTTGGTCCTGCTTTGAGCAGGGGATTGGACTAGATGACTTCCTGAGATCTCTTCCAACCCTAAGATTCTATGATTCTATGATTCTTTTGTGTTTCCTGGTCAGTGTTTACGTATGAAATTTTTAATATTAAAAAAAAAACTAAAGAAATTCCCAGACCAAAGGGAAAAAAAAAATCCTAGTAAGGAGAATTAAGTTTGAGAGTATGTACCACTAATTTATTGATTAAAAACCATACAGGGAACCTGTAATTATCCCAAAACCAAACATTCTGACCTCAGGAAATTCAAAGCTAAGGTTGCACTTAAAAAAAAAAAAAACAATCAAACATAGTAAAGTTAGAAATTTACACTTGAGGCACCCAAACAACATTAATCCTGTCTTGTAGTGATGCCATGGGGGGAAAAATATGAAAAAAAACTAATGAATCTTTAAAAATCATTTTGATCTAATCTGGAGTCACAAACACTAAAATATCAGAACCCTAATCATATACTTACCATATTGCATCAGTATAGGACAGGGTTTTTACATTGACATTTTAATATTTATTTTAAGTATAACCTTACTACTGAACTTCATGGGTTTATAATGCTTGGTTCAGTAATAATTACAATATCCTTGTAATGTTTTTTACCCTTAAACAGAGGTGAAAGTAAGCCGGTCCGGCATACCGGCAAGAGCCAGTACACCGTGCCGGTTCGCACTGGCTTCTGCGGCGGGGATTTAAAGGGCTCTGGGCTCCCGCCACAGGAGATTTAAAGGGCCTGGAGCTCCGCTGTGGCCAGAGCCCTGGGCCCTTTAATTTGCTCCTAAGCCCCAGGGGCTCCGAACCACCTCTGCAGCTGAGAGCCCCAGGTTGATTTAAAGGCCCTGGGGCTCCCAGCCACAGCCGGTGCCCCAGGGCCTTTAAATCTTGAGAGGCCCCGCCTCTTCTGGTTGAGGCCCCGCCTCTTCTGGATGAGGCCACACACCCCTCAGGACTCCGGCAGTACTGGTAAGTCCTGTAAGTTACTTTCACCCCTGCCCTTAAATTACTAACATGTACACTCAATCTTAACTCCAGCTTAATTATATAACATAAGCTATCATGTGTTCAGGGTGGTGACTGAAACTGAAGAACATGTGATAAGGACAGCACCCATGCTGCTGACTTTGATTTGCCTTTACAAGCTATCCCCACTTCTGCAGCATGTTGTCACAGCCAGGTCGTGGGCCACCAGACCTAACAGTCAGAGCAAGAGTCCAGAGTCATGAGCATGGATGGTGGGTATCGCAGGCCAGAGGAGCCTACGCCTTCCCAAACAGCCAGGCTTGGCCCCGCCCATGCTCCGCCCCCAGACCGCCTCCTGCCTCCCTCTCATCCCCTGTGGCCCCAGCCCAGGCTGCTCCTCTTCCCCGAAGTGGGCAGGGGCTGGGGTTGGGGCCAGGGCGGGCTGGCCGGTGGTCTGGAGTGGCTGGGGCTGATGGTCGGGGTGCTCAGGCCCCTCAGCACTCCGGGGCCGGGGCTGCCTGGGGCTCTGGGGCTGCCTGGGGCTCTGGTGCTGAGGTGGTCTGGGGCAGCCTGAGGGTGGGGCCTCCCCGAATGGCGGTTCACACGCCACACATTGTCATGAGACAGGAGTCAAGGGTTGGCTAGGCCAGGATACCAGAAGGTCCGAAACAGAAGATAAACTGGGGTCAACATGAGTCAGATGCTAGGAGTCACGCTTGTCAGGATGCCAGGAAATCAAGCCACAGGAGCAGGGGGGAGCCCAGTCATTCAGATAGCTTCCTGTCATGTTGGTGGTTTAAGCTGGGCCAGCAGGCCAGTCAGTCCCCCTGAGACTCTGCCATTTGGACTCAGGGGTTGAGCTTCACACTGGGAGTGGGCTTTGTGGGTCCCAGGTAAGCAACTGTCAGCAGGCTAGCAGTTGGAGGGCTGGAGTGTGGCCACTCCCATGAACGCTGCAGACCCATGCTCGAGACCTGTGTGTCACGACACATCTGTTGAATGCACCCACTCCAGTATCTCCAAAATGTATTCAAGCTGATAAACTTAATTGTGACAGAAGAGAAATAAAAATGTGCATAGTTGATCTATAATTCTGAACAGTTTATTCCATACACCGGGACGTGAAACACAGTGGTTAAAAGAGGTAGCTTGGAGTCAAGAAACCTAGCATGAAATCCTGACCCCAATGAAGCAAATGGCAAAATTCCCATTGACTTCACTGGGGTCAGGATTTCAATCCTAGGCTCTATTCCTGACTCTGCCACTCACTTGCTGTCCTTGTGTAAGCTCCTCTGTGTTTCAGTTTCCCTAACTGCAAAAAAACTGGGGATGGCGATTGTCCTCCTTTGGAAAGCATTTTAAGACCTTTGAATAAAATATCAGCACTGGATAAATGCAAATTATTATTACCTCCCTTTAATGCCCTTAGCTAAAGAAAACGCCTTTAGCTAAAGAAAACTTATGCTTTATTGTTGGGGGAGCTTGTGTAAAAGACCTGAAAGATTACAGAAAAAAAATCAAAATAACAATTATAACAACATCTGTTCCACAGTAGCGTGCCTGTTTCCTCCATATCATGGAGGATTTCTAGGCACCGCAGCAAGTTAGATTTTCTTAACAAGATATTTTTGGCGTAAAGTATTAATGAGAAGAAAATATTTTTCAGTTAGGAGACGAACCTCGTAGTAAAGCGGTTTTTTTCCCCACACACAAAGCAATAGCTGGTTGTTGATCCAGGAGCCAAAAAGAGATTTTTTTGTTCAAAATAGGCCAGGAAAATATTTTGCACAAAAGACATATTTGAATGCTTGAACTTGGTGATATGGATTATGAGAGCTTCAAAGCAAATTTTGCAGTAAGCCCTAAAGAAAGGTTTTATATGTGCCGCAAAGCAGGCTTTCTAAACTGCTTAGCAAGCCTTGATCAGATGGGTATGTGAATTTTAAAGTATGCAAGAATACGACCAACTACAAGTAAAGGGAGAAACCATTGAAAAGGATACATTTTTGGTTGACTCACTTCGGGAACCTGATTTCAAGATCTAGACTCAGGGGGCTGCATTCACCCAGCCGTAGCAACTCCATTAATTTGATTGCACTTGTGCCCACTTAGGCCAGTGGCAACTTAGTTCTAGTCTCTCTAAGTTTAGTTGGCAAGGGCTGGTCATGCTATAGAAGGTACATGCTGAATGCTTGCGGGATGGTAAAACAAGCTTTCTCATGTCTCTGAACAGTACCTCTTACTAGCCAGTCCTGAATGGTGTCATTAATGGAGCACTGCTTAGCGTGAGGAAAGTCATGGTGACAGTAGGAACCTAGCTAGCAGGAGAAAGCGTGGCTATGTTTTAGAATATAGGGCCCTTTGTACTGCTCTGTCTGTGCATGCAAATATAACTTAGCCTGCCAAAGTGGTGTCAAGGGGACGGTATATAAATGAGAATCTGACCCATTATGTATAAATACGGATCTTTGCATCCAAACTTTTTGCATAATGTATCCATTTGTCTTGCATTTATTTGTGATGTGTGGGGAGGATGATGTGTACATGTCCCTTGGAACTCATGGGGTAGAAGGGGAACAGTGCTCTGAAGCATATCAAACTGTGATGCAGTAAGCACTAGCAGAAGCATATTAGACAGCTGGTACCTTTCAGGGGGCAGGGGATGGTCAGCAGAATTCCCTGCATCCAGTTTCCAGAAGTTCAATTTTTCATATGGGGTTATTGTGTGATGAGAAAAATGATTTAATTCTTAATGGGTATATTCATGTAAGCAGGTGTCTTTCCCAACCTGCTCTACAAACACACTGTTTAAAGTCCAAACTCAACTCCTACCCCTTTCATGTGATAAAAACAAACAGCCAAAAAATACAACTAAGATAAGATACCATAAAGAAAAGTTCTCCAGGGTTGGCTGTGTCTAGGGTTCCTCCCTCAGAACTGCTCAGCTCACAGACTAGATCCCCTCTCTCTTTCATGAACCATTCTACTCTCCCTTCTGTCCAGCTGGGATAAGGAGCCCTCAGATGGGGGAGCAAGTCCACAGAGCCCCACCCTGCACAACCTTTCCCAGCACAATCAGCATCTATCAGTGGGGTTTTTCAGGCAATCCCTGTCAGCCTGTTACAGCTGGGTTGCAAAGGACCTCCTGGTAGTTATCAAAGCACTATCCTATCCTCGCTAGCTATTTCAAGAAGCATTAATTGTGTGGATCATGATGGTGATGATTATAATACTTTTGTTTTGCTGATGGCAAAGTGACTGTCAGTTTGTGGCAGAAAAAGGCTAGGCGAAAGCCAGTAAGTATTTCTCTATGGATGGATTTAAAAGGCAGAATGTGCATAGCTGAAGTGTGCTGTGACAGTCAACAGAATCCATTCATTGCAAAGCAATATGCTGACTTAAGGAAAGAGGTTCTTTGACTTTACTGTACCTTGAGAGAATCTCCTCGGCTCTAATTTGCTTCTACTTGGAGCGTAGCTGTGATCTCTGAATTTATCAGCCATGTCTTTCCCGTCTTCCACAGGGGGACAATATAATGAGTGTTTTTACTGGGAGAAGCCCTAAATCTGGGGAATGCTTTAACAGCCTGGTCCTGTACATGTTGTCACTACTCCTTGCAGTGCTCAGTTTAGCAACCACATTACACAGCTAATCTGTGGGAATCACTTACAGCACAGAAATAACCTAAAATAACAGCAATTATTTATTATTATAAAAAAAACAATTCAGCTATATGAATGAGCCCCCCAGTTCATCTGTCCAGCAAAGCACTTTAAATACATACTTAATTTAAGGCATATGCTTTTGTGTCATTGACTTCAATAGGACTTTAGCGCATGCTTACAGGTAAGTAGGGGCCTAATGATTTTGCTGGGGCGGGATGGAGTTAAGCATTTGCTGAAATGCTTTGCTGAACAGAGTGAACTTTAGTGCTGGCTCAACAGGCCTAAGGACTGAGGCCAAAATAGTTATACTTGGGGGCCTAAAGTTAGTTTCCTAAATCCATATTTAGGCCCTGTGTAGAAGTGGCCTGATTCTCAAAAATGCTGAGGACCAGCAGCTGTCAGAGAAGTCAGCAAGATCGGTTGGCTGCTCAGCAGTTCTGAAAATCAGGCCACTTCTACTTTGGCGCCTACACCTGAAACATTTGTCCTGAAATCCTCTTCTTATGCACAAGATGGGTGTGGTCTGGCGAGCAGTAGGAGTGTAGCCCCCTATCCCCAGTGTGTCTCAGCCTTTGCTTATGGTGAGGAGACCTCTTGTAGACATGTGAAAATGGATCCGTCTCCAAATCCTTGGCCTCCCTAGCTGCCTAGGAGTGCTAATTCCTGCCAAATGTGGTGGTGGTTTTTGTGAAGTGGACACCTTTCCATTAGGAACTAGACCGGGGTGGGCAAACTATGGCCCATGGGCCGGATGCGGCCCATCAGGGCTTTGGATCCGGCCTGCAGGATTGCCACCCCAGTGGTGGTGTGGGCCCCGCGCCACTCACAGAAGCGGCCGGCACCACGTCCCAGTGGCCCCTGGGGGAAGGAGGGGGCAGAGGGCTTCGCGCGCTGCCCTCGTATGTGGGTACCTCCCACCACAGCTCTCAATGGCCATGAACGGGGATCCTGCCCTGGCCCCGGTGCGTGCCGCTGCCTCCCTGGAGCCGCTCCAGGTAAGCGGTGCTGGGCCGGAGCCTGCACCCTAAACCCTTCCTGCACCCCGCACCCTAACTGCCTGTCCTGAGCCCCCTGCCGCACCCTGCGTGAACCCAACCCCCCTGCCACACCCCTCCTGTACCCCAACCCCCTGCCTTGAGCCCCCTCCTGCATTCCTTGCACCCCTGTCCTGAGCCCCCTCTTGCACCCTGCACTCCCTCCTGCACCCCAACCCCCTGCCCCTGCCCTACATTCATGGCCCTGCATGCAATTTCCCCACCCAGATGTAGTCCTTGGGCCAAAAAGTTTGCCCACCCCTGAACTAGACATTCCTGTTAACTTAGGGCATCCAACTGGATGATACCCACTTTGTGTTAATAGAGACACGGAAGTCCAGCAGTGACTAGCTCTGTAAGCCATTTCCAATGCTCTGTACTATCTAGCCTCCCTCAGTCACAGCTTGAATAGATGATGCTTTTGGAAATATTTCGTTAAACCCAGTCTGGATTAAAGAGCAGAGCTGGCAAGGAATTATCCTCCCTTTGGTGTGATCCCTGACGCAGGACACACTGTTTTCAAAACACTGATAATGAAACCATTTATATTTTTGGATGCTCTGCAGGGTACAATGCAGTAAGTCAAAATACATCATGGCATAATACATCTGTTACAAATGAAAGCCAATGCACCAAATGTCAAGGTTGCTTGTTTTGATTAATCAATGACAATTACCAGCCATGGTAAGAATATTTGTGAAACAAATGGTAATGATTAGAGAAATGCTGATTGATTGATTTTTAGTCATTTCACGCAACCTGTCAGAGACTTGGACTTGGGCAGGGGTCATGCCTAGTGGTTGGAGCAAGCGTCTGTTGACAGAGCCAAGAGTCAGAACCAGGTTACCTGGAGTGAGGCAAGGCTGGGGCCAAGCAGCCACGGGCAAATGCTTAGAGAAGCCACCAGCTGTTACTGGGCTTAAGAGATGATCTCTGCTGATTCTTCCCAACAGTCAGGCAGCCTACTGCAGGCCAGATGTGCTCCTTAGGTTGCCCAGAGACTGGCTCTGCTGCAGGCCCTGATTCCTGGCACAACCAGTGCATATGTGCAATGGATTAGTTGTTTTGAAGTTGGGGAACAGTAAGGACTATTTAGGGCTAGCTCAATCTTGCTCAGTAAGGTACTACTCAGTGTGTGTGTAAAGGTGATAGGATCTGTCCCTTTAGTGGAGAAATATTAAATCAAGTTTCCCCCTATTTTTAGATTTCCAATTAATTTGGTACGCCTGATAGATTGGAAATACATGTGTTTGAAGTCCCATGGCAACAGAACAGCTACAGCATGTAGGACTCTGTAGTGAAAGGTTCACTCTGCAAACACCCCTTTCCAATATGCTTCACTTCTGACCTGATGGAAACCATCTCTGTGATGAGATGGCCCACTGAGACATAACGATGTTAAGTGACATGCCCAGAGTCACGGAGGAAGTCTGTGGCAGAGCATTGAATTGCAACCAGATTGCCTGAGTCCCAGTCCACTTCCTTAACTACAGGCCATTCTTCCTGCTCTACAATAGGCCATAACTGGGTACCTGTTGGAAAATAAGTCTTCAATGCAGGATCACTCTATTAAATTCATCCATCCTTGTAAAAGCTTTCTTCACTGCATAGAATGTGTTAATCAGGTTCAAAGTATTATTACCATCTTGTCAACAGCCACTAGTTAGAAAGACTCATGAAAATGAGGTAGAAATTCATAGGGGAACAACTTCAAAAGTCATGCAAAATTAGTTTTCGATAAGGTTTTGGGGAGCTTATCGCATGCTGTATAATGATTTATGACAATTTGAATCTCTCTGTTTCTGTAATTAATTTTGCTGGATGCTTCCTATTCAGAGGGATGTTAATCATAATAATGCAAATGGAAGTCTTATTGCAGCTATGCATCAGCCTTCGTATTTCAAATTGAGCCAAAGGTTCAGTATTCAACAGCCTTCTATATGGAGCATTCACATTGTATGGGTAGATGAATGTGCACCAAAGGTAAAATAACTGAATTAATATGAGCCAGAAGAATGTGTCTGGCTCATAGCTTCCCATTTTCCCATTTTGCTGTAAGGTCCTGATTGTTCAGGCTTTTTAACCCCCAAATAAATGATTGCAATACATTTGCTAATTATGTTATACCGAAGTTCTATGCAGTATTAAATTGCAGCAGTGATGGATTTAGATGAAGTTTCTTATGCTTATTTTTAGTGATTCAAAGAGAGTTCAGCTCTAGCTAGGCCTCATTTGCAAGTCTAGAGGAAAAAGACATGCATAATCATTTCCCCATTTGGGTGGTGATATTGTGGTGTCCTATATGTCTTTCAGTGCTTAGCGTGTTATTGAAGAGGGCAGAAGCTACTACAATCAGATTAATTGTGGTGTGTGTTTAAAAAAAACCATTTGTGAAATTGGGTTCTGCAAACACCCTCTAATAGTATTCAGGCACTGCTCTTTTTAATTCTCTCCATGCTCTGTTATTCTCTCTCTTAACCCATGATTTCTTTTTCTGTCATAGTTGATGCTTCTTGAAATGGCTGGTTCTTTTTTTGGCTTGCATGGTTGTTTTTTTTCCCCCTGCTGGTTCTTATTAAGCTGCATGTGATCTTGGAGTTTCCAAGAATATTTCAGAGCTGATTAAGAAGCTTCAGTTAACATTTCTGCAAGAAAACAACCCAAACAAAAAAAGATTGCTCTAGAAATTTAATTCTCAGCCCTTTGCCCTTTACCCGAAAGGACCTTTTTCTGTAGTCACTGTTAGGGGCCACACTCACCCCATGATTTCTAGGGTTATCCTGCATATGGACAGGATGATCCGTACCTTTGGGGGCTCTCAAATGCTTCTTCTCTCGTAGTATCAGCACAACATGATGCTGTCACCATGGACAGGAAGTGTTCCTGATTCGTGTAAGTGTGAACTTTTACACACTGATGGAGAGAGGTAGCATGGCCCAGTGGTTAAAACACTGTATCTTAGGACTTATAAGACCCAGGTTCAAGTCTAGGTGCTGCTACAAATGTCCTGTGTGATGGTGGGCAAGTTCCTCAAGGCTAGATTCACAAGAGCATTTAAGGCCCACTTACACTCTCCAAAGGACCAGTCACTTGCTGCATGCATCTAAACCCCCTTAGGTGCCCACTCCCCTGGGATTTGGGAGATCTGAATCCCCATGGTGCCTGATTTGGAACAGGGTTTAGGATCCCCACTCTCCCAAGTGAGTGCCCATACAATGCATGGGAAGCCTGGGTGTCAGAGCTAGGGCTCTGTATTTCGCTGGGCTGTGAGGTGCCTAAGAATTGGGCATTGCCTGATCTATAGATTATGAATAAGAATTTCCAGTTATCACTTTAAGGGTAGACACATTCTTGTCACCAAATCGGACTCAGTATTATTATATAGTTGGGAACCCTGATGTGCACAGGTGCAACACTATAGGAACTCTTCTATATTTACAAATAAATGATTTATTAATATATTTAGCAAAGTCACACATAGAAACATAGAATATCAGGGTTGGAAGGGACCTCAGGAGGTCATCTAGTCAAACCCCCTGCTCAAAGTAGGACCAATTCCCAACTAAATCATCCCAGCCAGGGCTTTGTCAAGCCTGACCTTAAAAACCTCTAAGGAAGGAGATTCCACCACCTCCCTAGGTAACCCATTCCAGTGCTTCACCACCCTCCTAGTGAAATAATGTTTCCTAATATCCAACCTAAACCTCCCCAACTGCAACTTGAGACCATTACTCCTTGTTCTGCCATCTGCCACCACTGAGAACAGTCTAGATCCATCCTCTTTGGAACCCCCTTTCAGGTAGTTGAAATCCCCACCCATTCTTCTCTTCTGCAGACTAAACAATCCCAGTTCCCTCAGCCTCTCCTCATAAATCATGTGCTCCAGCCCCCTAATCATTTTTATTGTCCTCCGCTGGACTCTTTCCAATTTTTCCACATCCTTCTTGTAATGTGGGGCCCAAAACTGGACACAGTACTCCAATAAGGCCTCACCAATGTCGAATAGAGGGGAATGATCACGTCCCTCGATCTGCTGGCAATGCCCCTACTTATACAGCCCAAAATGCTGTTAGCCTTCTTGGCAACAAGGGAACACTGTTGACTCATATCCAGCTTCTCATCCACTGTAACCCCTAGGTCCTTTTCTGCAGCACTGCTTTCTAGCCATTCGGTCCCTAGTCTGTAACAGCGCATGGGATTCTTTCGTCCTAAGTGCAGAACTCTGCACTTCTCCTTGTTGAACCTCATCAGGTTTCTTTTGGCCCAATCCTCTAACTTGTCTAGGTCCCTCTGTATCCTGTCCCTACCCTCCAGCATATCTACCACTCCTCCCAGTTTAGTGTCATCTGCAAACTTGCTGAGAGTGCAGTCCACGCCATCCTCCAGATCATTAATGAAGATATTGAACAAAACCGGCCCCAGGACCGACCGCTGGGGCACTCCACTTGAAACCGGCTGCCAACTAGATGTGGAGCCATTGATCACTACCCGTTGAGCCCGACGATCTAGCCAGCTTTCTATCCACCTTATAGTCCATTCATCCAGCCCATACTTCTTTAACTGGCTGGCAAGAATACTGTGGGAGACCATATCAAAAGCTTTGCTAAAGTCAAGGAATAACACGTCCACTGCTTTCCCCTCATCCACAGAGTCAGTTATCTCCTCATAGAAGGCAATTAGGTTAGTCAGGCATGACTTGCCCTTGGTGAATCCATGCTGACTGTTCCTGATCACTTTCCTCTCCTCTAAATGCTTCAAAATTGATTCCTTGAGGACCTGCTACATGATTTTTACGTACTTTAACCCAGCAAGGTAGATAGAGATAATACAGGTTTCAGAGTAGCAGCCATGTTAGTCTGTATCCACAAAAAGAACAGGAGTACTTGTGGCACCTTAGAGACTAACAAATTGATTAGAGCATAAGCTTTCTTGGACTACAGCCGACTTCTTCGGATGCATATAGAGTGGAACATATATTGAGGAGATATATATATACACACATACAGAGAGCATGAACAGGTGGGAAAGTACATCTGAACATCCATACTCCACCATCCCTGGCAGAACAACATGAAATGTTAGCCATTATCTTCCTCATCACCATCACCTTCCTCATTTTCACCAGTGGCCATCATTCTGGCCCCTCCCAAGGGCTACATCTCTCTCTCTCCTCCTGCCCACAGGCTGGGATGCCACTTTTCTAATATGTTACACTGACGTTACCTATGTCTAATGCATATTCAGTAGGGGTTTCTCGCCTCTTCCTTATTTGTATTTCCTCCCCTTACCAATGTTGAGGTGTCCTTCGACCGGTTAGTATATTTATGATTTCACCCCATTATCATATAAGTCAGTGTGTTGCCATGGCACTCTTATTGTTGGATGTTCCGTCCAAAACCTTCCAGAAGCTGGTGTAAGTATATGTTTCTGTGATTGGCTGATGTCATTATGGACAAAATTCCCACCTACACTCTCTACTTTCAGTTCCCCTAAATTTATCTAGGCCAAAGTTCCTAGGCCTCAAGCCTTATGCTAACTGATGAAGCCAGTGTCTTACAGGATGCAGGCCTGGAGGTTCCTTGCATTACTGCTAACTATAATAAAGCAGAATATAATCGAAGCAGTGAATATAATAGAGGTGAGCTGGCCCACCAGGCTACAAGCACCTCACTTCCACATCTGTACAATGGGGATAATAGCATTTTCTTTCCACAGATTGGTATTGTGAGGATCAACACATTAAAAATATAGAGGCTTTCAAATACTATGGTGATGGAGCTCATATAAATACATTAGATACTCTGCTCCTGACAAAGGAGAGAGCTCAGTTTGATCGCAGCTCCTTTTATCATCAAGATTGCTCAGTGGGGCATTCTTGTGACTAATGGCCTCTTCTACTGTTGTTTTTGCTCGTTCTGAAATGAGCACCAAAGATAGAGGAGGCCTCAAGATTTATTCAGATTGCCTTAGCGAGGGACCCTGCAATGATGTTGATTAAAAACCGTCTGAAGGGACACAAACAAAGGATAATAATACATGAAAATGTATCGGATTGTGGGAGAAGTAATGCTGAATGCACTCAACCAATAAAAGGGAGGGATAGCCGGGGAAGGAGAAATGTCGAAAGAGAACTCAGGATACGTAAACTGGAGGAGAGCACAGGAGGGAGTAGGGGAACCATTCTGGTGTGTCCTCTGCATCTTGGATGGTCAGAGTCATGAACACTAAGTTTGAAATAAGTTTGCAGTGTGAGATGGTAATATATAAAGGGCAGTGCAGTTTTGGTCTGTATATGCAGGGGCGTTTTGTCACAGAGAAGGGATGTGAAAGCTTGTCTGTATAGTGATCTGGTGCCACATACTTGGAATATTACACTTGGTTTGGGGCACCCTGTTACTAGCAAAGAGAGCTCCAGGGGAGACAAAATTTACAAAGATGAAATGAGTGTAACCAGTAAGGAGGGAGTGGAATTACTTAGTGGGTAAATAGGGATCTAACTCAGTGAATGGAATTGGATTTAAAAGGTTTGATTAGGCTGAATATAAGAAAAAAAAATCTTCTAACTATTAACTTCTGAAATTGTATTCCATGGGAAGGAATGGTTACCACATTGCTTAAGACACAGACTGGAGCCAACGCTTAGTACTTTACAGAACTGTCCTCCATTGGCCATGGACTGGATGATTTAACTGGTCTTTTCCATCTTTAATGTGTGTTATCCTTTAAGAAAAGGTCTGCTTTTAACCCTTGGTTTGCCATGTAACATATTAACTGCCGGGGAACAATGGACTTTATGTTGTGTACCTGACAATCATATTATTTACTTTTTCCCCAAACATATTCAATCTAGTGTAATCCCAGCACAACGTTCATACCAAGCAGTTGTGTTAGCAAAGGAGACTAGTAATATAAGACACAGTTGGCTTATAAGTAGCTATTTCTAATTCTTGGTTTGTATAGGATTAAGTTTTTTTTTTTAAATGACCAATTTCTTTTTCTGTGTACATCTTTCAACAGGTAGACTGAGCTTAGCACATGTCCAGGTTAAAATTGCATTCTTCAAGGAGTATTTGATGGATTATTCCTAGATACTTCAAAAAGGTAAATTAAAAAGTGAGTGTTATTTCCTTTATTTAGGGGGTGGGGGATTATTAAAGTGTGTTACTGTTTAAAATGAAATAATGCTATTTAACTGTAATGTTTCTCATTTTCTGGTGATAGGGTTAGGGTTAACAAATGCCTCTGATCAGAAAAGGGGGAAACATGAGCAGTTTTGCTACTTTCTCTTGGATCTGTCTATAAACTGACGAAAAGAGGAACAATATTTTATAAGGTTTGTAGTGAATGGGACAAATCCAGAAGCCTTTCTTCAGTGTCAGTCCTTACTCAGGCAAAAATGCCACTGACTCGAATGGAATTTTGGCTGAGTAAATAGGAAGTCAAAATTAAGTAAAGTCTTTAGATTTGGGCCCAATCCTGTTTCTAAACTCTATCAAGTCCTCCATATCTCCTGATGTTCAGAATCTCACAGGAAATGCTCAGTAGGTTGCAGGATTGGGCCGTTAGGTCATCTTGTTCCTCCTCGTGATCTATCAGTGTGCTTCCAACTGTACAAATGCCAGGCTGTACAAATGGAGAACTTCGCTCTCCATGCCTCTGCAATCCTTGGACTCTATGGAAAAAATCCTGACCCGTTGAATGAGGGAAAATTCCAATTGACTTCCATGGGACCAGGCACGCACGCTCGCTCTCTCCCCATTATTTACAGTTTGGAAACACTTTGAATTGGGATGGGGGCCCTATTGTGCTAGGCGCTGTACACAAGCATAATGCAAAGACAGTCCCTAGCCCAAATACCTTAAAATGTAAATAATCATGAAAGGCCTCTCCCCTGAGACTGTCAGCAAAGGTGCTAGTTCTGGTCATGGCGTATGACACAATTCCAGTCAGAATTATGCTGAAGGCATCCACCCATTTAACCAACAACGGTAACAACCTGCGCGGGGACTGCTGGCCTTACCCAGATAAGACCCCATAACCAAGAGGTGTAAGGCTCTGTACCACGTTAATGCCTTGTGCCCCTAGACAGCTATTAAAGTCAGATTTGTCAGTGCTAGCTAAATATAAGTGGATGAGATGGCCACACTAGAGTGTTTCATATCTCATTTCTTTGGAAACCATACACTCAACGATAGTAGTTCGTTTGACCTTCAGTGTACCAGACAATACTGGGGAGGAGGAGCTCTGAAGTACTTAACATACTTTTTGTGAGTCCATCTGCTGAGAGAAGGATCCTGTGAGAAGAAGGATGGTCTTAGAGTTGAGACCCTAAAGTGGGATTCAGGAGAGCTGGGTTCAGTTCTCAACCCTGTTACAAAGTTCCTACCAGGGCAAGTCACTCTGTGCTTCAAGTGGGGATCATAATATTTCCTTTCACTGTTTCTCAGTTTTGTCTATTTAGGTGGTAAGACCTTTGCAGCAGGGACTGTCTTTCGCTATGTGTATGTACAACATCTAAAACAATAGGATTCTGATCTTGGTTAAGACCTCTAGGTGCTTCTATAGTACAAATGATAAATAAAGAATCACCTAAACCTGCAGAGTCTCTGTTGGGCCGATAAATGGGAAGACCAAAATACCTATAAATAAAAAAATACAAGTATGGGGTGTGGGTAGTAGTTGTAAAACTTGTCATGCAGAATATAAAGTGACGTTCAAATGAAACTGATGCAGAGTTACGTTGACTTACAAGATAGAATGGGAACGATGAGTGAACACCAGTGTTTTAATCACCTGCACAGTACAGCTATTGAACATAAATAACAGGCGGCTGTCTCACAGAACTGATCACTTACACTGGCAGATTATGGCCAGGATTGTTCATTATTTATTCATTCTTTGGGGAGGCACCACTTTCTGGTCTAAGGAATTCATTTGTTTCCCTCTGTAATAACACTGATCACAATGAATTAATTTGGCATTCAGAGGCAGTCTCGTATATATATATTCACGTGTCTAGCCCATTGAAATGAATGATAAAACATGATGGGTCATAGATTACTGGGAAGCCCATTGGCTAGGAAGAGTTGAATCCAGGATCACCTGCCTTCTAGAAGTGCAGTTAGGTTTCAGAAAGCCAATGTCCCTGAAGGATCTAAATGGAGAGGTAACAATTATCAGAAAAACAAGGAGTTTTATTTTCTATCCATGATGCATTAAATGTAACAGCCTAACCAGGCAGCAGACTATAGCAGACTGAATGGGGGGAAAAATCTTTAAAAACCATGCAAGCTTTAAGTTAACATTTCCTACGTTCTTTTGGGCAGGGAACATTACATAAACTGTGTTTGCAAGCTCTATGTAAATTCAGGGCACTTCCACAGAGAGGGTTTGTACTGGTGACAAATTCTTATTTTTAAATATAATCTGAATGTTCAAAGCAGAACAGAGAGAGGGATTGTAGCCACCCACTATATCTAACCACATATTTATTTACTGACCCCGTTAATGCTGGTAGCCAATTTGATTAGTAAAACTTTGGTTAAATGACCAGTGCTAGGCCCTAATTTTGCATGTGCTGTGGTTAGGGTTACCATCCGTCCGGGTTTCTC
Source organism: Malaclemys terrapin pileata (assembly GCF_027887155.1). Lineage (NCBI taxonomy): Eukaryota > Metazoa > Chordata > Testudines > Emydidae > Malaclemys > Malaclemys terrapin. Next base: position 335,692,325 of record NC_071505.1, read on the forward strand.
CGGATATGTCCGGCTTTTTCAGCATTAAATGGCCGTCCAGGGGGGATTTCCAATCAAGTAGAAATTTCCGGGATTTCCCCCTTCCCCTCATGCAGAGTGCGGCGCGGCTGATTGGACGGCTGGGCCTGATTGAAAGCCGCTTGCAGCCACTGGGGGTTCTAGCAGCCAGAGTCCCTCCCCCTTCCCCGCTCCCTCCTCCCCCGCAGAGCAGCACAGAACAGTGTTTGAGTCCACGTGGAGCTCGCAGCTCTCCCTCTGCCGGGGGAGCAGGGCAGGCGGGGGGGTGCAGAGGCTGCAGGGCGAGGAGGAGCAGGGCAGGCAGGGGCATAGAGGCTGCAGGGGCAGGGAAGGCAAGGGGTGCAGAGGCTGCAGGGGCAGGGGGAGTGCAGGGGCTGCAGGGTGAGTGGGGAGCAGGGAGCACAGAGGCTGCAGGGGCGGGGGGGGTGCAGGGGCTGCAGGGTGAGTGGGGAGCACGGGTCACAGTGGCTGCAGGGGCGGGGGGGTGCAGGGGCTGCAGGGTGAGTGGGGAGCAGGGGGCACAGTGGCTGCAGGGGTGGGGTGGTGCAGGGCTGCAGAGTGAGTGGGGAGCAGGGAGCACAGAGGCTGCAGGGGCGGGGGGGTGCAGGGGCTGCAGGGTGAGTGGGGAGCACGGGTCACAGTGGCTGCAGGGGCGGGGGAGTGCAGGGGCTGCAGGGTGAGTGGGGAGCAGGGGGCACAGTGGCTGCAGGGGTGGGGGGGTGCAGGGGCTGCAGGGTGAGTGGGGAGCAGGGGGCACAGAGGCTGCAGGGATGGGGGGTGCAAAGGCTGCAGGGCAAGGAGGAGCAGGGCAGGCAGGCATAGAGGCTGCAGGGGCAGGGCAGGAGGGGGCGCAGAGGCTGCAGGGCGAGGAGGAGCAGGGCAGGCAGGGGCATAGAGGCTGCAGGGGCAGGGCAGGCGGGGGGGGGTAGGGACTGCAGGACGAGTGGGGAGCAGGGAAGCACTTAGCAACCCCCAACCAAGATCAGAGCGGGAGGGAGGAGGGGGAATGCAGGGTGCTCAGAGGAGGGGGCAGAGTTGGGGCAGGGACTTTGGGGAAGGGGTTGGAGAAGGGGCGGGGTTGGGGCGGGGCCAGGGGCAGAGTTGGGGCAGGGCCGGGCGCAGGACCGGGGCCCCGTGGAGTGTCCTCTTTTTTAAATGTTTGAATATGGTAACCCTAGCTGTGGTTAGTGATAAAACTGCTGCTGTCTTCACTGGAAGCAGGATTGGATCCTTCACATTGTGCTGTTGTCCTCTATAAAGGGGCTCACTCACTGCAGGAGCACCTCGTTGTGCCCAGACGTGGTGTAGCAACTGTCTGCCCCTAGGGTGCCCCTGCCAACGTTACTCCATTGCTGCAGTGGTTTCTCTTCCCCCCAGCTTGGCCTTCTGGCCAGGTCACACTTTAGCCTACCTCTTCCAGGGTAGCAGAGAGTCCAACCCAGCTATAGTCCAATGATCTTACGGCAGGTCATCTGTCTGTCTCTGGACTCCATGGTCCTTACACCTGTAACTTTAGCATCCTGGTGGCCAAGATGGAGTCTGCTCTGCAAGCAGCTCTGGCCAAGAGAAGGCGCATGCAGGAACACAGCAGGGAAAGTCCCTTCCACCCCAGGGGCAGCTGTTCCAAACGCCCCCAGAGTGAACACACACGTACAATGAAACAATAGAGGTAAATATGGGAGGAGCGGTAAAACAGGGTTGCATTCAACACAAGGCCCCACAGGTCCAGTGGTACCACAGTCTGAAAGGGCAGACACCAAGCAATGAGTTGAGGAGTCCTGGGCAGAGTTCCAGGCCAGTGATGAGTCTTGGATGCTCCTGGTCATCTTCGGTGCCAGTAAACTTTCCCCCAACAAATCCCTCAGGTGCCCTCTTCTGCCGCTCTCTGCAAAGCCACACAGAGCGACCACCTCCCCACTTAGCTGGCTACAACCTCCCTCCTTATTCCCACTGCAAAGTCACAAGACCCAGTACTCACAGCCCCATGCAGCTCTGGGCAGCCATGATACTGGGTCCAGCTCCAGCCTGTCTTTCTCGGGCGAGTCCTCCTGGCTCCTGTCCTGGGGTGTCCCCAATCCACTGCTCCGTCCTTCACAGGCTTCAGGCAGGTTCTTGGCTGCTTTACTCTGTGAAGGCTTGCTTGCTGCAGCCCGTCTGTCTGGACTAGACACACACCCTCTTGCACTCCTCCTCACTCCCCTACCGCACTCCCCCTCCCTCCCCTACCGCACTTCCTTCTGGAACAATCAGCCCTCCCCCCCAATCCTCCAGGAAAAAGATTTAAATGGCCATGCTCTCTGAACCCCAAGGGGCTTACACATCCCTTCCCTCAGGGGGTTCCCCCCACCTTCCTTGATGGCTGATACAGGAACCCTGGCCCACCCTCTACTCTGGGTTCCAGCCCAGGGACCCTGTTGCTAGCAGCCAAGGTCTGCTCCCTCAGATGCTTTGCTGCCTCCCTGGACCGCTTCCTAGCTCGATGTCCCCCAGAGAGAGACTGTAGACTCTCCCTGCAGCCCCCTCTACTCTCAACTTCTTAACTTTATGTTAACCAGCCTGCTGGGCCACCTGATCAGTTAAGCCTGGCTCTCTCTCCAGGTATAGCCAGACATTAATTGGCCTCGCAGGCCCACGTTAACTCCTTGAGGGCCCAGGTGGGGTACACATCCCATCACACCCTGTAGCACACACTGATGAGTAGCACGCAGAGTCTGATCAGTGATCTCCTGTGGGGCTGGCTGGCTCCCTGAAGTCTCCCACAAGGGAAACTGCAGACATCTCCCCACATTATCTCCTGCTGGGGAGTAGAGCCAACTGCCCCTCCAGTCCTTCTGACTGGGGAGACTTGCTGCCTGGTTCTCTGCATGCGTCTTCCCAATATCACCATCCCAAGAGAATGCCTCTCTCAACACCACCCAAAGGCAAGAGGTACTGGCGAGTCCACTCTGCTAGCCAGCAAAGAGCTGGTGGGAGGAAATCTTTATTCACTGGGTCCTTATAGTTGTCAAGACTATAGCACATAAAAACATGTAAGGATAGTGTGACAAAGTCAGTCCTGACAGAATTATAAGTGTGGTGGAGGGCAAATATATCAGGCCTAGAACGGTGAAGGCCTTATTCCCTGTGAGTTGTAAAAGGGTTACCTCAGGTTAACTAGAGATGCTTGCGGCCAGTTAAGGGCTGCCTGTGACCTTTAAAAACCCCTCTTCTGGTGAGACAGAGGAGGGGAAAGATGAGATATAAGCAGCAGCAAGGAAAGGCTTCCCCTAGGTGGAAGGTTGTGTGTCCTCCCTATAGGGAAAGAAACTAAGTTAACAGCTGCTTGGTGAAGGACTAGCAACTAGGCGCGAGTGTAGTAGGGTATCACCCTGGGGAGGGGGCAGGGAAAAAGTATTTCTGTTTGCATTGTGAGTTTGGGATTGGTTTGTTTTGCTTAAGAGAATTTCTTGGGCCTACCCTGAGGCCCACCATGTAAATAAGGAAAAATAAACCAGAGTGAAAAACCCTCTGGAGTCAGACTGATTTACTCCAGGCCCTCACCGTCCAAGGGAGAAATGCTGAGCCCAACGAGGCGAAGGAGGTACCCTGCCGCAACAGTAAAACGAATGGAAGTTGTCTCCAGGGACAACTGTAGTAAAAAGAAAAATGACTTCGGGTAAATAGAGTTCCTTCCATTGTAGGGTGACCAGATGGCCCATTTTTAAAGGGACAGACCCGTTTTGGGGGACTTTTTCTTATATAGGCGCCTAATACCCCCCACCCCCTGTCCCGTTTTTTCACAGTTGCTATCTGGTCACCCTATTCCATTGTGCATTTTGGCCAAAATGTTCACACTTGGGTGTTGAAGGTTAAGGAACTAAATGGAAGTAGCCTGCTTTTTCGAGGTGTTCCTATGGATGTCAGCGGGAGTTGTGGTACACCTCTGAAAATCAGGCCACTTTTATTAAGGTTCCAAAATATGGATTTAGCTGCTTAAAGTTAGGCACTTATGTTTGAAAGTGTTGGGCATTGGTCTTAGCCTTTCCACCACATATCGTGCCACAATCTTTGGAATGGATTTCCTTCTCGAGTAATATTTTACTGTCATTGGAAGCAGCCAGTATTTATTCTGTTTATAGCTACCTGTTTTAAGAGAATTTTGCTCTCATCTGGTGGCAACGAGATTTATTTGGTTTTGTGGTACTGGTGTTAGATTTAAGTAAGTTCTTTTAGCTGCATTCGCCTTTGTCTGGCTAAAAGAAATTAGAAACTGCTACTGGCTGGCCAGGAATGTTTTACACCTTATCACTTTTGTTCTCCATCTTCCCCCCCCCACACACACCACGCGGTTCCCACCTTTGTTTGTCTCATCCACTTGTCATTGTCTTTTTACATTGTAAGCTCTTTGGGATAGGATATGTTTGTACAGCCACTAGCACATTTGGGTCCTGATCTCTTTCGGCCGTTACAGCAATATAAACAATAATAGAAAACTCTGTTCTCTTCCCAGGCACCTTGCCTTGATCCAACATTTAAAGATATATTAATAAAAAATGTTCTATTTATTATAGTCAGTATGTCAGCCAGTGTTAGTTAAGCATTAATTAATAATGCTTCTTTCTGTGAAGCTCTTGGCCTTCATTTCTCCACAATAAGTCCTGCTGTTTGGCTCAAGATAGTTAGAGAAGCCTGAAATAAGCTTGTCTCCTTGACTACTAAGGCCTCTCCCTTTTTTTTTTTTTTTTCTGTCAAGTAGATCAGTCTCCATATTCCTTTCCATCCCCTTAGAAGAAACTGACAAAATGATGGGAATGATGTAACTGATCATTTGATAAAACAGTATAAAAACCAGAAGGAAGAAAGGAGAGAAAAAAATCCATTTGTACGTTGTCGGTCAATCACTTCCTTGCTGTTCAGGTTTCTAAGTGAATTTCAGTGCTATCTCCTGGACACATCAGATTTTGTTTTTCTTTTACCACTTTGTGGCAAGCCTCTTTTAATATAAGTTTTTATCTCTCCTGTTATGACAAGGAAAGGATGTGATTTCACACCCTGCAATAACTGACATGACAGTGAGGCTGGAGCAAAGACCCAGTGGTTACAATGTTTGGAAAAAGAGAGAACTTCATCTTAGAGTGTAGGTAATAGACTTTGTGCATTCAACCGCATATGTTACTCCATGTTAATGCAGTGGCAGTATCCAAGTGGAACCTTCACTTCAGAGAAACATTTACCTTGCCTCCCGTTAGGCTTAATAATACACTGCACTTCCATATCACATTCCCTCTGAGGATCTCAGAGTGTTTGATGAATGTTAATGAGTTAAGCCTCAGAAACACTTGGGTGAAATAGGGAAACATTACTATCCCAATTTCACAAATGGCGATCCTGCGGCACAGGTGCCCAAAGTCACACGTGAAGCCTGTAACAGACCTGATAATATAACTCCGTTTTCCGTTCTCCCATCCTTTGCTTTTGCCAAAAAATCTTTATTGGTGGGCTGTACCTTTAAGAGACCTGACAGTGGCCCACACTAGAAAGTGAAGCTGGCGGATCCAGTGCATTGTAGTGATGGCTAGTGGTCACCAGATACCGCGGTGATGAGCACACTGTAAATAGATAGAGACACAGCTGTTGTACCCCTTCCCCATTCCCCTTCTTGCTCTCATATTCAGTACTGTGTAGCTGTTTTCCATGGGATACCCATGTGTAACTCCTGTTAGCATTATAGCATGCTCACAGGGCAGAGTCAAGTCTGAACTCCATTGTAACACAGCCAAAGATAATGTTTGTTTATGTCTCCAGGTAGTTCTTTCTTGCTCTCTACCTCTGGTTGACTAATACAGCCCCTGGTGCCTTGCGCCACCCCCAAAGGGTCTCTGCAAGTCCTGGCTTGTAATAGGCAGTCTTGGAGTGGATCGCTGACTTCATTATGGGTCTCAGCGGGAGCTATGTGTATACATCTAGGGAAGATTTTGATCCCTTTTTGCTTTTGCCTGTCTGTGTCAAGGCAAACACATCCTGGTCATGATGGAGCATTTCAAATGCTCTATCTGTCACAGGCTAAACTTGATTTAATTAGAGCTCTAATTAGATGTTGACTGATTGGGTGTGTTTGAGGAGGGAATATGCTTTGGGGCAGGTGGGCATTGGTGACCAGTGAGAGCCTAAAATGTTTCAGTACAAAGGTGGTTGAGCTTTTTGATTTAATATTAATGATAGGTTTTTTTTTATATGTATGTGACCCTGTTCTAGACAAGACTGTTGGGGACATGGACTTTCTGTGTGTTTAAGGAGCATGTCCTCACTCAACATCATTTGGTAAAATACCATAGTTGGAAATGCAAGGCAATTTCGGGGCGATAATTGAGGTGTTCATCGTAAATGCAGAGGATTAATACTCAAACTTAATGAAGATAAGGCTCTGTCGCTAGCTGGTTTTGGATGGGCCTTCTTGGGCATAGTCTAATAAAACACTTAAGCACGTTTTTAAATTTAAGCACATGAGTACTTCTGATGATTTAATTGGGATTACTCACATGCTTAGAGTTAAGCATAGAATTAAATGAGACCACAGCCTATCTTGCTGACCAATACTGTCTTATTGTTTCCTTATACTCCCGCATCTCTTTGTCTGTATTCATCTGTTGCATCTGGTTCTGCACTTAAATTGTGACCTTTTTGAGTCAGGGACTGTCTGTTCTGTGTTTGCACAGTGCCCAGCGCAATAGGGTCGTGGTCCATGAATGAGACTCCTTGGTGGTACAACAATACAAACAAATAATAAATCAACTGATGATTTAAAAAAAAAAAAAAAGCTTTGCTAGGCTGGAACCAGGAGGCTAACCCTAAATCAGCTAAGGTCAATTGCACGTTGAGGTTGATGGAGCCACTCACCTGCTTAAATTCTTTACTGGGTTGAGGCCCAGAGGGATGTTATATTTAAGGATAACAGACATAGTGAGAATTGCACTTGCACTGGTATAAATGGAGAATAACACTACTGAATGCAGTGGATTTACCTTGTTTTAAAACTGGTCTATAAAAATCATGACTAGTGTGAAGAATGTAAATAAGGAAGTGTTCTTTACTCCTTCTCATAACAAAAGAACTAGGGGTCACCAAATGAAATTAATAGGCAGCAGGTTTAAAACAAATAAAAGGAAGTATTTCTTCACACAATGCACAGTCAACCTGTGGAATTCTTTCCCAAAAGATTGTGGTGAAGGCCAAGACTATAACAGGATTCAAAAAAGAACTAGATAAATTCATGGAGGATAGGTCCATCAATGGCTATTAGCCAGGATGGGCAGGGAGGGTGTCCCTAGCCTCTGTTTGCCAGAAGCTGGGAATGGGTAACAAGGGATGGATTACTTGATGATTACCTGTTCTGTTCATTCCCTCTGGGACACCTGGCTCTAGCCACTGTTGGAAGACAGGATATGGGGCTAGATGAACCTTTGGTCTGACCCAATATGGCTGTTCTTATGTTCTTATGGGCAGCTGTGGGGAGCCGTGGACCCTCCACCTGGCCTGGTTAGGAGCCCTGGGGGCGGGGACACAGGCCAGGGGCTGCTCTTGGGGGCCCCCCACCCTGCTGCGGCTTCTGGCTTGCCGGGGGCAGGGCCTCGGGGGAAAGAGGAGAGGTAGGGGTGAGGCCAATTTGGGGTGAGGGGCCCCTGGCCCCCCACTTTGGGGAAGGCTCCACCACTCCTGGTGTCAGAGAAGAACCAGATCCATTGTTTTAATATTTTTGCCCAATTGGTAGGGATGAACAATCTGATTCAACTACAGAAAGAACCATGCTGAAGTCAAATTTAACCCAAACTTAAAAAAAAAAAAAAAAAAGTTGGCTAGGTTTTAAAGAAATTAATAATAATCTCACATCTCAGCACTTCCTAGTTCCAGACAGACCCCAAACAGCCAAGGAATATGAGGGAGCCCAGCTAGAAGCAGGATATGCCAGACATCACTGTGAGATTTGCAGCCCCCTTCCACAGATTCTCAAGGCTTGATAAGTACTGATCTGAACTGAAGTGAAGTGTGCCCACCACCATAAAGCAATTCTCAAACTGTGGGTCAGGACCCCAAAGTCGTCAGGGCTGGTGTTAGTCTTTCTGGGGCCCGGGGCCAAAGTCAAACTGGGGCCCCACCGCCCGGGGCTGCAGCTGAAGCCCACGCCCCACCACCCAGGGCAGTGGGGCTCAGGCTTCAGTCCTCCCTCTCCCAGGTCATGCAGTAATTTTTGTTGTCAGAAGGGGGCCCCGTGCAAAGAAGTTTGAGAACCCCTGAGTTAGAACAATTCGTTTTCCAGAAGAATCACTAGCAATGTATTTGTGGCACCTTAGAGACTCTCTAACGTGCCACAAGTACTCCTGTTCTTTTTGTGGATATAGACTAACACGGCTGCTACTCTGAAACCTAACAATGTATTGAGTGAGTCAGTGTGTGAGTGAGGACTACAATTGCCATTGGCAGAACTCAAATTCTTTTGGAGTAAGTCTAGACTTTTACATCTTCATTTGCAGTTGTCCACCAGTGCAAGGTGACAATGCAATAAGCACCACATTCTCATCGCACCAGTGAAAGGTGAAGCTAGATTTTTAGGAGATTTTTCTACTTGCTAGAAAGTTTGTTTTTCTTTCAGTCTCACTGAGGATAGTAGAATGCTGGCAGTCTTGGAAGTAGCTTTATACTCAGAGGTGATAAATTCTGCTGATTGCCACAGCTACTTAGTACGTAAGGCTCGTATTGAGCACCGATTATGCACAGGCCCGTGTTTGGGTAATGCAGAGTTGCAGTAGCCCAAGAGGAGATCCAGGTGGGGCTTTGCCTCATTGGGTTTCTGGGTATACAGGTGGGGTGTGCTTGCTCTTAGAGTATAGGTACAGCAGTTATACTTAGGATGGGGCTACAATGAGGGGAAAGACTCTTTGGATCTTCCCTTACATACCAGGCCATGGAGTTAGTCAGAGACTGGCCATAGACATTTGAAAATAAAGTATCAAGACTTATTTTACCTTTATTTTTATCTTTTAACGACTTGACATTTTCTAATGTCAAAGGCATATAGCAACTAAAGCAAAGCCTCAACAAATACCCATTCCCTATGCTTGACTTTAACATTTCATAGAGTGTACGGCCAGAGAGGACCGTTAGATCCTCCAGTCTGACCTTCTGTTTGTCTACCTCACCGTGTATGCCGAAGTCTGTCTTCCCGTGGGTTTCAGCATTGCAACGAGGAATGGGAAATCGGCTCATTTTCCCCAGTTACTTGGCAAGCAGCTCTTGTAATTTTAACCTGTTGGCAAGGCTATAACTGTATACAGATGAAATTGTGTGTTTTCACATTTAAATACATTTAAATAATTTCCATACTCCTCCTCCCTGTTTGAACCTCCTTGATTAACCAATTTTCTGGTGTGTCATCACATTTAACCCACAATCGGGAGCTCCCAGCATTTGGGAATAAACCAGTTGGTGGGGGTGGGGGTGGGGGTGTTTTCCCCATTGACAATTATCCTGCTTATTCCCATCATCACACAGGGGCTTTTATTGTTCCAGCAGCAGCCAGCATCTGTGATGGATTCCAGCTGGCAACTGTAGAGATGACAGTCTCTTGTGCCTCTCATTCAGCTGTGACCCACTGTTGTGCGGTGGCAGAAACAGAGATTAAATGTGCAACAGTATCATTGTTAAGCCCCAACAGCAACTTTCTTCAGTTACAGTAGCCAGCCTGGCAGGAATGGGAGGGGGGACAAAATGGAATCCACATCAGGGATGCTGAAGCGTTAAGAGCATCTTAGAACTCGTCCACTGGCTGTTATGATATAGATTTCTTGATTTAGAAACTAACTGAATTAATAAGGCCCATGCAATGAGTGTATAATTGCATATCTTAAGAATTTTAACATTCAGAACTGCTGTTCAGGGCTACAGATGTGCACCTTCAATTTTCTGGGGATATGGAATTTATAAGGAGACTATTCTGCAGTCTGGCTGGATGTGCTGGGTTTTCCTTCACTAAAATACAGCTCAGTTGTGCCTATAAGGATGAAGCAATGGCATAGCCCAAGAACAGAGGAAAGGTTTGTTTTCTCACCCATTTTTCAATGCCTGCGATTACCTCCTGGGAGAAGACAATAGAGGATTTAGGTGGGACAGATATTGCTTTGTGATTACTGGACTTGTTGAAATGATAAGATTCATAAGTGCTTCCTGCCACATGCACAGTCTTGGGGGCTGCTGATGAGCAATGATGAGCGGTAGAGCAAATGTTTGCTAACTTTGGGCTGTCTCCCTACCGTCTGATGCGGGAGGTATGTAGATCTCTCTTTGAAGTCTGTATTAGCTCTCTGTCTGCATAACTGGAGACAGAGTCTGTAAGACACACAGTAAAGTTATCTTTTAAAAAAACTCAACTGAAATAATGTGACCTCTGACCTAATAGGAACTATCCTTGGGTGTAGAAGGTCCACTTTCACTTAGACATAACGGGAAGCCAGGGCTAGGTGGTCAAGTACTAGCTCAGCAGAAACATGCTACGACAGTGTAGTAGTTGAGAAAGGGAGGAGGTACTAGGAATAGCTGAGAAACAGTAGCTGTGAGAGCTACTCTGAGATACAGTCATTTAAAAGAGCTAGAGTTAGGGTGAGTCTGGTGGTCGTCAGGCACCTGTATGATTTTTGTGATAGATTCTGGTAAGAAGATGGGAGTTTAAAGATCCTGCTCTCTCTGTGACTATGGGTCAAATCCTGAAGACCTTAGGTAGTTCTCGGCCCTTACTGCAACAAAACTCCCTAAGGGGCAAGTGGCAGAGCAGAAAACGGATTGTGACCCTCAGAGTTCTGGTTGGGTTCCTGATTCCCCCTGGCTCTGGGGAGGGGAGGGTGTAATCTACCCAAGCCTATTTGCTGGTATAGCTTGTTTCCTGCCCTAGTGCAGCTCTGGTGTGTAGGCCAGCAGATTTGGGGAGAGGCTGAGCAAAGGTTCCATCCACCTGCATGGGCGGGGGACAGCTAGCCGGATGACAGCTACTTTCCCACCCACAAAGTCTCTGGCAATGCGGGCAGCCTTCCACTCACTTTTGTGGGTCTCTTTATCCCTCTTTACAGCCCTAACACAGGCACTTAGCAGGACTCAAAACTGCGCCCTAAATGACCTCACTGAGAATCTTCCCTGAGAAAGGACAGTTCAAAGATTTGAGCCATGTTTAGACACCTTTAACAGACAGGCTGATTTTCAGAAGTGCCAAACACCCACAAATCCCAGTTCTATTAGTGGCAGCTGCAGCTGCTCCACCCCTTTGAAAATCGGGACATGTAGATTTCGCTGCCAAAATATGGATTTAAGAGGCGAACTCTGAGCACCAGGTCTTCAAAATCTTGTCCTGGACCCTTAGGACGTTTTCTTGCCCTGTCACTGTAATGTCTAGGCACCATGGGAACCTTAGGAGAATTGTCTCATCTGATCTGCAGTTTCTTGAGGTAGACTGAACTTTTCTGGTTACAGACACGTCAGTCTTTTTCCCTCTTCATCCCTGCCTGCCTCAGGTCCTCCCATTATTTTCCTCAGCCTGGGTTTGAGGCTCAGGTCAGTTACTCCTAGCGAGAGGAGACATATTTGGAGTGTTGTCTGGAGAGCCAGGTCACACATTTAAAAAACAATCCACTTTAGCTCACCAAAGGCTGGGCCACTTGTATTGCCTTCATCTTCTTTATGTGCTTTACACGAAATTTTCATAAGAAAAGGTAGCGGGGCCCTCTAGACTAATAACACTTCTCCTTTCTGTGCCTTTCTGTCAGACAAGGCTACTAAAGGCAAAAGGGAGATAATTGTGCTTTAATTGGGCTCTGCTTGTTCAACGGGGGGAGCCTGCCTTTTAGTTCCCATGGCCTTCCAGATAAGTTTCCAGCATAATGCCAATTAAGAGAGAAATAAAGAATATGCAAAGCAGATGACAACTGCTGCTTACCAGGAATCACTCTTTTGTGACTAAAACAATGGGGGCCTTCAGTTGAGGGTGCCTTTTGCTGTGGCTGCCTCCCTGGTTCTCTGTCGGCATTTTGCATAGGATTTGCCGCTGAATGGGCTAAGCCTGGAAAATGTAAGGACGAAGCAAAAGCAGGAGACTTCCACATGTGTGCACTCACCGCAGAGCAGAAAGGAAAGCCAAATTAACTTCTCTCTTTCCCCCTGGGTTTCTTCTCTCTATTTATTTTATTTATTTTAAAGGGATCAAGGTGTTTTTTTTTTTCTTTGAATTTTTTTTCTTTCTCCCTGTTTGTTGGTTTTGAGGGTAATTATTCACTAGGACTTTTTCAGCTGTCACATGTAACAAAAGGTAATCCAGCCTCTCGCCTCTCCCCCACCACCTCCTTTCTCTTCAACTAATGTGGCCTTTGTTGTAGGCAGGTCATCACACAAGGAGCCCTCTTCAATCCCCTGAGATACAAACACTGCTCTGTTTGGAATCAAGGCTACCTTGAGCAAATCTCGCAGTTGGCTGCTCCACCCTGTGAAACATTTCCAATGGACAGTTGCCAACTTGACAAATTAGGCTTGGATCGATAATCCAAATGTTTTCTTTTCTCAAGATGGGATTCCTAGACTTACTACATGAGCTGGTTATCAATGTATCTACTATAGATATGCTGGCATGAATCAATCTCCATCTAACAGGTGGTCTTTTGCCACTGACTTGGGTTCATGGCTCAGATTGATTTGGTGTGAACCCTGCAATGTATTCCAAGTCAGATGTTCTTTCTCTTCATGGCCTGTGGTTTGGTGCTGTTGAAAGAGACACACAGTGGAAATGGTACTGTTCAGCCCCAACATATTTTACAGACTGAAATGTACTGATCAGCTTAAAAGGAGTGCACCCCCTTCTCCGCCCTCATGTAAACATTTGGATGGTTAATGGGTCTTGCCCTGAATCCTAGATTTGTCAGTGGGAGCTGTAGTGGAGATTCCTTGATAAGAAAAAGAACCCTTCAGTAATTATACTTACTCATTCACATCCCTATAGTCAAGGCTGTGTCAGCATTTCACTGATAAACTCCTGTTTTCAATTAAACATGTGGTGTGGGAACCAGTGTTGTCATATCTGGCTATGGTCCATGGCAGAGAGAGGAGAGGAGAGATTTTTGAGGCAGTTTTGTAAAGTATGGAAACTGGTTGAAGAAAATAGCCCTCCGAAACTTTGGTTGAAAACTTAAACGAAATCTTTGTAGAGATCAGAAAATGTTTGGTTAGCTTCCCCTCCCCCTGCTTCTTTGCTTCCAGGGACCAGAAGCAGAAGCACCACAGTGTTTCTCTTGGAGGTATCGCAGGTCACTACAGTAAAAGCTGTGTTATCCAGTGTGGTGGGGGAAATAGGGGATGCCAGGAAGTCAGAAATTCCGGTTAACAAAGAGGAAGGGAGTTTGGGTGCGGGAGGGGGGGCTGGGGTTTGGGGTATGGGGGGTGCAGGGCACGGGCTCTGGGAGGGAGCTTGGTTGTGGGAGGGGGCTCGGGGTAGGGGGGTGGGGTTCGGGAGGGGATGCGAGGTGCTGGATCCGGGCAACGCTCACCTTGGGCAGCTCCCTGCAGGCCAAGACATGTCTCTGCTGCTTGCTGCCTCCACCCACAGGCGTCGCCCCTGCAGCTCCCATTAGCTGTGGTTCCCGGCCAATGGGAGCTGCGGAGCCAGGGCTTGGAGCAGGACGGTGACAGCACACAGACTCGCCTAGCTGAGCCTCTGCCTAGGAACAGCAGGGACTTGTCGCCACTCGTGGGGAGCCACCTGAGGTGAGCGCCAACCGGATCCAGCACCCCAAAACCCCTCCTGCACCCCAACCCCATGCCCCGAGCCCCCTCCCACACCCAAATTCCCTCCCAGAGCCTGTGCCTCGCACCCGCTCCTGCACCCCAAACGCTTTGTGGCCGTTCTTCCACCTAGGAGCAGCAGAGACATGTCGCTCCTTCCAGGGAGCTACGCTGAGTCAGGCAGGGAGCCTGCCGGCCTCGCGCCAATCGGACTAGAAACCGGACTTTCAATGAAGATCAGAAATGCCAGTTTATAGAGCTTTCTGGTTGATAAAGTGCTGAATAACTCAGCTTTGACTGCATAACTATTTAGTATTTTTATTACAGTGGCACCAGTTCAGATCAGGACCCTATTATGCTCAGCGCTGTACATGCACATTGTGAAAGACACTCCCTGTCCCACAGATTTTATAGACTAAATAGACAGGCCATACAGAGAATGGGAGAAATTATCTCTAATTTCGAGATGGGGAAAATAGGCACAAAGAAATTAAGGCCTAGATTCTCAACAGAGCAATAGGAGATAGATGCCTAAATACCTTTGAGGTTCTTGGCCAAAGTGATTTGTCCAGTGTCACACAGGGATGGCAAAGCCAGGAATTAAATTCACAAACCCCCTGTCTGATGCCTTAGCTGCAAGACCAACCATGCTCTCAGCTGATTGATGTCTGTTCAGACTCAATACCATAACTATACGACAAGAACTTGTTCCCATGACATTTTCAAATCAGTTTTTCCAGACTGGGTTAGTCTGGACAAGGTTTGGATGTGGGCTTCCGGACTTTGGGGCGCTTGTCTGAACTCAGAACCTTGGCATCTTTTGAAGTTAGCCCCATCACCATTTTCTTTATGTTGTTCTGAGCTAAAATTGGCTTTGTAGAGCATTTACTTTAGAAACCAAAAACATCCATCCAGATCTGTATTCTTTCATCAGACCCCAGGTGCTATACAGATTGGATGTGTATGTGCTCATATGTATCTGTCCACACATCACTGCATCCAGCACTGAAAATGTAACCACACCTGGGGTGGAATACGGAGTATTATTACTTTGGCCACCCACACTAAATGAAGAATAACATATCCAGCTGAAAGTTTAGATAGAGCAGAATGTACATGAATCTAATGAACTGCGTTATAAGTAAGCCCAGGGGTTAGCCAAACATACTTATTCTTGTTAAATGTTCCTTGGGAATTTAATAACCACATGGTCAAGACCTGGGTTTTATGACTCATTCAAAATGCCTTCTGGCTTCACCATCCCCTTAAATTCATCCAAACCTTTCATCACTGACAATTTTTTAAATCAATACTGGATGGTTTTCTAGAAGATATGCTGTAGGAATTATTCTAGGGGAAGTTCTCTGGCCTATGTTATGTAGGAGGTCAGAGTAGATGATCACAATTGTCCCTTCGAGCCTTGGAATCTATGAATGTATGAAAATGGAACAAATGGAAGTGTCTCAGGCTCATTGATATTTTCTGTATCACATTCCTTTCCTAGCATCCTAATCCAGATGTTTACTGCCTATTGCCTTTAATAGTTCTGCCCAAGTTCCCTACAGTGTTACTTTGGTATGCCTCGGAATCCCAAAGCATGTTAACAGTACCCCTGAAAGGATGGAAAGCAGAATTAGGCCCACTTTACAGAGAGGGAAACAGAGATGAGAAGAAGAAGAAGTGGGCTGTTGCCCATGAAAGCTTATGCTCAAATAAATTTGTTAGTCTCTAAGGTGCCACAAGTACTCCTGTTCTTTTTTTAGAGATAAAGAAGTTTGGCTAATTTTCAGTTTGGGTGCCAAGAGCTAGGCAACTACATCGCTGTTGAGAAGCCTATAACAGTGTAACCCATTGGTCAGTGTATATTACATGTGCCCAACACGCAGAGGTTGTCAGTCTGTTATCGCCCCTCTGCAGAGCTTGGCTCTTTACCTGAAGCTGTAGAGATACTCATTCTCTTGGCTCTGCAGGTTCCCCTGTTCAATCCCCTACAGAGCTTAGCTGTAGGCCCCAAGATTGAAAATTGTGCCATGAGTAAATAGCAGAGTAAGGCCTAGCGGTCGAGAGCGCCTGGCTCCTACCCCTCTCCATTGACCACAAGAACACAAAAACTTGATTTTTCAGGAGATCTCAGCCCCCACAGTTCTAACAGAAGTCAACAGAGGCTGTGGGAGTACCACAGATCTCAGGTCCCTTTAAGGTGCAGCTTGAAGCTGAACGTGACAGTTTGCAGACTTATATGCTATGATGTTGTGCTGTGTCAGTCCTAGGATATTAGAGAGACCAGGTGGGTGAGGTAGTACTTTTTATTGGACCAATTTCTGTTGGTGAGAGAGGCAAGGTTTTGAGCTTGAAAAAGAAGATTTTGAGCTTGAAGCTGTGCGTGGCTTGAAAGCTGGTCTCTCTCACCAACAGAAGTTGGTCCAATAAAAGATATTACCTCACCCACTTCATCTCTCTAATTTTGCAGACTTATCAGTAGTCTGTGGTGCAAACAAATGAATTTGGGAGGGAAATTGCAAGCGGTGGAAGCACTCCCTTACAGACAGTCAACAACGTTTGTGCAGGTTGTTGATGCCGAGAACAAATGGCTATTTAGAACTTCGACTGGAAAATCAAAAAACACACACACACCCATCCCCAATAAGTGACTCATTATCAGAGGCTCTGGAACCTGAGGGGCAGGATCTTATTCCATTTCCTTTATCAGCAACATAGATATCTGGGCCCAGTCTCCGCTCATTGGAGTCATCCATCATGATTACTTTCCACCTCTCTCTTGCTGCTCATAAAAGCTGGATTTGTAGTTTTCATTAAAAATAAAACAAAATCTCTAGTCCAGTTGCCCTACTAAGGTGCTGAGTTCAACCTGAAGACCCAGCCTAATATTAAGAGACAACACAGAGAAGCCTCCATAGTGACTCACAATAATAATAAGGGAATAACTCTAGCTATGATAGGACTGGGTTTACAACTCATAGCACCAGCGTTTGTTATACCATGTGTGTGCCTTATCCCGCTGTGCGTCACTGAAGGATCTGTTCTCGGTGCCTCTGTAGCACCAGAGATTAGCAACTCTGCCGCACATTAGCAGGTGAGAAGCTTTATCCTCGACTGGCATTAAAACTGAATATTTGAAAAATGATTGTTTTGTTCTTAAACTAGATTCTTTCCACTTGTCAGCAATTGCCTGTGTATGAGAAGAGAGAAAGAGAGAGAGGGAGGATGTGGGGGTCTGTCTCCCCTCACACATATGAGGTCATACTCTTTCCTAGGGCAGCTGTCACTGTCAGCAAGAACAGACGAAGAAGTAAGGCATATGCACCATTGGGACCACGATGCTCATTACCCCTAGCACGACAACACTCCCACAGTCATGTGTTGCATGCTGTGTGTATAGCATGTTTCTTTCATCCTATGATTTGTCAGCATTTTATTAATTAGCACCACAAGGAAGATAAATACAACTCCACCCATTTTATAGATGGCTGACATGAGGCATGAAGAAGTTAAGTGACTTGCCCGAGGTTACAAAATAATTTAGTGCCATTTGTTAAGAATGTAACCCTAGAATTCGATTTCCAGTCCACAGTATTAACCACACTCTTACATTAGTACTACAGATACCATGGAGTAGCATAGCTAGTGCCTTAGGAATGTAACCCTCTGATTAATGTGATGGAAAATCATTTAAAATTAACGTGGAAGTTTCTTAATGAGTGTTGCACGCTGACTGATTCAAAAGCTGTATGTAAACTGTGGATAACGCGGGCATTAATCATAGCAAGTTACACAATTTAAGGGCATTAGAAAGATAAAGGCCCCTTTCCCCCAAACACTGAAGTGATAAAGTCATCACTGAGATAACATTCTTAAAGAGAACCATATTGATACATACTCAAAGATATACAGTAGTTCAAACCCAGGGAGAACTTTGCCAACCCTTCTTGGAAGATGATTAAAATGACACTAAACAAAAGAAAGAAAAAAGACAGACCCATCTGCAAACTTGGGATGTGATCCTAACCTCGGATGCTCCCAGGAAAGTCAATGGGAAATGAAACCTGGGTTTTTAGTCACTGGGAGCTGTATGCGTGTCCCAAGCAAAAGTGTGGTCAGAATACATGGGATTTTTGAACATATTGCAGATTTTCAGTTTTATTGCCTTAATCAAATAGTGCCTGATGTTTCAAGATATTGAGCAACTCTTGAGAGTTTGTTGAGTGCTCTCAAGTCTCATCAAAGTCATTGGGAGCTAGAGGAATTCAGCAGATCCCAGGAGGTGCTCAGTATTTTACACCATTGAGCTCGTATATCTGTTGTTTGATTTAAGGTTCATTAGTATCATTGTGTCAGATTCATAGGCTCCCCATTTCACATTTTCTTGAGTTACACATCTTCAAAATAAATAAATAGTTTTTAAGTCAAATGAAATTCGGGAGCTAGGTTTACAGCTTTGTTCTACTTTGCAATGCAGGAGACACAGGGCAGAGTTACAATCCTGCTCATTGCTCAGTGGCCCGATGCTGTAAATTACTAACCTGTCTCACCTGTTTAAGTCATTGGGTGTTGAGAGCATTCAGTGTCTTGCATTATCATGCTCCATGAAAGCAAGAGCTGAGAATTTTGTGGCGGCAGCACGCTCATCCCTTGGTGATCAATAGTTGCCACTTATCCACCACTTCTTGCTCAAAGTTTTCACAGAGTTTTACAGAGAAACTCTTTTAAACCACACATCACCCTCGTTTCACAGATGGAGAACTAAGTGGATTGCCTAAAATAGTCCATTGAGTCAGTGACAGACCTGGAAATAGAACCACGAAATTCTAACTTCTAGTAACTAGATCCCATCCCTTTCTGATGACCATCTTACTGCAGCCAGTCCAGGGAAAGAATACAGACTCAGATGTTCAAACCTGTATGCAAGCACATTTGTACTAACCCAATTTGTGCACTTCTTGGTCCTAGTATGCATTTCCAAGGTGGGATTTGCATGCAGAAACACTGCTGCTTATTGCACATGTACAGAAAGGACAGTTGCAGAAGTGAGTTTGAAAATCTGGACTGTATTATCCTATCTGGTATTGTCTAATACACTACATTAAATTCAAGTTATCGCTTTGTTAAAAATGATTATATACAAAGAAGAGTTTGGGTAAAATCTCTTTAAAATGCATACACTGAAAAACCCTATTGGCACTTAGACAGATAAGACCATTTTTACTGGCATATATTTTGCTTGGTGCTAGTTCAGCCTGTACTAATAGTTTAATAATTTTGGCAGCCACACCAGTGAAAAATGTTACTGAACCAGACGCAATTATGTGTACAAAATGTAAACAGTTGTTGTCTCATGGGAATAGCTACTGTGTAGCCACGGCTGTAAATTGGTATGGTAGATTGCTCCAAATTTGTTCGTGACAAATGACCATCTGACGAGGTTGTTTCTGGGCCTTGCTGCTGATGTGATGGCATTGTCAATGGAGTGTGATACCACCACACTTTTTGTTAGAGCTCTTAGGCCAGCTTTACAAAGTGTGGCAGCTCTGACCTAAGCTTGCGTGGGTTTTCTGTTGATGGCTTTTGGTAGAAAACGCCACAACTTCTCTCTAGACCCAAGTCATACGAGCCTGATTCCGGAGCAGTATATCCCCTTTTCCTCATTAGCCACAAATGGAATGGTTGCTTGGACTATTTCTTAACCTGACAAAATGATAAGGAACTGGTTGTGCTTGCAGTTTTGCAGCAAAGCTTTTAAAGCACAACAAAGCCTTTTCTTGCCTTCATTATGTTGACCATTTTGCAGAGTTGTATGATCTTTTGAATATGATGCGGGGGCACCCATTCAGCCGCCCTAACTGAAAGCAAGTCTAAAATTGGTTAAAAAGCCTTCAGAAGAAGCTTGAGCGAAGCCTGGTCTGCAATTAAAGGACTGCAGTGGTGAAAAGGGGGAGGGGAAAAGCATTGGAAAGTGGGGGAACACAAAGATTTGGAGTTTTCTTTCAGCGCGTCTCAGAACTCTGAAATGAGAAGACCCTTCCAGCCAGCACCTGGCAATACCATTGAGTAGGCCTTCCTGCAGTTTAAATTAGAGTAACACTGAAACACAGCAGGCTCCTGCTAAAAGGGGGTGGGGGAGGGGGGAAGGAAGAGTCTTTTAAAAAAAAGCTCTTTCTGATGCATTCAGGTAGAAGAGTGTAAAGTAAATAATGAAGTCTGAAGCCGAAGGGCAGCACACAAGAGCATGACTTTGCATTCCATTCAAGTCTGCTGCCAAGTTGCTGAAGGAGCGCTTAGAAAATGAACTGTTAAGCAAGGCACCGCTCTGTGCTCTAACTGAGCTTGCAAATGCAAACCAGAGTTCCTCGGGAAAGCAAGTTAGAGGGCAAGCCACTTAGAACCTAGGCCACTACTAATCATTGTCCTTATCAGTCTTTTCCAGGGAGCCAGTAAACATGCATACTTCAGGAAATGGCATGTTATAAATGTGGGTGACTAAAAGCATTGCAGTGAAAAAGAAGGCAGACTATTATTTATCATCGCAGTTGCAGAGCTACCATTCCCTTGTTGTGCTACACTGGTTGTAGGGAGGGTGCTTCACCAAACCTCTGTGAAACGTCATATGAGGTAAGCCTAATTTCTAAACCATATTGTTTTATTTATTCCTACTACCACCTAGTTTCCCGTGAAAAGTCATCTGCTCAAGAGGTCACTTCACCCCCTAGCTCAGCAGAGCACACCGCAATGTCAGTTTTCCCAGGCTTCCCCCAATGTGGATGGGATGAAGGGGTATTTTGTTTGTGGTTGATTGGGATATGTGTACTGGATATTGACTCTTTGTCTCTACTTAATGATAAAGAAGGTAAGGCAAGTTGAAGTCACGATAAAATGAAGAATTAAAATAGATATTGAGATATGGAATCTGGCTACTTTTCTATGCCACGTGTTCAATATTTTTGATCAAAAATGGGAAGAGAAAAATAATCAAAAGCTGTAGATTTCTGAGTTGTGGATTTACATGTGATTCTAGCTCTTAGAGTATTTCCAATGTGGTGTGTTAAACCCAGGATGATCATAGTAGGATCTGATTAGTTGAGAGAGAGGACACTGAAACAGAAATCAATGGACCTGAAGAAGTAATTTTTTCTGTGTGCAGTTGAACTTGGTGACGGATCTGCCTCCCCTTCAGTGAAGTGATGTACTCCAGCTTCCAATAGTCCCTGCCCAAATGACTACCGTTGTCCCCTGAATCAGGCTAATAAAACAAACCCAATTTAAAAAGCAATATAAAAATGTATAACCTTAAACTGGTCTTTATTTTTGGTCACACCCTCCTGTTTCCTAGCATCGAGGGTGGGCCATTTATTTAGCTGAAGCACTGAAGATGCAGAAAATATAAATGAGTAGGTCAGAATTCCTAATTCTGCTTCCTTCAGCTCACCAGCTTGGAACTGATGGGATCTGAATCGCCATCCTCAGTGCTAAGCCAGAGCTTGGAACCAGGGAGGGGCAGGGAAATGGAGCAGTTACTGAAGCTAGACTACAGCTTTTATGAGCCTTCATCCAAAGACTGCACAGTATTGCCTTGAATATTGCAGGGGCGATATGCACATTTGGCATTCAAGACAGAAATTTTGGGAGTGGGCTGAGCAGGATCTCAATAGGATTTTAGATGAGCCGAGAGAGTCCGTTGCCTCTTGTGGTGTGACCAGAACTGAAATTTACATCCTGGTGGTTTATTTATGATATTTTATATTTTTAAAGAGGAGGAATTTCTTCAGGTTACATAGTGATTTCTGGGATAGCCCCTTTTTCATTGTTGTCAGTTGTTTTCAGCACAGGTCTGGAAAGGGGGTCGGTGCTTTAATTGCAGCTGCAGAGGTACAAAATCATATGATTCCAGTTTGTATGTCATGGAAAATTGCTGGAAAATTACACAAGAGGACAGAGAATTCAAGAATGCATGTAGAGAGAATTCTCACTGACTTCAGTGGGAATTGCATCTGCTCCACCAGTGCCAAATTAGGGGGTAGGGCATTGTGAGGGGGGTGGGACTCCACTATAGTGCATGTCAGTTACCACTTTGGTTATCAGAGATTTTTAGATTTTATTTGGGTAACTATTAGAGTTTTCAAAAGCTTGAGTAAACCAGATTTTGTCAGGCCTGTTATTCCATCCGATCCTCCCCATCTGTCTCCCCTACCCATCCCATGGCTTTGTAGGAGTTGGTTTCACACAAATAGTGTCTGATTTTTAAAAAAAATATTTTGAATTACTTCTCATCGGTAGAACAATTGGTCCACTTCCTGATCAGATTTAGCCACCTTATCTTCACCTTCAAAGTTCCTGCAGGCTTCTCTGTCCTTCAAATTCCTCCTTAAAACCCACTCCTTCTGCTTTGCCTCCCCTGCTGTCTGATGCTATTTGCTCCTGTTGCCCAACTGAAATGGTCTGTACTGAGTTTGTCAAAATGTAGAACATACCCTCCAAGGGTCAGGGACCTTTTCTTTATCTGTCCTTAAAAAGTGAAACGAGGGTAGTATGTAAATATCAATAATAGATGAAAGCAAATAAACAAAAAACAAGAAAAGCCAAGATATTTTTCAGTTGGACGATTTGCCCTATCATATTGTACATTTCCAGGTAGCCCACAGTCTTGGAGCTTAAAAAGTCTCTAGAGAGCTCACCTTAACTGATCACTCTCATTATAGTGGGTATGGCAACACACATTTTTTCATGTTCTCTGTGTGTATATATAACTCTTCCTACTGTATTTTCCACTGCATGCATCCGATGAAGTGGGTTTTAGCCCACGAAAGCTTATGCTCAAATAAATTTGTTAGTCTCTAAGGTGCCACAAGTACTCCACATAAATTAGAGTTACCAATATATTTAAATTAGATGCATACCATTGAGTTTGTCTTCTGTTTTTTGAAGTGCCGGGTTCTACTTGCTGAGTTGTACTGGTTTGTTATCTTAATATTAAAAAAAATGAATGCAGGTGTGGGTGAAATGGTCTAGTAGATTATGCAGAGTGTTGGCAGTCAGGAGGAAGTGGGTTTTGTCACTGACTCTCTGTGTGACCTAGGATAAGTCACTTACCTTCTCTGCGCCTCTCTTTCCCCATATGTGACACTGGGATAATGACACAGAGTCCGTATCCAACCTTCTTGGTTTAGGATTAAAAAAATGCTATGTAAGAGGATATTTTTAGGCCTAATCATGACACCTTCCCTCAGTTTTTGTCCATTTACTCAAGCAAACTCCCAACGACTGTAGTAGAGGTCTGAGTGGAAACTGAGGGGGAGAGCCTTGGGATCCGGCCCCGTATTTTGATTATTATTGCTGATTATTAGAAAACAAGGTCCTAGTTTCATCAAATCCACATCCCCCTTAGCTGACAAATTGTGCTGCTGCCCCAGATCTCTCTTGCTGTGGTAAATTCTAACATTTATAACCAGCGAGATGAGCCTATTCAATGAGAGGCTGTAACGAGCTCTCACAGGAATTCACAGAGGCAGGAGAAGAGACTAATTTCTCCACACTGAGGTGATAACACTGAGTAAATGCCATTAGGTTGGCCACATCCTGTTGTAAATAACATAACACCCAGCTTAAGGATTTATATGTAGTCAAAGGGAATCACACCATAGAGCCCTATCCTGCCCCACTGTATTCAGTGCGAGTTTTGACATTGACTTCATTGAGAGGCCAGATTTCTCCTTCTGCCAAGCTGGTGCAGAAAGCAAAATGCAGGTACTTCCCCCGACTCTCTGTACCTTAAGAGGCATTGCCTCTGATCAATTATGTTCTCCTAGTGACCTGTTACTCTCTGCCACTGACTTGCTATATGACCCTGGACAAGTCATGTCTGGGGGTTGCCTTTAAGAAACCCTATATTTGCCAACAGCTAACACACCGTGCTACCTGCACGTCCTCATAATTACAACAGGAACCAGCAGTTACTGCTATTAGGAAATGGCAAGAACGGTGACCTCCCTGCTGCATAAATTTAACCCTGATATAAGTTATGCTTCGTTTTTAGGCCAGATTTCCCATTGAAGCCAATGGAAAGTTCTGCTTAGAAATAAATAGCACAATTCTTATCATTGTTTGTATTTCAGTAGTGCCTACGGGCCCCATCATGCTGTAAAAACCCAGAATAAGATGAGACAGTCCCAGTTCTGAAGAACCTACCAGCTATATAGAGCAGGGATGGGACGGGGAAGAGAGGCGCCCAAGATCACACACAACGTGAGCGGCACTGTCAGGAACAGAACTCAGGTCTTTTAAGATATGGCTCCACTGCAGCTGGGTAGCTCACACTAGCGAGGCTCCAGCTGGCACGCTAAAAATAGCTGTGTGGCCCTTGCTGCTCCATCAGAGACTCTGGCTAGTCACCTGAATTCAAGCCCCCGGGGTCAGGTGAGCTGGAGCTAGCCTGTTGGAGCCACAGTGTCCATGCTGCTTTTTTGTTTAGCGTGCTGTCTCGAGGCTGGCTAGTGCAAGTCTGTCTGGCGGAACTGGGAGGCTCGCGCTCAGCTGCAGTGTAGACATACCCATTGATCCACGTTCAGTCCCCATCCACCAGACTGCAGTGCCTCTCTGTATGCCCTGTTGTATTGATCGGTAAATGATGACGTTCATAATGGGGATCACTGTCTGCTGTCTTAACTTTTCTACCCATTCCATTCTGCATTTTCTAAAGAGTAAGACAATACAGCATGGAGTTTCATCTCTCTTGTGTTTTAAACAATTACGGTTTTCCTCCTAGCTATATAAATTGCATGCCTTTAATATTTAGTTATCTCTAGTCTGTTTACACTAATTTTCATTTATGCCATACATCTAGTAACAGAGGTAGAGTGGATTTCCTTTCTATTTTTGTTTCATATTAAAGCCTTGAGGGAAGCCCACTGTTTTTGATCACTCTCTACTGTGATGTAAGCCAGTGTTTGAGTTCTGCTTCAGTGGAATGTCTGAGACTTATATTCATGAATGATGTAGGTTATTTCCTCTTTTCCTGACTGCTCTATTTATAGTTAACATTGTTTGGATCTCCCATGCAGTCATGTGAGAGTGTGTAAAAAAGAAACAATCACAACTCTTCATTTGGCTTGTCTTATCCAACTACGTTCTGTTTTTAGTTTTCTTCAGTGCTACCTAGCAAGATCACTGTTTCTTTGTGTAGGTAAGAGTGTATGGCTTTGTTCTCCTCTAAGGCTATGGGCACCCTGTTTTTTTGCTGCCTTACATGTGATATTGTCATTTATACCTGTGGAAAATGCTGCCAAATCAGAATAACAGCATTTCACACCCGCGGGTGTGCACAAGTGTAAATGGATACTCTTTGATTTTCCAAACTCAGTTAGGATCCTTTAGGGCTGATAATGAGTTCACTTACATCAGTTTTAAACTAAGGTAGCTCTGTTGACTTTATTTGTGCCATTGAGAGATTTGAATAAGCCCTCCTTTATATAGAGCCACCAAGTTAGAGTTTATATTTAAGTTCTCAGGACATTCTAGGGCTTTGATTTGGTTTGGTGTAGAAGGAAGTCACAAAGATCAGGTTTGGATCAGAATTCAGAGCCAGGGTTTTGTTGTACCTTAGCACAGGGTCCTGGCAATGGAAAGCCAATATATAGAGGAGTTTGGTTAACACAAAGCAGCTGCAGCCTGCCCTCCACTGGAGTGTAATAGAGGGCCGGTGCTGCTGAAGAAGTGCGCATTGCTGGCCGATTCAGTGCATCACCTCAGCGGTATCTTATGGCAGGGCTCTGGCTTTCCTTGGCAGAATAGCTGAAGTAGGGTAGGGAACTAGCTCCAATGAATCTGGCCCTCTATCTAGCAACTCTCCCCCTTTTACAGATATTTCTAAGATTCAAGAGTGTTACAAATGCTTGCACTGTCAATACGTAGGAAATTAAAAAGCTGGGCTGGGCTATGCCATGTTGGGTTATTGAATGAGATGCATCATACAGACTTTTGGAAAGAGGGATGTGAAATGACAAAGCAAACAAAATGAGCAGGATTCTGTCAATGGAACCACTGGCTGTCCTTAACAAATGCTGAAAAGGACATGGTTAGGCATATCCACAACATGGCTTTTGCTCCAGGATAGGAACAATGGGAAACAGACATTGGATATAAAATCCAGATGGTTCTTGCATGGCTACATTGTCATGATCCAAGAAAATACGGCAAGTAGCGCTCTGAATAGCGCTCGGCAAATCTCCAAAGATTCTGGGATCGAAGTCAGATAAACTGAACAATGGCATTGGTCACCCCGCAGGGTTCGGTTTGCAGTGACTGTCACAAATAGAGTAAGGCTCTGAGTGGGCCTGGCGGCCTGGTGTGAATCTGAGAGTGTACAGTTCTGTGCCTGCCCGAAAGCAGACTTTTCTGAGCACACCTGAGGCTTGTGTGTGAATTTTTGTATCAAAATCATGTGAGATTGGTAGATTCCACTGAGTTTTGCTTTGGGATTCTGGGTTCCCTTGATCTCAGTGCTCAAATCGAATTCTGTGGCTGGGCAAGGTGGCAACCCATGTGGATCAGAACAGAAGAAAGCCACTGAGTCTCTCACAGCTTTGATTATATTGGGCCAGTTGCCAAGAGTACCGCTGGAGTTCCAGCTTTTCAGAATAGGCTTGGCAGCAGCAACTATCAGGAGTTGATTTTTTTTTTTAAAGAAAAAGGACCAATAAATGGCTTATTGAGACCATGAACCTCCCAAGCAATTTCCATTCTAGAATCTCAATGTGCTAGCCAAAATGTAGGTTTCTTTATTCAGTGCCTGAACGTGCACTTGGTTTTCAAAACTGAAAATGTTGGCTGAATTTAGTGTTTCCGAAACTTTAGACGGTTAATCCCCCAGTCCTTTAGGAAAGTAAAGCCAATCACACTGCTGTCTCAGGGGTGCTGTGTGTTGTTTAAGGCCTACCCTATCACAGACCAGGATGTGGGTGGTCATGTCTAGTGGTCGGAGCCGTGGCAGTCCGGTCTAGTGGACAGAGTAGGAGTCAGCGGCCAGAAACAGAGCCATGAGTCAGAGCCAGAGCCCAGAATCAGGAGTCAGAAACCGAGCAGGGCAGAAGCCAGGCTGGCAAAGGAGCAGTCACAGCTGTGGGAATAAGTGTGGAGCAGCCAGCGACCTTCTTTTTCCGCTAGATGGTGAAACAGTCTCACCAGCTGAGTCTGTACCACCTGCTACATCCATCATACGTTCATGCCACTACGCTTTCTTACCCTGCTCTATATCCTTAAACAAACATAGTAGAGCTTTTTTAATGTTACCCCACTGTGCTGATACTCCCCTTAAACCCCTCATAGTACAGTCTGTCACCCTGAAGCATCTAAATTCTTCCTGAAGAGCCTGTCTTTCCTGGGAACATAGGCCGGCCAATCGGGTGATTCTGCTGCAGCCCAGCTGTGGACAGTGGACTGAGCCAGCTAGCCCCAGCCTCCACTGATGGAACTCAGGCCCATAGTTCCTGACATCCCCATCTTAATTCAGAATTCCTCCCCTTCTGGGGTACACTTCACACTTTGGGAAATGCTGGCCTACTTCATTTTCACTTCTGTGAGGTGGCTGAGTATTATCCCCATTCTCCAGATAGGCAAATAACAGGCACTGGGATAAATACAGCGCTGGCTGGGGCAAGTGAAACGGGAGTCTTTGGGAGTTACGGTCACTTATATCAGGGTTAAATTTATGCTGCAGGGAGGTCACCGTTCTTGCCATTTCCTAATAGCAGTAACTGCTGGTTCCTGTTGTAATTATGGGGACGTTCAGCTAGCACGGTGCGTTAGCTGTTGGCAAATATAGGGTTTCTTAAAGGCAACCCCCGGACATGACTTGTCCAGGGTCATATAACAAGTCAGTGGCAGAGTGTAACAGGTCACTGATCTAGGAGAACGTTTAGCCTCTTAAGGTACAGAGAGTCGGGGGGAGAACCTGCATTTTGCTTTCTGCACCAGCTTGGCAGAAGGAGATATCTGCTGGGAGCAGAGAAAGAAGCTGTAGCACAGAGAGGCTCTAGGAAAGGCTAGGGAGCAAGTCCTGGGTTTCAGGAAGCAGCTATAGAGCCGACACGCGATTTGTGTTGAGCTGAGTTGACACCAAACTGTCTTGTTCAATAAAGAAAACCCCGAAGAAAGGGACTGAAATTCTGCTGCTGTTGGGAGATTTTTTCAGGACACTGACTGATAGTTGGCCCACAGACTCAAACACGAAGCCAGGTCTCCTGACTCCCACCCCTCTTTTTTACGATGATGGCAAATACTGACCAGAAAATAATGGCACATAAGAAAACAGAAAATGAGCGTTTCATAGCCACGAGATGCAGTGGCTCCCGCAGGAGTTGTACCACGTGCAGACAACCTCTAGAATTTGTCTTGCAATCCCGTTGCATCGTAAGAGTAAAATAAACTGCTGTTTTTTGCCATCACTGGGAGAATGGGACGTCATTTCCCCTCCCTTTCTCTTCTTGGCAAAATAAAATAAAAAAGTGAAAAGAAAGAGAAGTATGAAAAAGAAAATGTGGGGAGGGATGGGCACTGGAAACAGCTACACTGTGTAGTTTTATGAAGTAGTTCTTTTCTCAGCCACCAGATTGTAACTGCTGCAGCATGAGTGTACTCAGCACAAGAAGGATGTGGAAAAATTAGAAAGAGTCCAGCGGAGGGCAACAAAAATGATTAGGGGGCTGGAGCACATGACTTATGAGGAGAGGCTGAGGGAACTGGGATTGTTTAGTCTGCAGAAGAGAAGAATGGGGGGGGGGGATTTGATAGCTGCTTTCAACTAGCTGAAAGGGGGTTCCAAAGAGGATGGAGCTAGGCTGTTCTCAGTGGTACCAGATGACAGAACAAGGAGTAATGGTCTCAAGTTGCAGTGGGGGAGGTTTAGCTTGGATATTAGGAAAAACTTTTTCACTAGGAAGGTGGTGAAGCACTGGAATGGGTTACCTAGGGAGGTGGTGGAATCTCCTTCCTTAGAGGTTTTTAAGGTCAGGCTTGACAAAGCCCTGGCTGGGATGATTTAGTTGGGGATTAGGCCCTGCTCTGAGCAGGGGGTTGGACTAGATGACCTCCTGAGGTCCCTCCCAACCCTGATATTCTATGATTCTATGATTCTAACAGGGTTCTCCTTAAGTTTCAGTTCATATGAGTTTAGACGCACTTTCAAGGATATAAAAAAATTGGAAATCAGTCCACAGGGTTATCTTAGGCTTATTTTACTTCTACCTGCTTCCACTTAAAAAAACAGAACACACACATGACAAAGGGCCAGATTCTATTTTCAGTTATACCAGTGGCATAAATCCAGAGTAACTCCACTGAAGATAACCAGATTACACCAGAATTTACAATGGTGCAAATGAGATCAGAATTAGATCCAACATGATGTTTACTCTTCTAATTTAGATTGTTTTGTATATTTTTAACATACTGTTTGATTAGGCTTGAAAATTGCACTAAATTGCAGCTCAGTAGCTATCTGAAGCAGAGATTAGAACTACGCTAATACCAAATAAAGAGCTTGTTTTCATGGTCTCCATTAATCAATGGAATTGCATTAAAATAAAACTTGGGAATCAGGCCCTTTGGTATTACACTGATATCTAACTATAGTCATAAGTGGAAGATAGCTATTTCTCTAACCCAGTGGTCTCCAAACTTTTTTGATCGCGCACCCCTATCAGTAAAAAAATTTTGAGCACGCACCCCCTGCCGTGCCGGCTCTATCATTTTTGCCAAAGCAAAACAAAAAAAACCACTCCTCCTGCCACGCCCCCCCAAGGATCCTCTTTCGCACTGCGGAGACCACTGCTCTAACCCACCCATTCCTTTCTCCGTTTAAAAACCTTCCCTGCCGTGTTCAGTAGTATTTGCTGCTGTTGGTAGTTCTCTGAATAGTTTTGTTGACGTGTGGTAATATTTTGTTAATGTTTTGGAGAAGTCCCACAGAGTTGGAGATTATTATATCACATTTCATAAGAGTCAACGAACCTGCTTGCTTATCTTTCATTTACTTCCCATTAGTTGAACAAATTACCACTCCGTGCAATTGGATAAACTGCTGCGGATTCCACCATCGAGACAAAAATAAATTAGGGTGGATTTGTGAAATAGTCAAGGAATATGTCCAAACACTCAGTTGGTGATTTATTTTTTGCAGTGTTTTTTTTTTAAATGCTGTTTCTATTAAAATTCCACTGTAAAAGTGAAAGCCACAGATGGTAAAGCTACATGATGGAAAAATATGAAGGCATGTGTGTATTCTGGAGTCACATTGAGCCTGATTCTCCACTGCCTTGCATCTTCTGTGATCATTTACAGCTGTGCAAAGTGGATGTAAAACTCTACCAAATCAGGGTGGTAGCTCTTTACCACCACTTTACAGGTACACCATCAGGATTATTGTTATTAGTGCTGCAGTAGCACCTCGCATCCCCAGTCATGAGACACGACCCAACTAGATACTGTACATACTCAGGAAAAAAAAGACAATCCCTGCCCCAGGAGCTTCCAAATCTAAGGCCAGGTCTACACTACAAACTTATATCTACTCAAGTTACATTGGCATGCTGCAGTTAGCATATCACTTGTGTGCATGCATACTTGGCTTCTTGTGTCAGCGGTGCGTGTACTCACCGGGAGTGCTTGTATCGGTGCCGAGTGCCATGCACCATGGGTACATATCCCAGTGTGCAATTCGCCACCATCCAGCGCACGGTCTTTTGGGAAGTTTCGGCAATGCATGATGGGGCTGAAATGAGTGACACAGGGGTGACTCAGAGTATTGGGTCAACTTCCCAGTTTGCAACTGTCTCCATCCCATAATGTTATATGTATCCCATAATTTTTGCGCCTTTTTTTCAAAATCCCACAAATCTCACTGTCCGCCATCTCTGACAAAAGCATGGAGCCTGCACAGTTCTGTGCTATTGTCATGAGCAGTTCAACACAGGGTGTATGATCTTGCAGTATTTGCAGAGCCGCAAGAAGAATCGAATGAGTGGGGAACGGTTCCTTGGAGGACCAATTGCTGTGGGACATAGCAAGAATCAATTCAGGGTTGTTGGTGGCTTTCACAGAGCAGCTGCAGATTATGGAGCACCACTTCTGGGACCAAGAAACAAGCACTGACTAGTGGGATTGCATCATAATGCAAGTTTGGGGTGACAAGCAGTGGCTACAGAACTTTTGGGTGGTGATTGCATTGTGGAAACTTGCAATGCCTGACAGCTACCAGTCAGTCAAGAATCAATTTGGAGTTGGAAAATCCACTGCAGGGGCCATTGTGATGCAAGTGTGCAGGGCCATTAATCATCTCTTGCTACGCAGGACTGTGACTCTTGGCAATGTGCAGGACATAGGGGATGGATTTGCAGCAATGGGGTTCCCGAGCTATGGTGGTGTGATAGATGGCACACACATCCCTATTTTGGCACCAGATTACCTTGCCACTGAGTCCATCAATGGAAAGGGCTCCTTTTCTATGGCAAGCACCGGTGGATCTCCAGGAACACTTCACCGATATCAATGTTGGCTGGTCAAGAAAGGGGCATGACTCTCACATCTTTCACACTGGACTGTTCAGAAAGCTGCAATCAGGGACTTTCTTACTTGAATGTTAGATTATTGGGAATATTGAAATGCCCATAGTGATCCTGGTGACCCAACCTACCTCTTCCTCCCCTGTCTCGTGAAGTCGTACACTGGGCACGTCGACAACATCAAGGAATGCATCAGCTACTGGATCAGCAGGTGGAGAATGGCAGTTGAAAGAGCTTTTGGTCATTTGAAGGGACACTGGCATTGTTTACTCATAAGACTGGACCTCAGTGAGAAAAATATCCCAATAGTTACAGCTGCCTTCTGTGTCCTGCATTATATCTGTGAAGCAAAGGGAGAAAAGTTTCCCCCAGGGTGGAGACCTGCTGAATTTAAACAGCCAGATACAAGAGCTATTAGAAGACAGCTCAAGGAGGCTTTGAAAGACCATTTTAACAGTGAGTCAGAGTAGCGTGTGTTGTTGTAGTATGGTTTACCTGGCTTTGCTCTTTTGTGGCCTAGTAGGGATCGTGTGATGGTTGCTGCACATGTAGGATTGTAAGATTGTCAGTGCACCTATTAATTTTGTTTATGAATGGTCCTGTGAATTGTGTGGCATTGTGCAATAACAAGGGATTGGTCGCTTTCAGAACTGCTACGCACTCGGCAGCACATGTTGTGAACTAACAAAGATTGTGTTCCAAATAAAAGAATTTTATTCTATAACAGAAGCAGTGCCCCCCCCCCCCAAAAAAACCTGTGCAATTTTACAACAAATGCGTAAAAAAAAATCAAACTTAATAAATTAAGAGAATAGAACTTATGAAGAGGAAAGAACATTGATGTCCATTTCAGCTACAGATACACCAACCGTGGCTTTCACAGGTCTGATTGTTGGCCTCC
Source organism: Malaclemys terrapin pileata (assembly GCF_027887155.1). NCBI lineage: Eukaryota > Metazoa > Chordata > Testudines > Emydidae > Malaclemys > Malaclemys terrapin. The sequence continues at coordinate 335,724,593 of NC_071505.1, forward strand.
CTGGCCTTCTGGTATGCCTGCCGCAGCTCCTTGGCTTTCACACAGCACTGCTGCTGGTCCCTGTCATATTGCTTCTCCTGCATCCCCTGAGCAATCTGCTTGTAGGCGTCCACATTTCTACAGCTGGTTTGAAGCTGGGCCTGCACAGCCTCTTCTCCCCACAGGCCCAGGAGAGCCAATAGCTCCTGTCTGCTCCAGGCAGGAGTGCGGCTGGAGCGTGTAGCTGGCATGGTCAGCTGGGCAGTTGCATTCAACAATGGAGAACGGCTAGGTGTGCAATCAGGAAAAGGGATGTCAAAAATTGACAGGGCTTTAAAGGGGAGAGGATGCTTCCAGTCTCCCTGACCCCTGGGCAGTGACACAATGGTCACCAGAGCAGTCAATGTGGGGCATTGTGGGACAGCTGCTGGAGGACAGTTAGGGTTGACATAAATAACTCTGTCTTTGTACTTGCACTGCGTTGACCTAAGTATATCAACCGTGGCTCTACCCCGCTTGGGGAAGTGGTGTTACTATGTCGGTGTAATGGGGGGCTTACATCACTGGGAGACAAATTTAAGTGTAGACACGTGCACAATTACGTCAATGTCAGCTGCCTTGCATAGACCTAACTTTGTAGTGTAGACCAAGGCCTAAGCTATAAATGACCACAGAGGGTGTCAGGCACTGAAGAGTCATGTTTCTTACCTTGCTTTTGTCCTCCCCCTATGCTGAAAATAAGGTCGTTGATTGATTACCTCTTAGCAATGGCAAAGGGGCTCAGCCCTCTTGTTACCTCTGCTGTTATGGACACACTCATTCATTCTCCTCCTATCTTGCTGACAACTCCTTCACTGTCCCCTGTGTGGACTGAGGAGTTTCAAACACATAATGAAAACAATTTGAGCATCAAGCACCCTTGAACAAGGTCCATCCACTTTTGCTTTCATTCACTTTTACCATCTGACAAGGATTCTCCCTTGTATCATTCTTTTCTTCAGGTGCTCTCCAACTCTTCTTAATAGAGTATTAGTGTTAAGTTCAAGTGGCTTCTTTAATTCCTCCCATAATGTACAAAATCCTCATCCTGTGCTTGGATTGTGTTCACACAAGTGGGTTTTGTTGGTGCAAAATGGATCCACTATCACATTAAGGACATAGTTGTAACTTAACATCTCTCTCTGCCGTGGCTGGCTCACACCGAGAACAAGAGCTCAGTATTGCTAAGTGCTTTGAGATCTACAGATGAAAATTGCTATATAAGAGTTAGGTATTATTATTATTATTTTATTATTATTGCTACCAATTAAGGGATTACTTCTTCAGCTCAAGTGATAAGTGATTGTTATACAGCTAAGTAATCTAGTTGAAAATGTGATTCTGTATTCTCCTGCAAGATATGCAGTGTGTAATATTAGTGATTTGAAAAAGTAGTTAATTATAAATTAAATAGATACAATTTATTAACAATCAACTGCTTAATTGCAGCCAGTTCTACCTGGCATATGCAGTGATACTGACCTTCCTTACTGCCCCACATGCCCGTTGTCCTTTTGGTGAACAAACTCTCCAGCAGATTTTCATGACGTGATGCTGAAAACACCTGAGCCCCATCTACACCATCACTTATATCACTATTTTTATTATAGATGGAGCCCCGGGTTATGTAGAGATACAGCACTGCACATACAGAGTAGGTAATAGACAAGAGAAGCTTTCATTTTCTTGTAAGTATCAATACCTCAGTGGTGTAGCAGTACTATATTGTGTAGTTAGCTGGGTGACTTGAATTTGGAATAGTTTCATGACTGGGAACAGATTGTGTCATATAGGTAGCATATTTAATCTGGAAGTCTGGAGAAAGATTGACTGCACAGAGAACTGGGTTAGAGGAAAGCCTCTTCTTGTTCTTCTGACAAGAGATAAGGAGCAAATGTACAGTTATGTGTCAAGTTCTGCTCTCTTTTATGTTGGAAATTGAGTTACTGCAGATTTGCACCTATTTTAAAGTAAGCAGAATTTGGCCCATAATCATTAATGTGGGACATAGTGAATCTTTATAGTCCCTTTCTCCGGAAAACCTGAACTAACTTCAAAGAGTGTATTTTAATTAACTGTTGTACTCCTTGCCGGAGGAGGGTGTAACATGAAAAGGGGATTAAACACCCTGCTGTGTTCTTGCCGAAACTTCAGGCACAAGCATACTGCAGATTGGATAATGTCTGCATCAACATTTACAAATGTAAAACTTCATTGTCTCCACTAGTGCCTTGGAATGCACCTCCAGATTAGAAGCCGCTCTGTTCTAGTGTCTTTGCTGTGCCTTGACTCATCAGTCACTAGTTAATTCGTGTCATTATGACCATACATCTTCATAGCCATCAGGAATATTTGCTTCCTCCTTGTGGTGCTGCACAGGTGACATGAAGCTGGCCAGTTCCAGATCCGTGTTGAAGATGCTTCACAAAAGTAAGAGCATGACCAAGGAACATTTTAATGTATGGAGAAGCTAGGTAATGGGTCAGATTCTCCGCTGCCTTGCATGGTCATTTATATGTACAGAAAGTGTGTCTAACACTCAGCCAGAGCTTCCCTCCTGGGGCAGCTCTGTTCCTGGCCAGATCTTTAGATAGATTAGAGTACCCTAAACCTGGAGGCCTAGGGCAGTTGGGGATTAGCAGTGCTTAGGGACCTGAGGCCATGCTGCCTATATCAGCAACTGGATGTTGGAGGGGTTATAGCCTTCAAGGCAGTTCTGTAACCCCTGAGTTTTTCCCTAAACCAGGGGTCTCAAAGTCCTGGCCCGCGGGCCATCTGCAGCCCAAGAACCTCCACACTGCGGCCCGTGGAGGAGAGACGCAGGCAGACACGCTGCCAGCAATCTCTGCTGCAGGAGCTGCCCCCCGCATCTCCCATTGGCTGGGGGAGTCCAGCAGGAGGGTCTCATTCAGTTCCCGCATCTCCTTTTTCAGTCTTCTCCATCTCAGTAGGATAGTTCTGTATGCCCAGAATATTGTACAAGGGTATGGCAATTTGGTTGTTGTGTTTATTGATGTTACATTATTGACTGTACACTGACTAAGAAAAACTCAGGGTGATAGCATACATGGAAATAATAATAATAATAATATAATCTTACCTCTCAGCAATGTTCTTAAAAAAAAATCTATGACCCAAATTTTGTTCTCAGTTATTTATCCATTTAAATCAATTTAAAAGTGATTCACCTGCAGCTGATATCTCAGAGCCCCTAACACCTCACGAGAAGCCCAGGCAGGGACCTATTCCCAAGCAATCTGGGCACAGATCCTCCACCCCCACCCTCCCCCAGCTGTAACTGATTGCAGCCCAGGTTTGTTTTATTCACACAGCATGGAGACATCCATAAAACCAGACTCTCTCATTAAACAGCCATTACAATTGTTCAATTAGCTTGCAGTATTAAACAAAACCCGGCTGTTCCCTGTTTCAGCTATTTGACACCCATTTGGAGAGCTGGGGTCACAGATCGTTGACAGATTTGAAGGTTCAGAGGTAGGCCCTGAGTCTCCTCTTTCTCCATGAGAATTCAAGGCCCCGTAAAGGGGCAAATCTTGGAGAGGAGGCAGACTGAGAAGGGAGGAAGCGATGCCAAGAGAAGGAGGTGGAGGAGGTTGGTGGTGATGGGGAGACGAAAATGGGAAGAATAAGGACTTCCTCCCCAGGAAGGAAAACTGTCCCACAAGTTCCCTTGGAAGCAGAGGTGTGATCTCACTGACAAGTAAGCGAGTTTATGCAAATATATGAAAACATAATGCACATTTGATCTCAGGCTTTTTGATGGCCCAGTGTACCCAGGGCTGAATAGATAGTTAATTATTAACTTAATTTTCAGAAGCAGTCCCTGGTATTTGTGTGGTGTCCTGTTTCCTGTATGAGCTCAATCCTCTGTCATCAGGGAGTGGGAGGAGAGGTTGACATTGTCTTCAACAGGAGCAAGAAAGGACCCAATGTGAAAATTGCCCTTCATTTTTCACGTTGGAGAGATGAAATGGTGTGTGTGTCGTTTGCACACCGAGCTGTACATAAAGTCACTGAGAAACTAAAAAATCAAAACAAATTAAAAAAAGCTCCACAGACCAGCTCTGTTTCATTTAACAAGCAGTTAAAGTGGGGGAAAAAAATGTTTAAAATCCAAACTTAAAAGGAACATTGCAGAGTCTCCATTGAAACATCTACCATCCTACTCACTGAATTCCTCTGCTTATTTGAATCCACTTAACTAAGGGTGCGGGGGGTGGGGGAGTCAAATCTTGTGGCAAGAGGAGAGGGGGATTTTAGCAGTTGGGTCAATAAGCATGACAAGAAAATATGTTTCCTGACAGAAAAACCCCCAAACAAATAGGGAGGGTTTTTTTTTTTAATCTGTTCAAATGAAAGCTTTGGTTTTCTTTCATTAAACAAAGCACAGAACTCTTTCCATACTGTACTGTGCTCTGACAGGAAGGCATAAATTATCCAGAAGTCTCTCTGAAATGGAAAGTTGATTATTCACCTAGATGAAATATGAGTGGCAATACCAAGCAGAAAGGCCTGGGAGTCCCCAGCTTTGCTTAGACTAGCTGTGGGACTGAGGGGAAGTCACTGAATGTTTCTGTTCCTCGGTCCATCATCTATTTAGATGGTCAGTTCTTTGGAGCAGAGAATCTCTCTCACTCTGTTTGTACACTGCCTTGTGCATGGGGTCCCATAGGGATTGGTTTGGCCCTACATTATTTAACATCTTTATCAATGACCTGGAAGAAAACATAAAAGTATCACTGATAAAAGTTTGCAGAGGACACAAAAATTGGGGAAGTGGAAAATAATGAAGAGGACAGGTCACTGATGCAGAGAAATTTAGATCACTTGGTAAACTGGGCTTAACCAAGCAATAAGCCTTTTAATATGGTTAAATGTAAATGTGTATATCTGGAAGCAAAGACTGTGGGCCAAACTTACAGAATGAGGGACTCTATCCCGAGAAGCAGAAATGCTGAAAAAGATTTGCCGGTTGTGGTGGATAATCAGCTGAACATGAGCTCCCAGTGTGATGCTGTGGCTAACAAGCCAATGTGATCCTGGGATGCATAAACAGTGGAATCTCGAGTAGGAGCAGAGAGATTATTTTATCTCTACGTTTGGCACTGGTGCGACCGTTGCTGGAATACAGTGTTCAGTTCTGGTGCCCACAAGTCAAGAAGGATGTTGATAAATTGGAGAGAGTTCAGAGAAGAGCCACAAGAATGATAAAGGACTGAAAAATAGGCCTTATAACGATAGACTCAAGGTGCTCAATCTATTTAGCTTCACAAAGGGAAGACTAATGGGTTACTTAAAGACAGTCTATAAGTATCTACACAGTGACAATAAGGTCTACATTTTTAACAGTGAAAGTACTTAACCACTGAACAATTTACCAAAGGTTGTGGTGGAGTCTTCATCAATGACAATTTTAAAATAAAGATTGGGTGTTTATCTAAAACATCTGCTCTAGGAGTTATTTTGGGGAAGTTCTCTGGCCTGTGCGATACGGGAGGTCAGACTAGATGATCACAATGGTCCTTTCTGGCCTTAGAATCTATGACTGAGACTCTAACCTCAAGGAGGTCTCTAGAGGCAGTTGCTATGTTAATAATCGGATGGCAGTCTTGTCAAGTGGTTAGCATGAGACTGGAAATTGAAAGATCTGGGTTCAACTCTCAACTCATGGCATTGTTTATAATTTTTGGTTACATTGCAGTGGTGCCCAAAGGGTCCGGTCGGGATCAGGCCACCAGTGAACAAACATTGGTCCCAGCCCTGAAGAACTCAGTCTAGAGTACAGAGTTTTAAAGGTATTTAGGTTTCTAAACATGCTAGGCACCTAGCTCCCATTGATTTTCAATGGCAGTTAGGCACTTACATCCTGCATCTTTAGGCTCCTAAATACCTTTAAAACTCTGGCCCTTAGAGTCCCGATCCTGTAACCTGCTCTGCTGGGGTGAAACCTGCACCCTTGCAGAACCCCATTGACCTCAGTGGGGCTGTGTAAAGGCAGAGGGCTGTGCTTTTAAGGTGTTTGCACGATATGGGCCTGACATAAGACAACAAAGTCCAGATCCAACAGTAGAAGGATTCACAATGACTTCAGTTGATGTTGGATCAAATCCCAAGTGACTGTGACAAACAGTAAGAGAGAAGCAGGAGTGAGGACAAAGAATAATAGTAATAAACTAATGCAGAGCATAGGCTAATAATACACACAGCTCTGACATTGGCTCCTATTGACTTTGGGGTTAGCACGGCATCCTGAGTAACTTTACAAACTTGTATAGCCAGACCACACTTGCTCTCCTGTTTTCACTATTTAACAAGCAAACATCCTCTATTAATGAATGCAGGGTCCTTTAATTATGTTACCTCTCTATTTAACTTGTTAGCTATCTATTGATATTAGATCTCTATGCAATCTTTAAAAAATAGGAAACATAGACAGACTTAACCAGCTGTTGTTTATTGGGATGGTTAAGTGGAAGTTTTACACAGAAAATTTACAGAGCATTGTTTGTCCTGAGCACAGAATATGGTGCCAAGAATACATCTGTATAACTGACTACTCTATGGCCAAGGCAAGTCATTTACCCTCTCTATCTTCTCCAGTTTCCTCATCTGTAAAATTGTGATTACTCTTTAGTGTCAACTGCATGCCTAGACATATGGGAAGTCATGATCACAGCCCTCATAGGGAACCTTCCTCCCAAGGATGTTATGAGTATTATTTAATCTATATTCTCCACTTTGAAGTTAAATGTGAAGGATGACTGTCAGTATTGCTGTTGGGCTATCAAGCCTGACCCAGCAAGTCTTCTGCTCGGAGTTCCCATAGAAAAATTCCCAAAGAATCTAGGTCTGACTATTTACTCTTTTTCCAATTGCTGGACCCCACCGCTACCCCTTTGTCCAGATTTCATCCACTAGAGAAATATCTGGATAATTGTGACCTCAATGAGAGTTTTGCTGGGGAGAGAGCTCCCAGGATCAAGCCCCCAGTTACTCAGAACAATCTGGCCCATGCATTTCTCTCCTCAGACTCTGTGCCAGCCTGAGTGAGTTGCTACTTTTTGTTTCCACTGAGAGGTTTTTCACACTGATGTCTTGCCAGTGCTGGCAACAAGTTAAGAGGCAGGAATGAGCATGGCAGGGCTTAATTCCCCTAACTCCTGCAGAACTCAACATCTTCCTTGGCTTGTGAATCTGGACCTCAAAATCAATTGCTCATTTTTTGCTGTACCAAGGGTCCTGGGCTCCAAACTAAGAAACTTCTTGATTTGGAAAGGCACACATTTGAAAAGAGAGCGCTAGAGAGAGGGAGCGAGAGAAGACATCTGTTCTAGTGTGTAATGAAATCCTAATGCTGAGCAGACATGTGGGAGATCAAGAGATGCTTTTAAAATATTAACAAAATTGCAAAACAATCCCCGGGGGAGCTTTGGGAATATTTGATTTGATGACACTGAGATTCCAATTTGTTCTTCCCCAAGAGCCAGAAGAGATGGCGTGTGAGTCAACTAATCCCTTGGAATGGCTTCTTTCTTAAATACTCCGTAGTTATTGCTCACATTGTTTACTCTGATTTGGAGGGCTTCATGAATTAGCCTGAAATCAGAGATTAGAGCTGGAATAGAAATCTGGTTGTATTTTCCTCTGCCTACTGCACAGTTATCCCTGAGCAGTGTGCCCTAAACTGTGGCTACTCCATGTACAGAAGCCTACTGAAAAATCAGTTCCAGCTAATTTATTATTTGTACTCCTTTTAATGAAGATTTTAATGCTGAGAGCCATGCTGACCAGCCTTAAAAATTAATGGCAAGGGTGGGAAAAGCTATCCTTAGGAAATTCCTTGGGAATACTCGTCCTGCTGACCTACCATTGTAGTCACCAGTGATCCACTGGTATAGATTCCACTTCTGCTAAAAGGATATGGTCTGTTTGTTCCACTGTAACTGTAATGCTCATAAGTAGTGATAGAGCAATGGTAGCATGGACAAAACTAGTACCGTGCCCATGATTGTTTCTCTCTTCACAATATTGATAGGATAGCTCAGTGAAAAAATCCTATAGCACTGCTAGGACACAGCCTGTTTATACAACTGCCTCTGGGTCCACAGTGTTAGCCTTACCTCTGTTTTTCATTCAAACCTGATTTATTACATCACAGATGTACTAGCATCACGTTTTCACCATCAAACAGAATAGAAGATGACAGGCCAAATTCAGCCCTGGTATAAGCATGTACATCTCTGTTGAAGTGGGCGGAGTCACCATAGGTCTGAAATTGGCCTTGTATCCTGTTCAGATCACAGATTGCATGATTAAAAATAAATCACTTCTTTGAAGTTACAGGAGCAGCAGAAATCAACCAGTAAATGGCCGTCAATTCCCTTCTCACTTAGGCCAGCTGCACAGCTTTGTAACTCCTTGATTTCCCTGGAGCTGCTCCTGAGTGACACCAGGGTGAGACCAGAATCAGGTCCAATGGATTCCGGTTTTTTACCTAAAGTGTAACTTAAAAGATAAAAACAACAAGAAGTCTGGTGGCACCTTAAAGACTAACAGATTTATTTGGGCATAAGCTTTCATGGGTAAAAACCTGAAGAAGTGAGGTTTTTACGCACGAAAGCTTATGCCCAAATAAATCTGTTAGTCTTTAAGGTGCCACCAGACTTCTTGTTGTTTTTGTAGATACAGACTAACACCGCTACCCCCTGATACTTAAAAGATAAAGCAAATCCATCTTGCTAAAAAGCTTAAATAAATTTCTTCCCAAGCTGACAAATTATTAAGCCCCTTTCTTAATCCTTAACATAGATTCAACCTGGATTTACATAAAACCCTGCTGGTGGAAAGTCCACCCGCAGGAAGATGCAAATGGTAGAAAATATTCACAAGCCCCATTCCAGCATGACGGTGCCAGCACAGGCCCAAAAAGCTGGGGGACACAGGCTAGGAAAGGGGTGCGGCCAGGACAATGTGCTAATTTAGCACTTCTCCTTAGGACCTCCTCTGGCTGAGCCTGTGGCAGAATGCTACCAAGCCTTTTCTCTCTCCCAGCATATCACTGTAGCCAGCTGCTGTGAAGAAAATGCCTATAAGAAGAGTCTTCGATCAGAGATTACTATTAAGTGGGAAACTACACATTGTGATGGGAGGGGGAAAATTGCCACCACCAGGAAAGAGGTGGTAAAGGGAAATCTTATTCACATGTGTGTTACCTTCTACCCAGACATTGTTTAGCATCTATGCATCCATCTGGACTGAGGCCAATGAATCAAACAAAATTCTCCTTGTAATTAGATGCTTAATGAAAAACAAACAGAGGTCTCATGGCCCAGCTTTGGAGAGGATTGTTTCTTAAATAGTTGCCCCTCAGGGGCATGTAAAAGCTGAAGTTGGGCAGCATGGATGAACTGAAGTTGGACAGGCATGAGTCACCGTGAAAAGCATGTACACGGTATGAGCTTTGCTGTTCTCTCCAGCCTGTACCAATAGCAGTCACTGGGGGCCGCTAATAAGCCTTCTCAGGGTAGGTCTACGCTCGCGGGGGTGTGCGGGGTACATACACTCCAGGCACAGCTAGCACGGGTATAAATAGCAGTGTAGATGGAATGGCACGGCTTATGCAAGTAGAATAGAGCAGAGTGCCCTGCACACCTAAATCCTCAGGTTTATACCTTACGTGGCTCTCTCCACAACCAAGGAGTGCCTCCCAAGTCTGCTATTTTTAGTCCTGGTGCCGGAGCTTTTCTCCACCGCCGTGAAAGGCTCTAGCAGTGGGGAAAGGCCCAGCTGATGACATAGGTGCTGATCCTGCAGACATACACAGATGTCTAGTCCCAGCAGAACGTGAGTCTTGTCAGGAATGTTAGGGCTGTAGCTGAGATCTTTTCTTATGGTCAGTGTGCCCGTAATCATGCCGCTTCACACTCTGACCTTCTTAGCTCTCACTAGCTGGTCACCATATTTCCGCGCTTGGGTGGGCCACTGATGAGAGGGAGGCAAGGATATGCTGGAGGAGAGGAAGTGCAGTCAATGGAAGTAGGCATCTGGATCCAGGATTTTGGAAGCAAAGGGTGGCCAGTGAGCTGATGAGAGGAAGGATGAGCCAATGGTTAGGGCACCAGCCTTGGACTCAGGAGATAATTCAGGTTCAGTTTCCTGCTCTGCCACAGACTCCTTGTGTGACAATGGGCACATCACTTAAGATAAAACTTTCAAAAGCACCTTAAGTCCCGTTTCCAGAAGCCAGTCTTACTCTTAGGCCTAAATCCCATTGGCTTTCAATGAAACTTTGGCTTCTAAGTGCCCATGTCACTTTTGGAAATGGGACTTAGACTCCTAAGTCATTTAGGTGCTTTTGTGCATTTTACCCTCAATCTCTCTGTGCCTCGGTTCCCTGTTTATAAAACAGGGATAACAGCACTTCCATACTTCACAGGGATGTTATGAGGACAAATACGTTAATGACTGTGAGATGCTCAGATACTATGATGATGGGTGTCATGCAAATAGATAGTTGATGGCAAGGCAAGTGGAAATGAGTGGTTTTTAGATGATATGGGGAATAAGATAAATGGATTTGACAGATAGAGGATTATAACAGTTTGAAATAGAAAAGATCTCCTAGAGCATCAAATTCATCCCCCACACCAGGGCCTGATCTATCGACCTACCTACCATGCTTTTTATAAGGTCACCCATCGCCATGATATCTGAGTACCTTGATATTGTCCCTGATTCAGTACTCCTGGGAGAATTCTGTGCCACTGCACCAGCGCAGAATTTATGTACCCTGCAGATTTCTTTGCTTCCCTGCAGAAAAATGACTTTCTGACAGGGAAGCAAAGGGAAGCCACAAGACTGGGCATGTGACCCTCCCCTGCAGCATGTTTTAGTTGCCCAGGGCAGCCGGCAGAGAGGTAAATCACTGTGTGGCAGCTGGTGGGACTGGGGAAGACCTGGCTTGTGGTTTCTACCCTGTGCCGGGCTCAGCTGCTAGTCCTGGATGGGCTGGGGAGGAGAGACTTCCTCTTCCCCTGCACAGCATCTGAGACCAGGCCACCCAGCTGCAGGAAGCTCTGCAAACTTCCCCGCCCTCCCCCCTGCTTCCTGCACCCATCTCTCCTCAGCTTCAGGGGGAGGAATCCTTGTACAGAGAGCTGCTCCCCCATCGGCCCAACCCCCATGCATCCAGATGCCCTCACACTCAGACCCGCCCGCAGAGCCAAGCCTCCCGCACTCGGAACCCTCCCCACCCCGCGATGAGCCCCACTCCCCCTGCACCACCCTGATGGGCCACCCGCACCCAGATCCCCACCCCACTGAGCCCCAACCAGCTGCACCTGGATCCCCACCCCACTTAGCCCCACTCCCCCAGCATCTGGACCCCCCACTGAACTCCCCACACCCAGACCCCCCCGCCGAGCTCTATCCCCCCCATGCCCAAACTCCATCCTGGTGAGCCCCAACCACCTTCACCTGGACTCCCCTGCAGAGTCCCATTATCATTGCACCCAGAACCCCCCAACAAGGCCCTGTGCATCCAGATCCCCCCAGCACCGGATCCCCCACTGAGCCATCCGCATCCAGATTGCCCCACACAGAACCCTCTCAACCCACACCTGAATCCCCCCACACTAAGTCCCTCCACACTTGGATCCTGCCTTGCTGAGCCTGGCAGCCCACACCTGGTGCACCTGGCACAGAGGGGCAGGGCCCTGGGGGTTGTTTCTGGGGCAGGCCTGGTCCTTGCGCTGTGTCAGGATTGGGTGCAGCCTCACCGCTGAGTCCGTGTCCCGGGGGGGAGGATCTCCCACCTCTGTGCAGCCAGTGGCTTGTGCTCCCCAATGCCATGCTGGAGCTTCCACATTTATTTGACGAATAAAATTTGCAGAATTTTAAAATACTGTGCACAGAATTTTTATTTTGTCAGCGCAGAATTTTTAATATTTTGGCACAGAATGCCCTCAGGAGTCTGGAGGTGATATTCAAACACCCTTCCGTTTGTTTCACAGTACAGCATTCTCATTGCATGTGACCGTGGGCCGGTAAAGACAATGAGCCAGCTCCTGTATAAGGCAGGTTTTAAATCAATCCCATGTACTTTTTTGTGGGGTGAGTTTGTGGGGTGCGTTTGCTATCACATGTTTCTAAGGAAGCAGCAGCACTCTGTGTGTGTGTGTGTGTGTGTGTGTGTGTGTCTCTGTGTGTGCACACGCGCACATGCAGTTCAAGAGACCTACAGAGAAGTTTACGCAGTCAGCACCAGAGGGGTTGAAATAATTTGGGCCATCTTGGGGATTCAGTAATTGACATTGCCCAAGTGAGCATGGTGAGCTACAAAGCGGTTTGTTTATTTTCCTCACCTTGAGCAGCCAGCATCGTTTAGGTATTGGGTGAATTCTTTGCCTCTAGCCTGCTCAGCATACCTTCAGTGTCAGGGTTTTCTTTTAAATTTCTATTATTGCTGCTGTTTTGTTTTGCGAGGCATTTGTTTACATTATTCTTCTCAGTTCATTTCTCTCAGGGGAGCCACTTACTTGTCTGCACTAGCTCCCATCAACAGTAGTTGACAGGGGGAGTTATGGGTTAACTGCTCTGTTTAGAGCAACTGGCAGGTGCTGGTGTCGCTCAAGTTAAATGAAAATATAAATATCTGTCTTCCTAGCCAAGAAATCAGATCACATTTGGGGGAACAGGCCTAAGAGTTTGGGGACAATCTCTTATAAACCTAAAAAGAAGAACAGGAGTACTTGTGGCACCTTAGAGACTAACAAATTTATTAGAGCATAAGCTTTCGTGGACTACAGCCCACTTCTTCGAAAGCTTATGCTCTAATAAATTTGTTAGTCTCTAAGGTGCCACAAGTACTCCTGTTCTTCTTTTTGCGGATACAGACTAACACGGCTGTTACTCTGAATCTTATAAACCTAACAATTCAACATACTATTGACTGTATTTACTGACAGCTTGCATGCTTGACTGCCCAGGATCCCAGTATGATAAAACCAAGGAGTGAGTTTTTCAGAAGTGAGTTAGCGGTATTGGATGCCCAACTTGTGACAACTCAAAAGGGCCTAATTTTCAGAAAGTGCTGAGCGCTTACCCTCTAAAAATCAGGCCCCTTTAAGGTGTTTCTGATTAAACCCTCAAAAATCAAGGCACCCAAACTCTTGTCTTTATTTATTTTTATCCACTTTTGGTTGCTGGTCAATGGAATGGCATAGTTCATACCATATTGTTAACTCTGGATGTAAAGGAATTTGAGTTTTAAAACAATTTGTAGGAGATTAATCTTATAGGATCCACTCCAATGCCAGGTAAAGTCCGGGGAAAGACTTCCATGGATTTCAGTGGGTTTTGGATCTGGGCCATAGTGCACATAAAGTATTACGGGAATAAATACAGTGTGTATTCCCATTGTATTTACATTTGGAACTCTCATTACCACTAACTGGGTCATTATACATCTAAATTCCCAACTCATCAGTGGACATATACAAAAGTAAAAGTTTATTTTGTAGAATATCTTATATAGGGACTGTGTCCCCAAATGATTTGCTGACTAAATAAATAAAAAAAGAAGACAGTGGGCAGCATAGAGAAGTTTCATTTTTCCTACATAATATACAAATAATTCCTATTGAAGTAATAAATAAATGAGCTGATTGCTTGACTAATTACTTTGTTTTAGAATAAATGACTGAAAACAGTAGTGTAAAGAAGAAAGTCAAGGAAAGTGTGGGCCCCTTACTGAATGAGGGAGGCAACCTAGTAACAGAGGATGTGGAAAAAGCTAATGTACTCAATGATTTTTTTGCCTCTGTCTTCACGAACAAGGTCAGCTCCCAGACTGCTGCACTGGGCAGCACAGTATGGGGAGAAGGTGACCAGCCCTCTGTGGAGAAAGAAGTGGTTCAGGACTATTTAGAAAAACTGGACGAGCACAAGTCCATGGGGCCGGATGCACTGCATCCGAGGGTGCTAAAGGAGTTGGCAGATGTGATTGCAGAGCCATTGGCCATTATCTTTGAAAACTCATGGCGATCGGGGGAGGTCGCGGATGACTGGAAAAAGGCTAATGTAGTGCCCATCTTTAAAAAAGGGAAGAAGGAGGCTCCGGGGAACTACAGGCCAGTCAGCCTCACCTCAGTCCCTGGAAAAATCATGGAGCAGGTCCTCAAGGAATCAATTCTGAAGCACTTAGAGGAGAAGAAAGTGATCAGGAACAGTCAGCATGGATTCACCAAGGGCAAGTCATGCCTGATTAACCTAATTGCCTTCTATGAGGAGATAACTGACTCTGTGGATGAGGGGAAAGCAGTGGACGTGTTATTCCTTGACTTTAGCAAAGCTTTTGATACAGTCTCCCACAGTATTCTTGCCAGCAAGTTAAAGAAGTATGGGCTGGATGAATAGACTAAAAGGTGGATAGAAAGCTGGCTAGATCGTCGGGCTCAATGGGTAGTGATCAACGGCTCCATGTCTAGTTGGCAGCCGGTTTCAAGTGGAGTGGCCCAGGGGTCGGTCCTGGGGCCGGTTTTGTTCAATATCTTCATTAATGATCTGGAGGATGGCGTGGACTGCACTCTCAGCAAGTTTGCAGATGACACTAAACTGGAAGGAGTGGTAGATACGCTGGAGGGTAGGGATAGGATACAGAGGGATCTAGACAAATTAGAGGGTTGGGCCAAAAGAAACCCGATGAGGTTCAACAAGGACAAGTTCAGAGTCCTGCACTTAGGACGGAAGAATCCCAAGCACTGTTACAGACTAGGGACCGAATGGCTAGGCAGCAGTTCTGCAGAAAAGGACCTAGGGGTTACAGTGGACGAGAAACTGGATATGAGTCAACAGTGTGCCCTTGTTGCCAAGAAGGCTAATGGCATTTTGGGCTGTATAAGTAGGGGCATTGCCAGCAGATCGAGGGACGTGATCATTCCCCTCTATTCGACATTGGTGAGGCCTCATCTGGAGTACTGTGTCCAGTTTTGGGCCCCACACTACAAGAAGGCTGTGGAAAAATTGGAAAGAGTCCAGCAGAGGGCAACAAAAATGATTAGGGGGCTGGAGCAAATGACTTATGAGGAGATGCTGAGGGAACTGGGATTGTTTAGTCTCCAGTAGAGAAGAATGAGGGGGGATTTGATAGCTGCTTTCAGCTACCTGAAAGGGGATTCCAAAGAGGATGGATCTAGACTGTTCTCAGTGGTAGCAGATGACAGAACAAGGAGTAATGGTCTCAAGTTGCAGTGGGGGAGGTTTGGGTTGGATATTAGGAAAAACTTTTTCACTAGGAGGGTGGTGAAGCACTGGAATGGGTTACCTAGAGAGGTGGTGGAATCTCCTTCCTTAGAGGTTTTTAAGGTCAGGCTTGACAAAGCCCTGGCTGGGATGATTTAGTTGGGAATTGGTCCTGCTTTGAGCAGGGGTTTGGACTAGATGACCTCCTGAGGTCCCTTCCAACCCTGATATTCTATGATTCTATGAAAGACATTGCAAAGTGAATAAACAGAAGCATTAACCAATAATTCCAATTATAGAAGAAAAAGAGAAATTAGAGTTGCAATTAAAGAAGAAAAGATGTTTTGAAAGATGAAAATGAGGTGCAGACATTGCAGCAAGGCTGTTCCTAGTAGCAAGAGCTGCAGAGAAAGTTCTCCTGCTGACAGACCTTAATATCAAACCTTTAAAGCTGCAGAATACAGTATCTTCTGATCCTGGATGGGTAGGAGCTAGAGATGGAAAACACCTATTGGAATATTGAGTAGAGGCAGCATAGTATAATGACTAAACTGCTGGCTGGGTACCAGGAATCCCTGAATTTGAATCCTATCTCTGTCAGTGACATGTTGTGTGGCAAGTCACTAGAGATGACATTTTCAAACCTGGGTTCATGAAATTAGGTAGCTACATCCATTCTTAGGCACCTAAATAACAAACTTTGGCCTGACAAGAGAAGTTGGTTGAGTAAAAGATTACCTCACCCACCTTTTCTGTCTAATATCCTGGGACCAACACAGCTACAACAACACTGCATACAAACCATGGCCTAATTTTCAGGGTACTGTGGAGCTGCATTTCCTAATAGGACCAATTGGGCCAGTTTTTATTTAAATGCCTAAATACCGAATTAGATGCTTCGCTTCAGGAACCCATGTTTGAAAATGTTGGTCTCTGTCACAAGGTGACTGGCCCCTTTAAGAAGGAGGGCACCTATGACTCATCAGCTACCTCCTAATTGGGTTTTAAGAGAGGGCACTTGGGCCATATAAACAGGAGAGCCTGACAATTCAGAGCTCAGGAGAAGATCTCCAAGGAAAGCTGCAGAGAACAGAAGGCTGTCTGCAGGCCCTCTCCAGAAAGAGGGAGGAATTATCAGGAAGCCACTACAGGGTTGTCCGGCATACCTTCCTGAGCCAGAGAGCCATGTCCACAGAAGGCTGGAGAAGGCTGAAGACTGAGATATGTTTGTGTGCTCTCTGAGCTGGAGAGCTGAAGTAGGAGGGCCAGAGGGCTGAAGGGTGAGGTGTGGTGAGAGATGCCAGAGCATCTTGCCTGAGCATGGCGAGAGATGCTGGAGCTGTACCGGAGGGCCTGAGCATGGCGAGAGATGCTGGAGCTGTACCGGAGGGCCTGAGCATGGCGAGAGATGCTGGAGCTGTACCGGAGGGCCTGAGCATGGCAAGAGATGCTGGAGCTGTACCGGAGGGGCTCAGCATGGCGAGAGATGCTGGAGCTGTACCGGAGGGCCTGAGCTTGGCGAGAGATGCTGGAGCTGTACCGGAGGGCCTGAGCTTGGCGAGAGATGCTGGAGCTGTACTGGAGGGCCTGAGCATGGCGAGAGATGCTGGAGCTCTACTGGAGGGCCTGAGCATGGCAAGAGATGCTGCTAGGGATGAGGTGATGGACTACAGGGACTTGAAGACATTTGGATTACGCTAGGGAATTCTGGATTAAGATTGTGGGATTTATTTTAATCTATTAACCTCACAAGGGCTTAATAGATACTTGGAAAGCCTTTGTGGACTATTTCTAGGCACCGTTGGAAGGTGCCCGAGGTAGGGGCTGTCTTATAATAGACAGTCTCTATTTGATCTTTCCCATCTGGATCAGAAGAAGACCATTTAGTTAATGGCCAGCTAACTAAATACATTTGTGCACAGCTTTGAAAATACAAAATGCTAAACGTGTGCTGTAACTAGCTTGTATCCTTCCAAGGTAAGGTTATTCCCTACAGTGCATTTTCTACTGCTTTATCCAGTTCTTCTCTATGTGGGTTTGCCTTGGTAGACAAGGAATAGTGTTCAGATACTTGTTGCAGATTGCACTTCATTATAGGTACTACTCGTATGTCCAGGGCCTATGGCTGTAGCCTAAAGATTGTTGCAACCGATCTGCATCTCATGATCTTGCATCTTTCCTGAAACTAGGTGATGTCACCTGATAAGCATCTTGTTAGACCCTCCGTCAAAGTCTTAAGCAATCACACAGAACAGTACAAGTCTTATAGATTATGACTAATGTACTTTCATGGGATCTTTAAAAATATTAAGCCCCATACTATCACTGTGAAGTAGGTAAGAATGATTAGTCCTATTTTATGTATGGAGGGAAAAGGAAGTTAAATGCCTTGTCCAGAATTGAACAATAAATTAGTGATACAGCCAAAAATAGAACCAACCAATCCTGTTTCCCAGTTTCTTGCTCCTAAGCACTAGACATAATTCCCTATTCACCTAAGGCATATGGGCTGTAATCAAGATGTTTTACTTGATACTTAAATCCACTATCTTCTTAACTTAAATCCACTGCCTTTCGGACTTGTGCAAGGTCAGGAATGTACACAGTATCGTGCAGAGATAGTGGAGTCAGGATAGCTATCTTGACTTAGTGCTCCTCTCCTTTTCTACCCATGGTAGAGAGAGAAATTCATGTTTTATCTTTCTAATCCTACAACTGAAGCTAAACTATGATTTAAAGGTGTCCACTGAACAACTGTATTCTTCTTCAAGTGCTGTTCCCTATGTGTATTCCACACGTGGGTATGCATGCGCGCCATGGGCCTGACTCCGGAAATTCTACCAAGCAGTGCCCATTGGCCTGCATGTGCACAGTAGATCTCATGCTCCCAACCAAAGGAGTAAGAGGCAGTGCAGGCCGGCGCCTCTCCAGTTCTTTCTAGTCACTGTGTGGCCTGAGTTGGAATCCTGTCTCCTCAGAGTTCTCCAGCTTTTTTGATAAAACTTGTAAATAGTTTTGTAAATAGTTTTTGTACTTCTTAGCCTATTAGTATAGATGGAGTTTTATACTATAGTTAGCATAGTTTGTTTTCCCTGGTTCCCTGGTTTTCCCTCCTCATCGTCTGGGATATGCCCAGAGTCCCGGGGTTCAAGAACTGAATCTCTTGCCCTCATTCCTTCTCCACCAGCGACAATCACCAGCTCTGCCTCTGATGTGTATCTCTGCAAAGTGTAGTATTAGTTGCTCATTTCCACCAAGAATTCACAAAGCTCACGAGTTTTGCCTAAGAAAATACCTTATTGGAGAAGGCTATAAGGCCCATCTCTGATATGGGCCAATAAGATACCTAGTACATCGACCCAAAAAAATGAGCAGAGCCCTTCCAAGCACATGCTTAGGAGCAGAGTCTGCAGTACCTAAGACTGAGGATTCTTCCTTCAGGGCTTCCCATGAGAGTAGACTGCATTTTCCTGGGCGAAAAGACAGCTTCCCATTGAGGACTGTTCACAAGAGATGCAGTCCTTCCCTTCGTGCTCAGACCATAAAGGACCAGCACCCCTGAAAACCCCCAGACTGGAGGGTGAAGTGGGCAGGAAGAAAGATCTGTTGGTGAGTGTTATCTGCTGGTTCTGTCTACAAGTGCCAGTCCAGACTCGTCGTCGATATGGACTCATTTGTCCAAGGATCGCACTACACCAAGGATGCACCAGTACCATCAGTCCTGACTGCTGGAACTCCGTGGACACCGGGACGTATGGAGACTTGCACAACACTGGAGGGATATATTCCTTCCTTATCCTCACTCTCCCTTCCTCACCAGTCCAACCCCCCTCCGTCCCCCACCCCGAGAGACACTACTACCCAGGAGGACAATACTACTTCAGTGTCTCAGGAGCCATCTTATCTCCAATCATCACGCAGGAGTGCCCCGGTACCAACAGCCCCGCCATTACAAAGGGGAGCAGTTTTCAGATTCGGAGGAATAAAATGTGCTGGCCACTCCTGCATCTTCCCTGAAGGAGGCAAGCTCTGACAGGCAGTTGAGGAGTTGCACTCACTATCCCTCCAGATACAACTTCCCTAGGGACCACTTGTACCCAGTGCCATGGGGTCCCCCACAAATGGATGACACCTTTTTCTGGCCTTATTGGGGACCATAGGATCCCTATGGCAGATGCCCAGGACCTGCCCAGGAATCTTACCACACTTCTCCTTCTCAATACCCACTGGATCCATTGTTGTATGAGGGGGAAGATATTGACCCAGATCTGCAGGTACCATCGGGAGTCTCATCCTTATATCTGGATGACACGCTCACTTCTTCCTCTCCATCTCTACCATACGAACATAGGCGATACCAGGATCTACAGCAAAGAATTGCCAATGACTTCCAGCTACCACTGGAGGAGATCAAAGACCCACATCATCGGCTTCTGGATATTTTGCAACTTACAGAGCCAAGTAAGGTGGTCCTTCCTGTTAATGAGGCCCTCATGGAACCAGCTTGGTTGTTCTGGCACACTCCAGCATCCTGCACCCCCCACACATAAAAAAGCAGAGAGGCCTTGGGACTGCAATTTCTTATCACTAGCTATCAGGCCCTGTTAGTGAAATATACCTTTAACAACTATTCCAGGCTGGTAGATTTTAAGGACAAGCTCCCTCCTGAGGACAGAGCCCAATTTCAGTCCTCCATAAAGGAGGGCAAGTGAGTGGTGAAAATATCTCTTCAGGATGCAGCACATACGGCATGTGGAGGCCTGGCCACTGATATAGTCATGAGGATGAATTCTTGGTTACCATTGTCGGGTTTCCGTAGGGAGGTCCAGAACACCATTCAGGACATTCCCTTCAGTGAACCGAACCTCTTTAATGAGAAAATAGATGAGTCCCTACACTCATTAAAGGACTCGAGATTGACCGTATGTTCCTTGAGGATCTACACTGCAACCCCAAAAAGGAAACACTAGAGACAAACCTATAAACTAAGGCCACCTTCTCCTCATACATTCTAGTACCAGTGTTCAGCCAAGCCTTCTCAGAAACCTCAGAGGGTTCAGACGCCTTGTTTCTTGGTCTCCACTCTACCACCATGACGTCTACCCATTCCCAGCCACCTGAAAAGGATTACTTTTGACATCTTGGTCGAGACCGGCCTACCGCCACTGATGCCACCTTCCTTTTTCTCCATCATTTTTGTGGGCCATCTTATACTCTTCACCTTCAATTGGGAGCTGATCATGACAGACAGTTGGATCTTGAAAACTGTACATCAAGGATACTTCACAGAGTTCCTTTCCCTCCCCCCTCACAAACCACCTTTCTGGTCCCCCTTCAGACACCATTCTCATGAGGTGATTCTTCAACAAGAGGTGGACTCTCAAGGGGCAGTACAGCACATCTCACCTCAGTATCAAGGGAGCGGGTTCTATTCCCCATATTTCCTAGTCCCCAAAAATGACGGAGGGTGGAGACCCATTCTGGACCTTCAGCAGCTCAACATCTTGATTTGAAAGTGGAAATTCAGGATGGTTACGTTAGCATCGATAATTGCTTCCCTGCAGGAGGACAGGTGGTTGGTTTGTGGCAATCGACATGAAGGACGCGTACTTTAATATAGACATTCGTCCCTGCCACAGGAGGTTCCTGCGGTTTATGGTGGGCCAAGAACATTTCTAGTTCGAAGTCCTTCCCTTTGGGTTGGCAACAGCACCCAGAATGTTCACAAGTTTTCTCCATGGTGACAGCCCAAATGAGATGTCAGAGCTTCCCAGTTTTCCCACATCTGGACAACTGGCTCTTGGTAGGTTGCTCCTACCAGGAATTCAAGTTGACAAGGGAGTTTCTGATCCATTTTCCAGCAGCCATGGGAGTTTGCATAAAGAAAGAAAGGTCTGTTTTATCATCCACAGAGATGATCAACTTCTAGCAGTAAAATGTAAATAATAATACTTTGCTATCTTCATTAGTGTCAAGGAGTCAGTGCACTCCAACAGATAGGCCACTGGGCTGTGAATATGGGACCTTTGTTGTTGTCCTGGCTTTGCTGTTGAATTGCTGTGTGATCTTCTTCAAGTCACTTCACTGGTGTGTGCCTCAATTTCCCCACGTGTAAAGTGGAGAAAAGGCACATCCACCGTTCTAAAAGTGCACTGGGCTCTATGGATGGAAAGGTGCAATAACACAATTGCTAACAATTATGAGTGGTGCGTGTTAACTATACCTTGCACACAACTAACGAAGAAGTAATTGCCCGAATTTACAGCATAACCAGCGTAACACCTGATTAATATGTCAAGGGGATCAGACAAAGTACACTTGAGTTTGCAGGACGTGTGGGTTGGATGAGCAGAGGAAGATTGCCAGAGTGAATTTTGCAGGGACAGGTGCCACATACCGAGGGTGCCCGTGGCGAGTGGTGGCTGACAGGACAGAATGCCGTACGGCCTGCTTCTCAAGGCTGTAAAGCATGGAGGGAGATTGCTGGCCAATGACTCCCGTGTGTTGTGTTTCCTGTTCATTGTGATGTGACTTCACGGTGCTTTGCTCTATGAGAAAATAATAATAACTATTATCATTAATGTGTTTATGAAGTCTTTTGCGATCCTTGGATGAAAGGCACTGTGTGCAGCAGCCTTTCAAAGCTTGCAGGGAAATTAACCAGCTAGGCACAAACTCTACTTTCCAACCCTCTACCATGATGGTAATGGGAAGGGGGGAAAAGAACTAGTGATATTTTGCTGTCCCTTTGTCAAGCAGGAGGGTAGAATTTTGCAAGGCTGACATAAGTGCAAAGAATTACGTTTTCAAATGAGACACAGTAGCACTCTCCACCAGTCTGTTAGATCCTCTCTAACTGCATTTTCCAGTCCTGCAGCAATGGTAAATATGATAGAGCATGTCAGAACTGTACTCTGCTGAGTTGCCCTGCAGAGATTTTAACACCATGCTGCGGCCCAACCATCAGATAGTATTGGTAAAGCCACCTGTCAGAAGTTGATACATGTAGAATAACATTGATTAGAAGGAAATTCGGATGGAGAACCAGTCCTGTGAAAAGGATTCCATCTGCTTAAATTCCTTCATTGGAGGTGATGGCTTCCAAATTGGAATAACAAGGAGAGTCTTTTTTTTAATAAGGATTATTCTCTTTCTATTTAACTATTTTTATCTCTGCACTCCCCCCCCCCCCCCCCCCGTAGGCATTTTACCTAAGGAAAATATACTGCCTGCTGCATAAGCTTGAACTGTAATTGAAAGTTAAGCTTTGGACACAGTAGGAGTTGTGCTGATTAATCAGTCCCTAGCATCTTTCAGTGCTTTCTGATTATCACAGAGAGAAGTCCTAAAATAAGTCCATAGAAAATCAGAAATCAATTCCTGGGCCTTTGCAGTCTTTTTGCAGATAATTCATATTTTAATAAACTCGGTTTGAAGTTTGACTCTTCGGGGGATTTTATCAGGAGGGAAAAAAATGGGCTTATTTCTTGCACCACTGAAGAAAGCTGGGGGCAGATTATCCATCCAATAACTTCAGGATCGCCTCTATGAGCTAGGCCACTTTTGACACAATAGTAGGCAAACTAGGGAAATTTGGTCTAAATGAAATTACTATAAGGTGGGTGCACAACTGGTTGAAAGACTGTACTCAAAGAGTAGCTATCAGTGATTCGCTGACAAACTGGGAGGGCATATCTAGTGGGGTCCCCCAGGGGTAGGTCTGGTGTACTATTAAATATTTTCATTAATCACTTGGATAATGGAGTGCAGAATATGCTGATAATATTTGAAGATGACCTGAAGCTGGGAGGGGTGACATGCAACAAAAATGATAAAAGGTTTAGAAAACCTGACCTGTGATGAGAGGTTAAAAAAATAACCAGGCATGCTTAGTCTTGAGAAAAGAAGACTGAAGAGGGACTCGATAACCATCTTCAAATATGTGAAGGGCTGGTATAAAGAGGACAGTGATCAATTGTTTTCCATGTCCACTGAAGGTAGGATAAGAAATAATGGGCTTAATCTGCAGCTGGGGAGATTTAGGTTAGCTATTAGGAAAATCTTTTAACTATAAGGATAGCTAAGAATTGGAATAGGCTTCCAAGGAAAGTTGTGGAATTCCCATCCTTGTAGTTTTTTAAAAACATTGCCTGCCAAGGATGGTCTAGGTATACTTCCTTCTGCCTCAGTGAAGAGGGATGGACTAGATGACCTGTCAAGGTTCCTGTCTAGCCCTACATTTCTATGATTTAGAAAGGAAAGGATGTTTGTGTGACCATGGCACCAAATTGGCCCTCAGGAGGTAGGGGTTCAGTTCCTGGACTCTGCTACAGACTGCCCATGTGTCCTTGGGCAAGTCACTTAATCTCCCTGTGCCACAATTCCCCATCTGTAAAATGTGGGTGACAATGCATTCTTTCTCCTTCTCAGCCTGTCTTGTCTATTCAAGTCTCTGCTCCATATGAGGCAGCTGGGATGTCGGAGACCAGTTGCAAGTCTTTCATATGAGGCAGATCAACGAATTCAACTTGAGTCTCACATAGCACTAACCAGCTGGCCAATCTGGGATTGGTTTCTTTCCTGTATATTTTAGCAAAAAAATTCAAACCTCAAAAATGGAATTAATCTTTTCCGGCCACCCCAGGAGGCAGTAGGCCCTGATCCGATGCCCACTGATGCTTTACAAGGAAAATAAATAAATAAAAACACATGGAAGTAGGAAATAGTTTGAATGCCTTCAGAGCAGTTCTCCTCCGCAGCCCCTGCCCAGGTGGTGGTGGTGGTGGTTTCTGTGAAGACCTTGATATATCCAGAAGAAACTGAGATGCATTTTGTTCTCCAATTAGGTATGTAAAGTAGCACCACAGAGTTAACTTACAATAAAGAACAAGGGGCCTACTGATCTCTCTTTATACAGGCAAAATGCCTCTTCATTTGTGCAGGATTGGGTAGCATTTCATAGATTCATAGCTTTCAAAGCCAGCAGGGACATTTGTCATCATCTAGTCCAGGGGTCGGCAACCTTTCAGAAGTGGTGTGCCGAGTCTTCATTTATTCACCCTAATTTAAGGTTTTGCATGCCAGTAATACATTTTAACATTTTTAGAAAGTCTCTTTCTAGAAGTCTCTATAATATATAACTAAACTATTGTTGTATATAAAGTAAATAAGGTTTTTAAAATGTTTAAGAAGCTTCATTTAAAATTAAATTAAAATGCAGAGCCCCCCAGACCGGTGGCCGGGACCCGGGCAGTGTGAGTGCCACTGAAAATCAGCTCGCGTGCCGCCTTTGGCACGCGTGCCATAGGTTGCCTACCCCTGATCTAGTCTGACCTCCTGCATAACACATGCCATAAAACTTCCCCAAAATAATTCCTAGAGCAGATCTTTTAGAAGAACATCCAGTTTGGAATACTGAATTTATGTACAACCAGTCAAATGGCTGGATATAATCAACAGCCCTGACTGAAATTCCGAAGGGAGGACATCCCATACAGTTCAGGAGTGCCTGCAACAACAGGCCATTCTCTTCAGAGATCTTAATATCATAAACACACAGACAAGTCTTGTCCATTCTCTTTGGACATGAAAGACCTCATGGTATTTTTTGTAAGAGCAGGGCTTTGTGCCTGTGTTAACTTCCAAATTTACTCTCTCTGTCTTTGTTGTGTGACAGCCGATTTCTGCTCCCCCACCTTAGAGCTCGCTTGCATATCAATAATATTGCATGCATTTGTTTGTAATGGACTTCGGGAACTTTCAGGATGAGAGGTGCTTATATGCATGTCCATCTATCTTACAGTCTTCTATTAGTACCCATGATTATAGTATCCGATCACCTTTATAGAAAATACACCTCTACCCTGATATAACGCGACCTGATATAACACGAATTCGGATATAATGCAGTAAAGCAGTGCTCCGGGGGGGCGGGGCTGCGCACTCCGGCGGATCAAAGTTCAATATAACACAGTTTCACCTATAGCGTGGTAAGATATTTTGGCTCCCAAGGACAGCGTTATATTGGGGTAGAGGTGTAATGATAGAAGTAGAGACTGCTGTTTGAAAAGCAAGGAAGAAAAAACTGATGGATACCAACATTTTCAAGTGTACACGTGTGGCTCTATCTAGTGATGTATCTTTATCTGCTATATTAAGAGTCACTCCAGTGTTCACCTTAGATTTGAATTAGAGTTCAGTCATCAGAACACATCTGCTTTGTTCAGTAGCCTTGCATACAGCCAGTAGCTGAACTGCTCATGAGGTGACCCCTTCTAATTCAAAGAGAGGTAACCTCAAGTAGCAAGTAAAATTCACAGTTTCTGAATAACTTTTTTTCTTCTTTGCACTTGGGTCTGCCAATAATGAATAATAGTTTATGCCTGTATTGTCCTTCACTTCTGCAGCTGAATGGCAAGAGACTTCCCAGCTGACTTCCCCACTCACCAGGATTTTGGGTATTTCTAGATTTGGGTATTTCTAGATTTGGGTATTTCTAGTGTGTCTCTCTCTGTCTCTTGACATTTTTACTATTTGCAGTCATCTCTGAGACTATCATGCTGTCCATTCAGTGAACACCAAGGGAAGGGTGGCGGGGGTGGGGGAGGCATTTTATTATGAATACTGCAAGTGCCACATCTGAAATATGCTGTTTTCATCAGCCCAAGAGTTACGTTTCTAAACCTGAGCCACACGCACTACGTGCCGGTGTGATGTGACACTCTGCACTGTCAAGCTGACCCAGTCAATGTTTATTAATTAGAGCACTTACAGTATATCTAATAACTTGAGGGTCTGAATAACCCACTTTTAAAACTGATTCTGGGATGGATGTAGTTCACTGCTATCTCATAAAAGGCCAGTTACATAGAGGATTGTGTGAGACTGCCTCGGCTGAGTGACTAAATAGTAAAACGGTCTCCAGAAGTGCTAGCTTCTTTGGGAAACCTCTGGGTTTAACGAACAGTGTAGGATTCCAAGTAATGCAACATTAAAATGCTTATGCTAGTAAAAAAACTATTTAAAACCTTTTTTTATTTGTGAATCTATAAATCTTCCAGCAGTTTAGGCTGAGGGCTGCAGACCATGGGAGACTGAAGAAGACCTATGGGATTCCCAAACCAGATATAACTGGGGTAATTGCATTTTAGGCTCCTGCACACCACTTTTCCACCATGCTGTAAACTTTATCTGGTGTTTTAGGCTTCTCTGGATTTCAAGTTCATTGCACTTTTAGATTTATTTTTAGGAAGACCATAAACAGTGTCAGCTGAGTCAGAAATTTCTAGTTATCTGGCCAAGTGTATTACCAGTGAAGAAGTGGCTTTAATTGTCACAACTTTTGGTTTGAAACCTGTCACTTCCCTAGAGCAACAGGTTCAGCTCCCAGCAGCATTAACTCGTCTTTTCATGCTTCTGATACAGATACATGCAGTGTTTAACTGGAGCTGCAGTGACCAGAGTGCTGACTCAGCTGTTGTTGCGAAGCACTGTATCACAGGGGGTTAATCCTGCAGCCCTTATTCACATGAGTGGCCTCGAATGGACTCCGAGTGAGTAAGGTGCTGTAGGGTGAGGCTGTTGTTTTCTATACAAGCTGTATCCCAGACTGCCGTGCAGTTACATTACCCTCAGAGTTGAAAAATAAAGAGTAGGAGTTTCTGTTAATTGTCATGAAAGAAGGGAGAAGAGAGATGTTTTCAGATGAGATTTGAACAGGGATTATGTGGAGATGAATACGGTGTAAGAACCTAGCAGGAACAGAACCACAAGGTCATAGAGCAAGGAAGGCTCTTCCAGAATGCACTGAGCTGCAGACAGAAGTCTCTTGTGCCCAAAGGGGAGAGAGTGTGTGGATGGATAGAAGAGAAGCCAGTGCTAGTTGCACTGCAAGAATGGGGGAGAAAGAGAGAGGCACCATGTTGGTCCTGCAGGCGCTTAACAAGTCTGTGAAGGCTTTTAAAGGCATGAAGAACAATTTTGACCTGGATACTGAAATGAAGTAGTGGGAGAGTATGTAGTTGATGTGATTGTTCTTCTTTACATTCTGTACGTGCCTGGGGAAGCCTGCCTGGAGAAAGTGTGAGGTGAAGATGGCATTGATGAAGACTTCTGCAGAGGCAAAATAAGACACAAAGAGTGACAGTTAAAAAGTAATAATGTAGCAGAGAAATGCCAAGGGCCAAATTCCCTGCTGGCATTACTGAAGACAGTGTGGCTACATCAGCTGGGAATTTTGGCCCTAAATAGAAAAATGAAATAATAGTAATTGCACATCCAAAGAGATGTGCTGGAAATTCACTTAGGTCAGATGATACAACAGTCCCTCCTTTAAAAAAATAGAACCCAGGTGTGATCTTTTATTTGGGGGGGGGGGGCGACTTTGTATTTGAAAGCAGCAGCTTACAAGAGCAAAGGGGGAGAGAGCGAGTGAGACGAGGAAAGTTAAATCTATAAAGGCCCAAATGCATTGGGAATCCAAGCACTGTGTTACTGAGGAATTCATGTGTGAAGTTTGGAAATTTATGGGGTTATTTTGACATACTGTATGAAGAACTTAAGTTTTTCGACACTTTTCTGTTAGAAAAAGCATATAAAACTCATCTGGTGGGAATTCACTCCATTTCCTGGTGTTTTTTTTTTTTCTGTTTCCTATTTCATGGTTAGTGATGGTAATTACAGATCCCGTTTGTACCATGTGGATTCTCCCTGTGCCTAAGAGCTTTCTTGGCATGTGCGAGTCTCCTTGTAGAAGGTTTTTAAATAACTGGCCTTCGGTAGGCACTGTCGCACCACTCTTGATTAGACAGAAGGAGCCTCCCCTCTCGTCCCGTAACTGCTTTTCTCGCACATTTGTCCCCACAAGGGACCCGTAAACCATGATTTAGATGTTCATTATAATATCTCCCAGTAGCACTGCTATAGTGAAGGGGTCTGTTTTTAAGGTGTTTTAATAAAAGTCATAACAAGCTTGCCCCGTTCTAGGACTTGCAGCCAAGTGCTTACCCTTTGAGTCATATAAAGAAAAGATGTAAATAAAATAATAGTCAAAACAAAGGGTAACTATTTTTAAGCAAAAAGAGTGTTTTGTTTTTAAATAGGAAAACAATGACATACAGTTTTCCTAGAACAAAAGAAGTGAGCAACAGTGAAGTCTCTGTTAGGTCATCTGCCCCATCTCCTGATCAGTGGAGGATTTTTCTTACAGTGTAACCTCCACTGCTTTTGGCTGGTGCAGTTTTAATTGACTCAAATGATAGGGGAGTTGACCAGTTCCTTAGCAGAGCTATTCCACACATTTAGGAAATTCTTCTTGATAATCAGCCTAAATGTTCCTTAGTCGTGTAATGTAATCCCCCTTAGTACAGCTACAATATATCATCTTGCTCTTAGACAATTTCTCCTCCACATTGGTGTTTACACCTCTCAGGTCTTGATTCAGCAAAGTACTGAAGCACGTGCTTAATTTTAAGCAGGTGAGTAATCCCATCCTTGTTGAGCAAAGCACTTAACTATGTGCTTAACTTACGTCACTGAGTTCAATGGGATTTAAACACATGCTTAAAGTTATGCTTGTGCTTAAGGGCTTTGCTGAATTAGGGCCTCATAAGAATATAAGAACAGCCCTACTGGGTCAGACCCGTGGTCCATCTATCCCAGTATCCTGTCTTCCAACACTGACCAATGCCAGGTGCTTCCAAGGGAATGAACAGAACAGGTAATCATCAAGCGATCCATCCCCTGTCACCCATTCCTAGCTGCTGGCAAACAGAGGCTAGGGACACCATCCCTGCCCATCCTGGTTAATATCCATTGATGGATGTATCCACCATGAATTTATCTAGTTGTTTTTTGAATCCTGTTATAGTCTTGGCCTTCACAACATCCTCTGGCGAGGAGTTCCACAGGTTGACTGTGTGTTGTGTGAAAAAATTCTTCCTTTTTTTTTTTTAAAGCTACTGTCTTATTAATTTCATTTGGTGACCCCTAGTTCTTGTGTTATGAGAAGGAGTAAAGAACACTTCCTTATTTACTTTCTCCACCCCGGTCATGATTTTATAGAGCTCTATCATATCCCCCCTCAGTCGTCTCTTTTCTAAGCCTCAGGTATTTGATGACCCATATATAAGTAAGGATAAATGTGATGGAAACAAAGTATTCCTTTCATATGCTGTGTATTTCTACATGCTTTACACACAAATATAGGTGAAATCTTGGCTCCTGTGAAGTCATTGAGTATTTTGTCATTGATTTCACTGGGTCCAGGATTTCACCCATGGAGTCGATGGGCCTGACACCATTTTTGGAGTAAATCAGGATTAGTGCCAATGTGAAAAGGGAAGTAGCTCTATTTAAGTCAAATATGTTATATTAGTTTACAAGAGATCAGAATTGGGCCCAGAGTTCCTCCCACTACCAACAATATGATAGATTCTAGCATCTAAATTACAGGAAAACCCAGAATGTGGTTCCAACAGAGTCACAGTGGCAGACCCACAGATGGGGCCTCCCATTTCCTCCCTGGTTCTAGATTCACCTTTTCACTGCCAATCACTGGCCTGCTTCATCCAGTTGCCTCTCTCTGGCTCTAGCTCCATTCCACTGGACCGCTGATGTTGAAAGTGAGCTAACAGTAAAATGCCATCTTTGAACCACCACATTGTGCCTTGGTATTGTAGGTTATCAGAACACGTGTATAGGATGCAGTACAGGAGCACAGATGTTAGAGCTATAAATTATGTATTATACCTAGTCCAGTTCCCTGTGAGTACAAAGGCACAGAGCAGATATTAAACTGATAGTACATACAATCTTGGCCAAGAGGATATAGTTGCGTTGCAGTGATTAGACACAACTGGCTGAAATAAACATGGCGCATCAGGCTTTAAATGTATTTTTACGGATTTTGTTGTTAACCGTAGTGTTTGGAGTTTAAATAGTTGTCATCTGCCCCTAGCCAAACTTTCCCTTAGTGCTAGTGCTGAAGGTTTTCCCTTAGTGCCAATCCTTTGATTTTTGATTGACTTTTGCCCCTTCTAAATAATAATTAAATATTTCCATTCACTCTTTTAATCTGGCGATAAATACCAAACTGAGTGTAAGCCACAGTATGTTTTGATTTAAGAGGTAAGTGTTTACTGCAGGGGCGGGCAAACTTTTTGGCCTGAGGGCTGCATCAGGTTTCGTAAATTGTATGGAGGGCCGGTTAGGGGAGGGAGTCGTGGTCCAGCCCCCACCTCTTGTCTGCCCCCCCTTCCCCCGGGACTCCTGCCCCATCCACGCACCCCCACTCCCTGTCCCCTGACTGCCCTGGACCCCCGCCACCCCATCCAACCCCTCCTCTCATTCCTGATGCCCCCCCGGGACCCCTGCCCCATCTAACCACCCCTTCTCCCTGTCCCCTGACTGCCCCCTGGTACCCCTGCCCCTGACTGCCCCCTGCCACCCCATCCAACCTCCCCTCCTTCCTGACTACCCCCCAGGACCCCAGCCCCCATTCAACCCCCTGTTTCCCCCCTGACCACCACCTCGAACTCCCCTCCCCTCTATCCAGCCTCCCCTTACCACGCTGCCTGGAGCGCTGGTGGCGCTACCGCCGTGCCACCCGGCTGGAGCCGGGCCACGCCACTGCTGCCGCCGCACAGCACAGAGCACCGGGTCAGGCCGGGCTCTGCAGCTGTGCTGCCCCAGGAGCTCACAGCCCCGCCGCCCAGAGCATTGCGCCTGTGGCGGAGCGAGCTAGCTGAGGCAGCGGGGGAGGGGGGATAGCAGGGGAGGGGCTGGGGGCTAGCCTCCCGGGCCAGGAGCTTGGGGGCCAGGTAGGACGGTCCCGCGGGCCTGATGTGGGCCGCAGGCCGTAGTTTGCCCACCTCTGGTTTACTGTTAAACTCAATATGGCAAGCCTTGGAAATGAGAGGTATTTATTTGTCCTTCCTTTACTCTAAAAAAAAAAAAATAGAGGGAAATGAGTGGTCATTATTACCCATTATTAGCCTGCTATACCGAGGTTCATCTTCAATTCCTATTATCTATAGTGTGAGTTGTGATGCTCAGCTCCAGAGTACATCAGGCCATAATTGTGTAAGCCTGTCTTCAATATTTGGTTTCTTTTGAGCACAATAAACCAGTCTGGGAAACATAGAGACATATTTTACTGCTATTGCAACAATATGCATTGATTTTTTTTCCCCTGCAAATAACGTTGCAGGTAATTTTATTACAGTGAAAAGCTGATCTACTTCAATAATTAAGTATTTTGACAAAATATTTTTCATGTTTATTTCTCGTACCAGTTTCTTCTGTGTGTGTGCATATGCCCCCTTGTCCTTGTGCATATATATTCTATTTGGCATAGTGACAGGAACAAAATCCACTCTTACGTAGCTATGAAGCAGTGGTACCATCTCCTATTTGCAACTTCTCAACTTCACTCGGTACCATGACAACATTTCAAATAAGGAAGTGAAGAGGAGCATTTGCCTCCGCAGACATCTTTGTCTGGGCTCCTTCTAAAACTCACACTTCATTCTTCCACTCCCCAGCACTTGAGTGGCTTGCTTTCCTGCTCTTTTTCTCTCCTAGTCAGTCTCTCTAACCTAAAATACTCCATAAAGACCCTCTTATAATATGGGGGGAGGGATAGCTCAGTGGTTTGAGCATTGGCCTGCTAAACCCAGGGTTATGAGTTCAATCCTTGAGGGGGCCACTTGGGGGGTCTGGGGCAAAAATCAGTACTTGGTCCTGCTAGTGAAGGCAGGGGGCTGGACTCAATGACTTTTTAAGGTCCCTTCCAGTTCTAGGAGATGGGATATCTCCATTTATATATTTTTTTATATTTATAGACCCATATTTTCAAATGTGACTAGTAATATGGGTGCCTCCATTTTTTTAGGTGTCCCAAACTAGCAGGGGGAGTAATGATTATTTTAAAAGGGAACCGTCTTGAGGATGTTCAGAAGTAAAGTTTCAGTTTGCAGTGCATATCTATTATTTACGACGAGGTCAGGATTTATAGAACAGACCTGACGGAGGACTAGGGGGAGGACTATTACCTAGATGCCAACAAAATATACATTATTTCATTTTTATTTATGTATTAGTAAGCTGAGAGCTGGTGACATGTGTCAAACTGACAGCCTGGACTCTGAACTAGAATGTCCACAGAGCAGGTACATCAGGAAGCTTCTACTAGCGGGGCAGTGTGCCGGAAGCTTATTTTCAGAGCTTAAATGCTCCATGCTTTCTGGAAATGAGGCTCCTGTAAGGTGTTTAGAAGTAGATTGCACTAAAAATGAGGCACCCAAAATTGCTAGTCACTTTTGAAAATCTCAGCCACGTTCACATTTGAAACATACTAATGCTAGGAACAAATGGTTAGTTTTTTAAAAGTATTTATTTATTTATTTTATTGCTGTGCCTACCAGCAGTTCTTTTAGTAGTTGCAGTTATAAATGAGAGGTATAAGGCATGGTTTGGGACACAGATAATTGATACTTTTATTTTATCGGTAGTTGTTATAAGTGGGTTCCCGGTAGTCCATTAGCTACCCTTTCTTTTGCATATTGTAAGACTGAATAAAAAGCTTAAACTAAAAAATCCAACCCTCCCCTGTCTAATGGGATGAACTCAGGTCTCCTCTCTTTTATACTCTCTTTCAGATCATTCCAATCTGATCACCACACAAACGCTGTTATTTTAATGTTGAAGACTCAGACAAAAGTGCCATGGATGTGAAAGAGAGAAAACCATACCGATCTCTGACCAGGCGCCGTGACACCGAGCGACGCTACACTAGCTCCTCGGCAGAGAGCGAAGACAGCAAAATACCCCAAAAGTCCTACAGCTCCAGCGAGACGCTGAAGGCTTACGATCAAGACTCCAGGCTGACCTACAGCAATCGGGTCAAAGACATGGTGCACCAGGAGGCTGATGAATTCTGCCGAACGGGTAAGTACATTTCATCGGGTGTTGCTGTAAGCAGTGTGAGTTAATCAACTCTATGCTGAGGTCCAGAGGTAGGTGAGGGAATAACTCAAAGCTATAAAGGGTTCTGAGGCACTCACAGAGGAATGTCTTTAAGACATTGCACAGAGCAATGAGAGAAAACGCTAGAGGAAGATCAACATGGCTTTGTTGGAAGGAAAGCCTCTGCCTGTGGTATGCATAGGTAATAACATACCTGGACAGTGTGGTGGCAGTGACTGAACCTGGGACCTCTTGAGCATGAGCATCTATTCCCTGAACTGAAAGACCAAGTTCAGTAGCATGGAAGCAGTAGCATAAACATCTTTACATGCTCTAGCCATTAGAGGGAGACAAAGAGCCATACTGTGTGAGCGTGGGTTGCACATAGATACTACACCGTCAACAGTGAGCCCAGACAGTCTTAGGTTGGAAGAAACAAGGTTTCCTGTCAATCCAGGAAAGTGTGAAATGGGCAGCTAAAGTGAAATGGAACATGCAGTAGTGCAAATGATGAACAGAAAGATTGACATAGGCTATCCATGACTTCTACTATATACCCCTGACTAAAACTAGGGGGTGGGGGATGGCAGATGGGGAGGGCGGCCTGGTAGGTGCCATGGGTGCTGGGGAGGGGGTCGCGTGCTCGGGGGTGGGGGAAGTGCAGGTGCTGCGGGAGGCAGGAGGGCTGGGATAGGCTCCCTACCCGGCTCCTGGGAAGTGGGGACCCCAGCTCCTTGCTCCACATGCTGCCTCCACTCTGCCCTAAGCCCCGGTTCTGCAGCTCCCATTGGCTGGGAACCGCGGCCAGTGGGTGCTATGGGAGCGGTGCCTGTGGGCAGAGGCAGGACGTGGAGCTAGGAGCTGCGGGAGGGGAGTTCCTGTCGCCCTTCTGGGGAGCCCCCCTCCCCATGTAAGCACTGCCCCACACCCCAACTCCTGAGCCACCACAACCCAAACCCCTGCTGCTGTGGGGTGCGGAGGCCCGAGACTTCCCCAGCAGTGGCTGGTGTGCCTGGCCCAGGGGTTGCCCAAGCTGCTCAGACGGCTCCCGGCCCAGGTGCACCGGCTGCTGCAGAAGTCATGGAGGTCATGGAAAGTCATGGAATCCGTGACTTCCATGACCTCTGTGACAAACATGGAGCCTTACTTATAGGGTCAGATTCTCAAAGGTGGATGCACACAACTGCACACATCTAATTTGTGTGTGAAACTATCACAATATTTGGGTTTGTGGGGGCTCAGGGCTCAGAGTTGGGGTGTGGGGCGGTGCTTACATGGGGAGGGGGGCTCCCCAGAAGGGCGACAGGAACTCCCCTCCCGCAGCTCCTAGCTCCAAGTCCTGCCTCTGCCCACAGGCACCGCTCCCACAGCACCCACTGGCCGCGGTTCCCAGCCAATGGGAGCTGCAGAACCGGGGCTTAGGGCAGAGTGGAGGCAGCATGTGGAGCAAGGAGCTGGGGTCCCCACAATATTGCATGCAAATCTGATATTTTATGCATGTGCCCGTAGTCATGCTCTTTGTTCTTCAGAGAAATTGCAAGGGGCAATAACTAACTTAATCATACTTAGCAATTATATAATCTTCCAACCCAGGATCTCAAAACAATTCTCTATCTCTAAATACCTATGAAATTACAGGCAAAAGAAAGACCTGTTAGGTTATCAAATCTGTTCTACAGGTAGATATAGCTACACTGAGTCAAAATGATGTTAAATGACCTGCATAAGGTTACAAAGGCAGGAATAGATCCCAGGAGTTCAGACTCCTTATTGCCTTCTCTAACCATTAGAGTACACAGCACCTATAGATTTTGTCATTCTTCTTCAAGTGCTTGCTCATATTCATTCCATGTTAGGTGTGCACCGTGTGCACCGTTGCTGGAGAGTTTTCCCTCAGTGGCATCCTTCGGGCTGGCTCTAGCACCCTTTGGTGCCACACACTTACGTATCAGTATAAGGGATCCTGCCGACCCTGCACCCTCCCAGTTCCTTCTTACCGCCTGTGATGGTTGCTGGAGCAACAACTCTTGCTTCGGCAAGGCATTTTTCAGTGGTTTCTTCTCTGTATTCCAGTTTATTAGTCTTAGTTTAATTGTAATGTAAATATTGTAAAGAATACTGCTCTATAGCCAAAATGCTTCTGAAATAAATGTAGTCAAACTTTACTAATTCTGGGTCACTGAGAATGAAAATGATGCTTAACATTGTTGATTGGCTCTAGTTTTCAAGATATGCTATTGGGTCAGTATATATGACCCTTGACTTGGGAATGGCGGAGGATAAGTGAGTTATAAAGGGAAGGGATCTCAATTTAAACAAGAAATGACTAAAATACATCTTTGACTGGATCGATGAATACATCTATGACTGGGTTTGGACAGTACTTGCTTTTTAGGCAAAACAATGAATGATGCAATCTGAAGCTGGTATTGCGTCAT
The DNA here is from genome assembly GCF_027887155.1 of Malaclemys terrapin pileata. Lineage (NCBI taxonomy): Eukaryota > Metazoa > Chordata > Testudines > Emydidae > Malaclemys > Malaclemys terrapin. The sequence continues at coordinate 335,760,274 of NC_071505.1, forward strand.
ACATGATATGAATTACATCATGTTATTCCTAGAAGTCATGGATGATGCAATCAACAAATTGCCCTATATCAGCTCTAGAAATCATACAGTGTCGTGCTGTCTTATTTGTCAGTGTTTGATTTTGCAAAGGGACACATTTCTGTTTAGCCAAAGTGAGCAGAGATGCCTCGTACTTGTGTGAACAGTGCAGATAACTTCTATGTTTGTGGTGAAGTGACTTTTGCATCACAAAAGCGCAGTATAACCACTATGGTTAAGAAAGCCTATCACCTTTATTTTGGCTGCAAAATTGGAGATCAGGACAAGAGGTGGGCCCCACACATATGCTGCAACACTTGTGCAACAAATCTTCGCCAGTGGTTGAACAGGAAAAGGAAATCTATGCCTTTTGCAGTGCCAATGATTTGGAGAGAGCCAACAGATCATACCAGCAATTGTTACTTCTGCATGGTTCCTCCAGTTGGGAAAGGTGTGTCAAAGAAGAAAAAGTGGACTGTGTATTATCCAAACATTCCATCAGCTATACGCCCAGTACCCCACGGAGAAGGACTGCCGGTTCCTGATGCACCAGAATCATTCTCACTTGAGTCAGGCAAGGAAGAGGAAGAGGATGAAACTTCTGGTCCTGAACCATCAATGTCACAGGACCCACATTTTCTCCCATCCTCCTCCTCTGAACCACACCTCATAACACAAGGTGAACTGAATGATCTTGTCAGGGATTTGGAACTACCCAAGAGTAAGGCAGAGCTGTTTGGCTCCAGACTACAGCAGTGGCATCTCCTGGCAGGTGATGTTAGGGTTTCCATGTTCCATGACCGTCAAAAGGATCTTGTCCCATTCTTCTTCATGGAAGGTGATCTTGTAGCCTGCAACAACATCGATGGTGTGATGGCAGCCCTCAACATCGTTCACGATCCAGATGAGTGGAGACTGTTCATTGATTCATCGAAGACGAGTCTTAAAGCTGTTTTACTGCATAATGGCAATGTTTTGCCATCAATTCCAGTTGGTCATGCAATCCATATGAAGGAAACCTATGACAACATGAAACAACTTTTGAGGTGCATAAACTATGACCAACATCAGTGGCAGCTTTGTGGCGATTTGAAGGGTGTTGCTCTCTTGCTTGGTCTGCAGACTGGATACACAAAGTACTGCTGTTTTCTCTGCGAATGGGATAGTCATTCAAGAGATTCCCACTACATCAAGAAAGATTGGCCACTCCGACAGTCATTGGAGCCTGGGAGGAAAAGTGTTCAGCATCCACTACTTGTTGAATCAAGGAAGATTTTGTTACCACCCTTACACATCAAGCTGGGTCTGATGAAGAACTTTGTCAAGGCCATTGACAAAACACAAGCAGCTTTCAAGTACCTCTGTGGAAAATTTCCAACGTTAAGTGAAGCTAAGATAAAGGAAGGTGTCTTTGTTGGTCCTCAGATTCGTGAACTTCTTCAAGATGATGCATTTTACCATGCACTGCGTGGCAAGGAAAAGACAGTATGGAAGGCCTTCCAGTTAGTGGCAATACATTTTCTCGGAAACAACAAGGCAGACAACTACAGGTTGTTGGTGGAAAACCTCCTCAAGGCATACAAAAGCCTTGGTTGCAGCATGTCACTAAAGATAAACTTTTTGCACTCTCATCTAGATTTTTTTCCACCGAACTGCGGAGCAGTGAGCGACGAGCACGGCGAGCGATTTCACCAGGACATTGCAACAATGGAGAAACGCTATCAGGGCAAATGGAGCCCATCAATGCTTGCAGACTATTGCTGGACAGTGACAAGAGATGCTCCATTTAATGAATACAAGAGACAAGCCAAGAAGCGCCAAGTAGACACTGAATAGGACTAAACTATGTACATAATAGTTTTTTGCCTTTTGTTTCATAATACATTTTATTTATATAACCCTTTTGCTGATTTTTAAAGTGTTACGTAAACAGGACAGGTGAAATATTATCATGTAAAGCAACCATAAACACATGAAAAGACCTAGGTTTACAATTAATGATTAAAACTCTACTATCTACACAGTATACATAGACATAAAATGTAAAAACTTAAATATCTTAGAAACAGTAGCCAATCAGTTGTTTTAATTGTCATATTTGAATTCAGCACATCAAAATACATAATAAATAGCACATTTTATCTCTGAAGCAGACGACTTCTCAAAAATTGTAGACCAGTGTAATACTAGGATAGATAGTTAGAACCCCTCCTTTATCATTGAGGGGCTCCCTTTGCCAGGCATGCGCCCCCCCCTCCCCCAGCTCCCGGGCTTCAAACCTTATGCCTCCTGTGGCACTGCAGTTGTCTGAAGTGTCTGGGAGCGTTGTCAGCTTTGTCAGGACTTTAAGCCTCATACAAAGAAAGAGAGGCTAGACTCAGGGTTATCCTAATGGAAGATGCTCTTAGACCGGATTCAAAGCCAAGCCACCCAGATTCGGCACCGAGCACTTTGACCTCAGTTCAAAGCACTCTTCCGACACTGCGCGTATCCTGGCACCATTCTCCATCTCCGGTACCAAGAAGAAACATAAGAAGAGGGCGCTCACTGGTGCTGAAGAAAGGCAAGCAAGAGGAAAGCAGTAGAGTGCAACCTGTGTCGGCCCACTCCTCCACCCCCAGTCCCAAGTGGCACCATCAACTTCGTCCAGAATGCTGAGTCCAGTGCAGGACCCCCCGCTGATGCCAGAAAGTCATTGTGGCACCGGTGAAATCGTGGTGCCTTCAACCCTGGAAGCCTTTGCGGTGGCCAGGGACTTATTATTGCTCCCAATACCGCCAACTCTGATGGGACAACTGTCGGCTCCAACGAGCACGAGCAGGAGAGAGCATGGTGCTCCGAGTTCCTTCCCCACAATGGGACATTCAATATTTTCCAGGGGCAAGCCACCCTGTTTTCTTCTATGAGATTGTCCCCAGTCCAGCACCGCTCCCTGGACCCTTGACAATAATCGGTGGAAGTGAGGGTACCACTCCCCTGTGGTCACCTCAGGAGGATTCTTTGTCTGAATCCAAGGTGGAGCCTTACACCCATCCAAAGAAGCACAACCAGTACCCGTCTTACGTGCCACCGAACCATGGTACGGGTCCTCCCACCGGTACCTGGTGGACAGTGACCTATGCAATGGCCACTCTGGAACCCATTCTCCCGGCGGTACTGGGCTCATCTTCTCACCAGTCATACTTGGTTGCTTCTGAGAGGAGGGCCCCTGCACTGCTCTGCTCGGCACTGGACTTTGACTCCGGTACCGAACCTGGTACCAATACACAGGATGTGGACCCCGTGGAGGTAGTTGAGGCTGAAGAAGAGGAAGAAGCCCCTTTTCTCCAGTAGAGGCCTCTTTCTCTCCTGGCCTCCATCGTCCCCTCCCTGGATCCAGGGGACTGGTACACTGCCCTCCACTTGAAGGATGCTTACTTTCACATTTCTATCTTCCTTGGCCACAGAAGATTCCTCAGGTTCATAGTAAACCAAACTCATTACCAATTCACCATTCTCCCTTTAGGCCTGTCTGCAGCCCCCAGGTTTTTACAAAATGCATGGGTGTGGTAGCGACCTTTATCAGAAGGCAAAGCGTTCAAGTCTACCCATACCTCAACAACTGGCTGATCAAGAGTCACTCAGAGGCCCAAGTAACAGGACAGCATCAGAACAGCATCAGGTCCAAGCCACCTTCCAAGCCCTGGGCCTGTTGATAAACGAACAAAAGTCAACTCTCATTCACTACAGAGAATAGAGTTTATCGGGGCAGTGCTCAATATGACCCAGGTCAGAGTCGTCCTTCCAGAGGCTTGATTCCAGACAATGTCGGACCTGATATCCAAGGTCATGGCCCACCCAATCACAACAGCCCGGGTTTGCCTCAAGTCCTGGGACACATGGCCGTGTGCACTTACGTGGTCCGGCATGCAAGGCTGCACCTCAGGCCTCTGCAGATATGGTTAGCTTCAGTGTACTCACCGAAAAGACACCATTTGGACTCAGTACTTGCTGTTCCAGCCCCAGTCCTTGCCTCCCTCTACTGGTGGAAGGACCCCCAGTCGGCAGTGGTAGGCGTTCCCTCTGTCACCCCCCAGCAGTCAGTGTCCCTAGTGTTGGATGCTTCACATCTAGGTTGGGGAGTCCACTTTGATTGCCTCAGAACACAGGGCCTATGGTCCCAGGAAGAGCTCTCCGTGCATATAAACGTCAAGGAGCTCAGAGCGCTCCACTTAGTTTGCCAAGTGTTTCTTCCCCAATTCACAGGCAAGGTAGTGCAAGTACTGACGGACAACGCAGCAGCCATGTTCTACATCAACAAGCAGGGAGGAGTGTGCTCCTCTGCCCTGTGTCACGAGGCCATCTGTCTAGAGGACTTCTGCATGAAGCACTACATCCACCTTGAGGCTTCTCATCTTCTGGGAGCCCAGAACACCCTGGCAGATCACCTCAGCAGATCTTTCTTCTCTAACCATGAGTGCTCCTTTTGCCCAGAGGTCACCAGGTTCATCTTCTGAAGGTAGGGCTCTCCTGTTTGCACCAAGCAGAACAGGAAATGCCATCAGTTTTGCTCACTGCTTAGGCACAAGCTGGGCTCCCTTTCAGATGTCGTCCTGCTTCCATGGACAGTACTCCTATTCCATGCATTACCTCCAATTCCTGCGGTACACAAGGTCCTTCTAAAAATCAAATGGGACAAGCCAAGAGTTATTCTCATAGCCCTGGCATGGCCATATCAACACTGGTTCGTCATGCTGCTAGATTTATCAGTAGCACCCTCGCTACCGCTCCTACACTGCCTGGACCTGATCTCACAAGATCGCGGCCATTTACTCCACCCAAACCTCAGCTCCCTTCACCTGACCGCCTGGATGTTATATGGCTGAACCCAGAGGAGCAAGCCTGTTTAGAGCAAGTTCAACAGATCTTGCTGAGTAGTAAGAAACTGTCCACTAGGGCTATCTGCCTCGCCAAGTGGAAGCTTTCTCAATATGGTCATCCCAACAAGGCCTTTCTCGGACTTGGTCTTCCCTTCAGTCTATTCTGGATTACTTGCTCCACGTAAAACAACAAGGTCTGGCCCTCACATCTATCAAGGTGCATCTAGCTGCAATTTCGGCCTTCCACCCACCATGAGATGACAATCCACTTTGTTAAGGGGTTAGAGAAACTTTACCCTCGGGTTCGCGAACCGATTCCCCCGTGGGGTTTGAACTTGGACCTATCAAAATTCACAGGCTCTCCCTTTGAGCCACTGGCATTGTGTCTTCTTTTTCTCCTGCAAGGTTGCATTCCTGATAGCGATTACCTCAGCCAGAAAGGTCCCTGAAATCAGGGCACTTATGTCAGAACCATTGTACATGGTGTTCTTCAAGGACAAGATTAAACTGTGCCCCCCTCTGCCCTTCCTGCCAAAGGTGGTCTTCCACTTCCATGGCAACCAAGCCACTTTCCTGCCAGTCTTCTGAATTCTGGTGTGGCTTCGTGAAGAAGAGCAGCAACTTCACTCATCGGATGTTAGGCATGCCCTCGCCTTCTACATTGAGGGGACTAAACCGTTTCACAGATCCACATAACTCTTTGTGGCAATAGCAGAGAGGATGAAAGGCCTACTGGATAACCTCCTGTATTCATGCATGCTACGAGCAGGCGAATGTTCCACCACCTGCCATCTTGACCACTCATTCAACAAGAGCTCAGGCCTCTTCAGCAGCATTTCTGGCCCAGGTCGTCAGTGCATATCTTCTCATCCCACTACGCCATTACCCAGCAGACTCCAGATGACACCAGGTTCGGGCGAGCAGTGTTGCAGCACGCATGTCCATGAACTCTGAGTCCACCTCCTTGGTTAGTGCTTGTGAATCATCTAATGTGGAATGGACATGACCAAGCAGTCAAAGAAGAAAAAACAGTTACTGACCTTCCGTAACTGTTATTCTTCGATATGTCCATTCCACGACCCACCCTCCTACCCCTCTGTCAGAGTTAGCCTGCAAGAAGGAACTGAGAGGGTGCAGAGCCGGCAGTGCCCCTTATACTGGCACATAAGCATGTGACACCAGAGGGCACTAGAGTTGGCCCGATGGATACCATCAAGGGAAAAATCTCCGGCAATGGTGCACACAGCACATACACACCTAAAGTGGCATAGACATGAACAACACATCTCGAAGAACAACAGTTATGGAAGGTCAATAAGCATTTTTTTTTAAATATTTTTTTTCTTTTTCTCTGTGCTTGAATTTTCCTATCTCCTTAGCTCTGTGATTGGCCTACCTAATTATAAAAATTAGCCCATAGATTTTATGGCCGGATTTTCAGTTGGTTAAATCTGTGTAACTCTGTTGACTTTGGTGGGGCTTCACTGATTTACACTAGCTGAAGACCTGGCTCTATTAGCTTGTGATATTTTTGCTTGATACAAATAAGGCAAAGTGATTTTTTTCTAGAGCTGGACGAGGGGGCAGAGAGGAGGGAAACATTTCAAATTGACCAAATAAATTCAGTAAATAAACAAGTCAGCATTTGAATGGTTTTACCCAGAGTGAGTGTGCCAAGAAAGCAAACTGCGCAAGTCAGCATAGCAAAAAATAGACCAGACCTGAATAAAAAAGTTTTAGATATTTATTATCTTCCTTTTATTGACTTGAGTTCTCCCAGCTTAAAAGGCTACACTGAGCATAGAATATGAAAATCGATGTGTCTCTTGCTGTTTATTGCGAATAAATTTGATTTTCAGTTAATTGTAGCAGTCGTTTTTCATAATTTATGAGTCGCTGTTGCTGGAGAGCATCAATCAAGCTGCACATTGATGCGTTTGAGGTTGTTGAGTGTGGATTGTTCCAGGAGGGAGGGGGACTTTGTGATCATTGATCGGTGGACTAAAATCTGCAATGTGGGGGCAAAAACAAAAGGCTCATCTGTCTGCTGAACCATGGAGTGTAGGCCTAATCCTTACTGTGGGGTCTGGACCACAGGCAGAATTGGTGGGGTGGAGAGGGGAGATGCGGTTATATCTGTTTTATCAGTCAGTTCAAGTTCACTTGCTGCTGAGGCTGTGGAACAGGAGTACATGTTCTCCGGTATGATAGCACAGCAGTGGTATCTGGATTAATTTATCACAGGCTTGCTCTGTGCTCTCTGAGCTGGCTCCCAAGGCTTGGTGGAGCAGATGAGCCACGAGTATCCCTGCCTGTCAACTCTGTCAGAAAGCTTAATCTGTTTTAGTTAATTACATAGGTGTGAAGTTCACGAACAGTTTATGGACTCTGAGCATTCCAGACCCGAGTGTCTCAACCAGCTGAACCACAGTTATTTTCTTCTCGCGCTGAAAAGTTTTTTCTCAGCTTTTATTTGGAGCTGGTGTCACGTTTGTTGGTCTATCGCTCTATCTCCTTCTGTGCACCCTCCTCCCTTCCCTCTTTCCACTGGGAGCTCCATAGCTAACTGAATTAAGCAGATGTTTCCCTATTAGAAGAAAAAACAAAATGCCAGCTGCCTGTGGTTAGTGGATCATTCACTGTGCAGAGGTTATTGCAGGAGAGAGTACCTGCTAGAAGAGGTCTTTTGCTGGGCCAGCTAAGCGGTAACCCAGAAAACCCAGAGTACAGCTTAGAACAGCGCTGTTAGTTGTGTTGGCCAGTTTGTATAACATCAACAGATGGAAACTTGAGGGAAATCGCAAGCTTTAACATGGCTTTAGAGTAGGGATGGGAGCAAAACTCAGCCCTGGATCCAAAGTCAAGGTCCAGAGCGGAACTTGGTATCTCTCTAATGAGCAGAACCGAATGCACCTGAACATAATGTTTCACAGTCCAGCCCGAGACACAGCTGTCTCTAGGTTAATGTGTTCAAATTCAAATCATTGTAGAAACCAGTAGGAGCTGAGAACTCCCATCTGAACAGGGATCTGCATCCCGAGTTTAGATATGGGGTTTTAGCCCCTTTTGATAATAAAAAATAATAAGACAGGTTTTTCTGCCCCAATAAATTTTGGTGGCTGTAATAATTAGAACCATCTTAGATTTATTCCAGAACTTCTGATAGTGCTTTTCTAGTTTAGTGTACAAACTACGTCCAGTGAGAGTTTGAAGTCATCAAAGGTACGTTACGCTGCAAAAAACACAAACCAGGCAACGAGTCACAAAGCCTGGGTCAACTGACTTGGGCTCGCGGGACTTGCACTACAGGGCTAAAAAGAGCAGTGTAGATGTTTCCATTTGGACTCTGAAACCTGGTTAAGGGGGAATGTCTCAAAACCTGGGCGTCAGCCTGAGCAGGGATGTCTATGCTATTTTTAGCTCTGTAGCGTGAGCCCCACGAGCCCAAGTCAGACAATCTGAGCTGTGAGACTCACTGCTGCAAGGTTGTTGGGGCTTTTTTCACAGTGTAGTCACTGTGATGCTGGCAGATCAGGTGCCAGCTCATGCCAGAGCCACAGGCCAATTTTCTTCTGTATTAGTATAGATCAAAGTGATTGTCAAATGTATGCGAATGTATTTGGTCTTTAAGCTTCATGAAAACTAGTAGGAAGTTACTTGCATTGTTTTCAATTGTCTGTATCCCGTTATAATGTAGTAGCAAACATTTACATTGTGTGTACCCCTGTAACTAAATAACCCATCCAACGAGAAAGAAGCCTGGTGGAGTGCAAATGAAGAATTTTAACAGAAAAGTGCTAATTTCAAAGTAAGTGATCATTGTGTGTGATGATTGGAGGTCATTAAAATGCATTCCTCACTCCATCATCAAAAGAAAAGCCCACACGGTAGTGACACTGTTAGCTTGTTTTCTAAGTGTGGATTTAAGGAGAAGTGTGGATTTAAGGAAAGGTCCTGCATTTCTGGACTGTTTGGACTCTTACAGAGAAGTGTACCAGAAGCAAAGCAGTGATCCCCAGAGACAATCTGGGTACCCGGAAAAGATGTTTTGGGAAACTGGCTGTTTATTACATCGCTGCCACCATTTGGAATTACAAACAGTGACTCACCTGTGCATGTGTTTTACCTGCTTTAACCTCTCAATAACTCACATTCTTTTTTCATAGCTAATAAACTTTTAGTTAGTGTGTTATAGAATTGGTTGCCAGTTTTGTCTTTGGCGTAAGATACAGAGTACCAATTGATCGGGGGTAAGTGGCTGGTGTCTTGGGACTGGGAGCAACCTGATGTGTTGTGATTTTTTGTTTAAGTGACCATTATCACAGCATTCAGTTTGTCTGGGTGGCAAGATAGGCTGGAGTGTCTAAGGGGACTGTCTGTGACTCCATGGTAAAACTGATATAATGATCCAAGAGTTCACATTTGTTACCGGCTTGGTGAAATCTAATTATAGAACACACCACAAGCTTCGGGTGTTTGCCCTGTTTTCTGACAGTCTGCCATGAGGTAGACACTCACAGTTGTGAGCCGCTCCAGAGAGCATGACACACGTATCCCAAGAGTTCGGCTAAGCAGAAAGATCAGGACTGGCCTCTACAAGAATCGCTTTGCCTACAACTGAAATTCAGCCATCTCTAAGGTGAAACATGGTAACTGTTTAACAGTGCATAGCAACAAGATGTGAGAACTGCCATATCCAAGTGAAAGTACAAGGGAGGTTAGTTAAGAAGAATATAATTACCCAAGTTGGAGTTTGGCCAAGACACCGCGTCTAATGCCCCCTACTGGTCCAAAACATTCCTTGAATCCATCAGATTGTGGCATACTGTAGAGCAAAGGCAGGGGTGCATTATGTCAGGTAAATGCACATTGCAGATAAAGCCATTCACGGGATGCCAAAGTCTTTTAAAGTCTTTGAATGCTGAAAAAAGAGAATGTAAATTAATAAAAAAATGTGGATTAGAATGGAGCCAGTAATTGCTCCACTAATTGCTCTCCCCAGTTTTTCAGCACAAGTTTCTGAACAGAGTGCTAATAACTGAATCCCCATTCACACTGCCTGGGACTGATTATGAAGCTCTGCAGGTAACTAGACATGAACTCAGGAGTCATTTTCGGGTTATATTTTTAGCCAGCAAAACAATTGCATCTATTTGCAGCCCAATAACTTCTGCTGTGATTATGTCAGAGTGAATAAGCTAAGCTGGGCTGAGAGTAGTTAGCATTTGGAGCTAAGACCTCCGAAGGAAACCTAGGTCCCACAAGATGTGGTTTCGGTGATTCAAGAGGTGGCACACTCACCTGTGAGTCAGCACTGAATCAGTGCTCCAGGACTATTTGACAATGCTGGATATCAGTGGATATGGAAAATAAAATCCTAACCATTGCTGATCAGTAAACGTCCCATGTTACTTCCCCCGAGAGCAGGTGTGTTCTGGTCAAAATCTGTTTGGGGTGATTATATTCTGTCTGTCTTAACTGCCCCCGTTTCTTCCCTTTACTTTTAAACTGGATAAATTTGGTCGAGGCGCTATTGTCTATTACTTAAAGGAGGGGACAAAGAGGCAAGAATTTTATCACTATGTCGTCTTTGTAAAGTCATCTAACCTGTCTGTTGTTATCCATATCTATAAAATGGGATAATAATACTCAGCTACCTCTCAATGGGTTAACTTAACTGATATTTGTAAAGTACATTGTAAAGCGCTGTATAAATGCTGGGTAGGATTTTTGTGTAGTTCTGCTGTGTGCTGCTAAGCAGCTGCTGTTCTTTGTGTTTAGTTACTTCGCTCATTTGCTGGTTCGCTCACTGAGGATGAGGTTTCCTGATGCATGAGAATGTGAACACTACTTATTTATACCTTGGCAATACTTTGCACTACTGCGGTGAACATTGTTCCCATTTTGCAGATGGGAAAAACGAGGCACAGACAGGTTAAGTAACTTGTCTGATGTCACACTGGAAGGCTGTGATACAGCCAGGAAGCAAACCACATCTTCCAATTCCCAGTCCTGTGCTTTAACCACAAGACCATTAACATTATCCAGCTCTTCTTGAGGAAAGGTGGACTAGTTGCCATTTATTTTTAAAAGTAAATGACAAAACCAGCTATTTATGAGTGCGTTAGTAAAGATTCCAAGAAACCAAAGATGAAAGAAATCTGTTACAAGAAATGCCAGAACCACGATAGTCCTCACAGGAAAGAATATGAAAAGTAGCTGGTGTGTTTGTTATAAATATTCATAGTAAATTACAGGCAAGATGGTGGAGACATATTTTGTTCACTAGGACTGAAAATTCACTGTTCATTATACCACGGTGTACAGAGTCATATCTTAGGGCTAATAACAGGTGTCTCATCGCTTGTTGAGTGACACTGCTCATAGTTAATATCTTCTTAGTGTTTTACATTCTCATAGTACTGTTCAAATGCCTCACTGAATCCTCACAATATCTGAAGCGGGGGGGCAAGGCATATCATCACCATTCTTAAAATGGTAAAGCTGGTGAAGAAGAGTTAAGGTCCTCATTTTCAAAAGTGGTCACTTTGGGTGCCTTAATTGCTGGCTGGCTGACTTGAGACACCTAGGGCTTGGTTTTCAATGTGAGTTGCAGGTGCTCACCAACTCTGACAATCAAGACTTAAGTGCCTCAGCTCAGGCATCCAACATTAGAAGCAAGTTTTGAACATTGGGGCCTAAGTTGCTTGCCAAAGGCCAAGCAGCAAGTCACTGTCAGGTAAGGGATTAGAACTCAGGAGTTGCTCTCTCCTGCTCTTGTGCTGAGAGCACTTGACTATAGAATCATAGAAAAGTAGAGCTGGAAGGGACCTCAGTAGCTCATCTAGTCTAGACCCCTGCGCTGAGACAGGACTAAGTATTATCTAGACAATCCCGGACGGGTTTGTCTAACCTGTCCTTACAAACCTATACCACCTGCTTATCTACTAATCATTCATATGCTGGACAGAAGAAATATTCCAGTTTGATTAAAATCACAATTCCATGTTCTCTCCTAGGAGCCAACTTCTCTTTGCGAGAGCTGGGCCTTGATGACGCCATGCCCACACACGGGACTTTATACAGGACTGATATAGGGCTGCCTCACTGCGGCTACTCCATCAGCGCTGGCTCAGACGCTGACACCGAGGCAGATGCCGTCATGTCGCCGGAGCACCCGGTGAGGCTCTGGGGACGTAATACTAAGTCAGGTCGCAGCTCCTGTCTCTCGAGCCGAGCCAACTCCAACCTCACGCTCACCGATACGGAACACGAAAACACTGAAACTGGTAAGTGACAACTCCAGATAGGCCTTCACAAATGCCTCTCTTCATAGTCCAATTTTAATCTGCCTTGATTTTTGATCCGACTAGGAGAAGGGAGGAAAATGCTCTTAATCGTCCCAGGGTGTGGCCTTCTGCACTGCCGTACAAAATATTAATTAATGAATTGCTAGAGGGGCTCCTACTTATTCATCACAAACTGGAGAGCAATAAGTGGCCGTGTAATACCCCATCAGCTCTTCATAGGAGCATTTCAGACAAAAAGCATTGAAATCTCCCCTCCCTCCAAGCTTATCTCTTGTGCAGATTTTGGGGCCGATAGTTTTCCTCCCTTCCTGTCTGGTTCCTTGACAGTAGCTGCGTGGTTTATGTAAATAGGCTGGCTGCTCTCTGATGGAAGCGATTGTGAAATATTTTTAGAGACCTTTCCTTTGTGGGAACTCAAAGCTGAAGGTCATGAATTTTTTTTTATTTTTGTAGCCTTCTCTCCCCAGCTGCAGAGACTCCTGCGGGCTTGGCTGGTGCAGGAGCTTTTTGGTCAGCAGTTCTGCGAGTCCATGTGGGAAGGAGAGAGAATTTTTATACAATTGTGGTTTGACCCTAGTGTTCACACAGCCCTGTGCCTTTGCACCTTTAATTTAATTGCTGCGTCTTAATATAGCTGCTGTCTGCTAGCCCCTCTGGAACTTGGGCTCAGCAAAGAAGGCTGACATGAAGTGACTGCATTGTGTGTTCTCTTTATGCTTCTTGATACGAGTATTGTAGTGACAAATTATGATGATTTTTACTTGGGAAGCCATGACAGGGTAAGGCGTACGCCACCCACATGATTTTCTGTTTAATTCCAACAAAATTACAGCTGAGGCCTGTTAAGGTTTTGTTAAGTGATAATGATATATGTTAGACAAGGCTCAAAGATAACAACCCTCTGTTAATGGGATTTAGGAATGGTTTGATATGTTTTTTCATTATCTTTACAGTACTTTTTTACTCCTTAAGTGCTGCATCCTCAGCAGGGTCACACCCATTATGGCAGGCGAGCTTTTTCAATGGAGTAGCAAAATCAGCAGTTTTAGTTCCAGCCTTGGGCTATGTTGTCTAGTGTTTTGCTAAGTGACCTGTGGAACTGTTGGGTGACTTATGGGATCTTGACTTTGGGCACCCTGTTAGGTCTTTATTAATTAACAAACAAAACAAAACCTTTACATCCCTATTCCATTCTCTTGTAGTCTGGTCCTTTTACTGCGTCCCTCCCCATGGTATCTGAGCAGTTGCGATCCTGTCCTTCAGCTTTCTCTTTTACTCATGCCCACTAAGAAAAGCAAACCACGGAGGTTTAGGCTTTTTCACAGGAAAACATTAGCCTCCTAGAGTGTTTTTCAGCAAAACATCTTTAAAAAATGGAACCAGGCTTCCATAATGTGGTCTCTCTTGGGGCAAATGCAACTTTGCACATCAAAATCACTTGCATGTGAAATTGTTACACGTTAGCACTGGTGTCCGAAATTGATAGGCTATACAGTCACAGATGTCTAAATACATATCTACCAGATCACTCTCATTACCATGCTATCTGCAGGCCTGAAATGAACACAACTGAGTTATGTGCATGTACCTTCTGTCGCTTGTTTGTTCAAATAAAAGTTTGTCACATTTTTACAAGCAAATGACTTGTATCTCTAATGCTGCAGTTGCAGAGATGGAAGCCTGTTTGAGGCCATTTTAAAAGTTTGGTCTTTTAAACTTTTGGTCTGTTGGTTTTTCTTCTTTGGCAACTAGGCTTCTATATCCTAAACTATCAAGCAGGCTATTTTGAGAAACCCCAGATTTATGGGAGAAATGTTTCAGAGGACATGAGATGTGTACAGCAACATAATGCAATGACTCAGTCTACAGGATACCTTTATTAGTCAATATTAATTGTTGACAGTATTGATAAAAGCCATAGCCTTTAGCTGAACTCAATATGGAGCTTTATGAAGCTGCCATGAATAGCAGGTTTTATGGGGTTCATTAAAACCAGTTTTTCCATTGCAGGCTAATGTCAGCAATTTTTATGTTCATTAATTATCCAAAATAAATAAGCAATATTGGCATCTAATGTCTGTAAATCCCAAGCCTTCTGGGCAGGTTTATTGTTAGGCCATAATTATGTTTTTGCAAAATCAAATATTTGATTCTTCACATTCAGAAGCAGGTTTGCACAAGTGCCAATGGCCTTGAGGAGAAGGCTTACTTTGGTTAGTAACTACTGTACCACCAGAATCCATCCTCTTGGCCTGGGATAGGGTTACCATACGTCCTCTTTTTCCCGGACATGTCCGGCTTTTCGGCAGTCAAACCCCCGTCTGGGGGGAATTGCCAAAAAGCGGAACATGTCCGGGAAAATGGCGGCCCGGGAGGGGAAGTGCCCGGCTGGGGGCGCAGGGTCTGGAGGTACGGGGCTGCCCGAAGCCGGTAGCGCTCGGGCAGCCCGGCTCTTAAATAGAGCCGCCGGGACTGGAGCCTCCAGCCGCCGGGGCTGTGTGTAACTGACACAGTGTCAGTTACACAGAGCCCCGGCCGCTGGAGGCTCTGTTTAAGAGCCGGGCTGCCGGAGCGCTACCAGCTTTGGGCAGCCCCGTGCCTCCAGACCCTGCGCCCCCAGCCGGGCACTTCCCCTCCCGGGCTCCGGCGGCGCAGGGTCTCCAGGCACGGGGCTGCCCGAAGCCGGTAGCTCTCGGGCAGCCCGGCTCTTAAACAGAGCCTCCAGCGGCTGGGGCTCTGTGTAACTGACACTGTGTCAGTTACACACAGCCCCGGCGGCTGGAGGCTCCAGCCCCCGCGGCTCTATTTAAGAGCCGGGCTGCCCGAGCGCTACCGGCTTCGGGCAGCCCCGTGCCTCCAGACCCTGCGCCGCCGGAGCCCGGGAGGGGAAGTGCCCGGCTGGGGGCGCAGGGTCTGGAGGCACGGGGCTGCCCAAAGCCAGTAGCGCTTGGGCAGCCCGGCTCTTAAACAGAGCGGGGGCGGCTGGAGCCTCCAGCCCCCGGGGCTCTGTGTAACTGACCCAGTGTCAGTTACACAGCGCCAAAGAGGAGAAAAGCCTCCAGCCCTAGGGGCTCTGTGTAACTGACACAGTGTCAGTTACACAGAGCCCCAGCCGCTGGAGGCTCTGTTTAAGAACCGGGCTGCCCGAGAGCTACCGGCTTCGGGCAGCCCCCTTGCCTCCGGACCCTGCGCCCCCAGCCGGGCACTTCCCCTCCCGGGCTCCGGCGGCGCAGGGTCTGGAGGCACGGGGGCTGCCCAAAGCCGGTAGCGCTGGGGCAGCCCGGCTCTTAAACAGAGCCTAAGAGGAGCAGAGCCTCCAGCTGCGGAGGCTCTGCTCCTCTTCGGCTCTGTGTAACTTATACAGTGTAAGTTACGCAGAGCCGCCGGAGCCCCGGAGGGGAAGTGCCCGGCTGGGAGCACAGGGTCCGGAGGCATGGGGGCTGCCCAAAGCCCGAGCGCTACCAGCTTCACGGTTTGCTGGGCAGCCTCCAGACCCTGCGCCCCCGGCTGGGCGCTTCCCCTCCCGGGCACCAGCTGCGCTGGGGAAGCGCAGGCTGGGGGCGCAGGGTCTGGGGGCTGCCCGGGAAACCGTGATGCTGGTAGCACTGGGGCAGCCCTTTCCCCCTGGCTGGGAGTGGGAGGGAGGAGGGGGCGGAGTTAGGGTGGGGGAAGGGGCGGAGTTGGGGCGGGGCTAGGGGTGGGGAAATGGGCGGGGCCATGGCCCGTGGAGGGTCCTCTTTTTTTATTTATGAGATATGGTAACCCTATCCTGGGAAAGACAGCTGCAATGGTGTTGGTTATGTGACATGTGTATAATTGTCTACATATGGGGGGGGGAGGGATAGCTCAATGGTTTGAGGATTGGCCTGCTAAACCCAGGGTTCTGATTTCAATCCTTGAGGGGGCCATTTGGGGATTTAGTTAGGGATTGGTACTGCTTTGAGCAGGGGGTTGGACTAGATGACCTCCTGAGGTCCCTTTTAACCCTGATATTCTATGATACACAAAACCACCCATGCAGGCAGCAGGTATGGAAAACCATGAGATGCAGTGATCCAGCTGGTCCCAGTTTTTTCAAGCAGGTGAGTGCATTTGCTAGACTAAGTGCTTATCTTCACTGCAAAAGTATCTCAAGTTATAACTCGGCTGTTGCCTCGACCTTGAGACCACAGACAAAACTCTTAGCTCAAGTGGTGGTTCTTTTAACTCAGATTGGCTGGCCCATCAGGGGTATAGGCTATCGCTTGAGTTAGAGCTACTTGCTAATTGATAACACGATCGGTTTGTGCTGTTAACCCAGTCATCAGTGCAACTCCAGTGTTATTTTACAGTATGGCTGCTCTCACTGGAGAGGAATTAACTAGAGTGTAAAGAACCTGAGTTAACTCTGCTGTGAAGACCTAGTCTAAAGTTTTGGCTTTACAAGACAGTAACGTCTTTATCCCTGTCTCCTGCAGCGTCTCCCTAGCTTAGTGATGTACCAGCCTTTCCACTGCTGTCTGCCTCAATTCCATAGGATGTCCTATAACTCTGTTGGTTTGAATCCAGGAGTTTGGCATCCTGTCAAAGATTAGGGTTTTGAGCAGTCCGAGCTCCCCTGCAGGTTAGAACACTCACAATGTAGGTGTGGGCAGTGTTGGCGTACCACGGGTCACCCCAGAGGCTCGATCTTGAGTTCATCATTCAGGTCAGTACGAGAGCTGTGGTGGAGTCTTTGGCCCTGATCCAACAAAGCACTAATACAGTTTATTGTTAATGTTAAACATGTGACTAGTCCCAATCCTAGATCGGGGCATGTGAGATGAAGGGACACTATTTTGCTGGGTAGCAATGGAAAAAGCTTGAAGTATCTGTACGGATTCCCTTCCCCCTAGGTGGAAACCACTTCTTACTGTTTTCTGAGTATTCTGAGCAGGGTTACACTACAACTGGCTGATAACATTTAAAAAGAGGTCTATGTGAAAGGGGAGTTCCATACTATTTTAAACGCAACAGACATTTTTTTCAGCTTCTGGCTGTTGCAAAGCAGTCCAGGTAAATAAGAATGGTTTTGTTTTGTTTGTTTTTACTATTAGGATTTAGTTTTGGCTCTATGTTATTCTGTAGCAAGGTACACACGTAGTTAAACATGAGAGAGAGAGAGCGAGAGAGAGAGAGAGCTCTTCTTCATTAGCCGTACTAGTCAGCAGTGATTAATGTCATACATGTGCAGAGTGTAGCTGATGTTTCTCTCTGTGATCATCTCCTCTGGGGAACAGTGTGGGCGCAGCATCAGGAAGCCAGAAGGAGCTCACAGACAGGATGAGTAACATCAGATGACTCAGAATGGTTCAACATCGCCAGATACTGTACAGAACCAACTGCTCAATTATGATATATTCTACAAAGGAATTATTATGTGCTGGGGAAGAGGTACAGTGTAATTATCTTGTCCGTCTGACTTGGAGATGGGCACAAATAAAAATCTTAGATTCAGTCACCCTTGAACTTGAGAGGATTTCAGATCCAGATTCATAATTTGTGTCCTGGACCCATGGCTATCTAATTGTGCTTTATTGCAGGTGGCACTTGAAAAATTGAAAAACCCATGCATGAAACCAGTGTGATTTTTTTTTCCTCTTTAAAAAACTGCATGTGAATTATTTGTTCACCACAGGGGCCAGAATAACACCACTGGAGCTCAGAGTCCTAAATGTAACCATGGAATGGAGACAGTGTAGTGCAACATTCCTCTTACACCACCCCTTTAGAGTGCCAGTTCTGTTCAGGAAGGGTAGTTGAATCTCAACATCCATTTAGCTTTTGGTTCCACTAGTGAAATTGCTGATTAGTGCCAAATGTGGTGATGGTGGCTATAGTGATATGGACACTTACTCTTTGGTGACAAGATTAAGAACACTGATTCATTCCTTGCAGACATTCCAACACCTTTTAGATAGAAATTAATTTCCTTTCAGTCACTACTCTACTGGGTTGCCTTTAAGTGAACTTTGCGAAGCTCTCATGAAGATTGGCCAGGCAAGGAGCAATTCTGCTCTCCCAGCCTTACTTGGATGATGGTAAAAAAATGAATGATATTTTGCTTTCCCATCAAAACAGATGGCTCACTCTGCCTGAATATGCGAATAGAATTTTGCAAAACTGAATTTTACTGGAAATTGGGAGGTAAAAAGTTTAGATAGCCCCATTATCAGTTCCTTGAGCCATCCAGTGCCCTAACCTGTACTCGTTTAATTAATCCAAGAGATTGCTTGGCAAAGTAGGAATCAATATAGTTTTAATAAAATTGTGTATGACTCCTCGGTATTTAAATAGGACTCATAACTACATCTTTTATTTAGTCATTAGGGGTCTGTTCCAATGTCCACTGAAGTCAGTGAGAAGACTCCTGTTGATTTCAATGGGCTTTGAACCAGGTCTAGATAATTTGGAGATATCAAAAGTGTTTGGGGCAACAGCCAGAATATCAGCTTGGAGAAAATTCCAGTATCTTTGGTTAAATATGCTGCGCAACCTTATTTACCACCCCCAGGTTTCCTGTATATGTTTCTGTTCCGTTATGAGATCAGAAAGTTGTCATGACGATCAAACCGCACACATCAAAATCTCATCTGCTTTTTGCAAATATTTTCTCTTTCGAGCTACATTACAACAGCTAAGGCAATCTGTGTCAAATTGTGCTTATTTTTGTGGGTTTTTCTCATTCCTTGCAGTGGTCTGTTATCCATCCATCTGATGTAGTCCGTAAATACCAGCAGTGGCTATATCCTTCATCCACACCTTTTAAATCATTCTGAATCTCAGAGGGGGGATAATTTTTTTTCAGATTTTTTTGTATGCGTCCATTTCCTTGTTTCCTAAATCATGTTGACTCAGTTCACTGGCCCAAAATACAATTCAATACATTAGTATAATTAGCAGCACCAGAATTACTGTGTAATCTTAGCATTACAAATTATTCCTTAATACCCTTGTTGATTATCAGTGGTGACTTTTCTTTTTATTACCAAGTTTTGCTGACTAATTTCCTTTTAGGCCTCATACTCTGTTGTTAATATATTACTCAGATTGCAGCAACATCATCTTTTTTTCAGAATTAAATAATGCATTCTAAAGTACTCTCAGTAAATGAGTGCATGCCTCAGATATGTTTACTCTCATTTTCAAATGGCGTAGGCAAAAATGTGATACTCAGAGTAGGGAGATTTCAAAAAGATCTAAAAAAATCTTTCTTCAAAACAAAAATACCCTATAGGTTCTTATACTTTCCCTATACCATTTGAGTAGATAGAGACAAGAATATATCAGAATTATGTAGGAAAGATTAAAGGCTTGCTGGCTGTCATTCATCCCTTGGTTCACCTAGCAATGACGTTATATTAACAAGATATCTCAGCTCGAAATTAAAACTGGCCAAAAGCCAGATACAAGATAAATTGCATAGGATAGCAGGGAACATAGGAGAGTTGGAAAAACAAATAGCCTGATCCAAGACTCATTGCAATCACTAGGAGTCACTGACTTTAGTGAGATTTGGACCAAGTACAAAGGATCCTTCTCCTACAAACTCTATTACTAGCCCAGACAATTAAGATTTCAAGAGCAGTAAGCAATTCTAATAGTCTATTGGGACTACCTAGATATTGCAGTCTATAATACCCCCTTTGTGGATGAAGCTGTTCTCAATCATGGAAGCCCAGATGATGACCATGAATGGGGGAGATACCTTCATTCTCTCAGTCCTTTAGGCTGCTGATACTCTGATGAAGTGCACTCTGTCTTGAAGTATCAGAGGGGTAGCCGTGTTAGTCTGAATTTGTAAAAAGCAACAGAGGGTCCTGTGGCACCTTTAAGACTAACAGAAGTATTGGGAGCATAAGCTTTTGTGGGTGAGAACCTCACTTCTTCAGATGCAAGTAATGGAAATCTCCAGAGGCAGGTATAAATCATACTGATTAAGAAGTGAGTTTCTTACCCACGAAAGCTTATGCTCCCAATACTTCTGTTAGTCTTAAAGGTGCCACAGGACCCTCTGTTGCTTCTGTCTTGAAGGAGACTTTAACTACATAAGCCTCCCAAATGCCATCTTATCCACTGGAAAATGGTTCCTTTAAAGGCTGTCACACCCTCTCGGTTATTTTTGATCCAACTTTGTAGTTGTTGAAGTCATATAAGATAAATCCCTCATACGCCCTTTGTGTCACTCTCATGTCTTTTTTTCCCTTCCCCTTTCTTAGTATTAGGGTCTAGGCACAAGATCGGAGGAGAGTAGATACCTCTTGAAAGATAGAAATGTGTGAAATGGTCTTAGTCTAATGATATGGAATAGTCTTTAACACAGCTTTATCTCGTAGGATACTAAATTGGTTGGATCAGAGATAGCAGAGCTATAACTAGAGCTGGTTGGGAATTTTGTGGCAAAATTTTTCATCAGAAAAAAGACTGTTTGTTGAAACTGAATCTTTTTTCAGGAAAGGGTTGGCTTGGTAAATTTCTCAACTCAAAAAAAATCAAAAGGTTTTGAAAAGGGATTTCAGCATTTTCAAAAGAAATGTTCTGTTTTTCCATTTTGAAACAATTGTTCATTTTGGAATTTAAGCAAATTATTTTAAAAATGGTCAAAATTGAAACAAAAACATTTTGAAATGATCTAAATGAAACGTTTTGATTGACCTAAGCTGCTTTTTTTTCAGAAATTTGCTTCATGAAAATTTTCATGATTTAATGCAATAATAGGATTTTGACATTTTTGTCCCCGATTCAGAATGAGAACTTTTTTTTTAAATCTGAAAACTGTTCCTGGGACAAGAAAACCATTTCCTACTTAACTATTATCTCCCTTTACATTCAACCAAAAAGCTGTTGACTAAGTAGAAAAACAACCTTTAAAATCGGGAAACATTTGGATCTCTCTCTCTTTCTCTCTCTCTCTCTCTTTTTCCATTGCTGAATTAAGGACTAGGAGGCCAAAGCCCATTGAGGTCAATTTCACTGGGCTTTGAATATTTTAATTACATTCAGATCAGAAGAAGCCAAAGAGTCTTGCAGTTGTAGTATCTGATCAACTAGTCTCCAGAAAAAAACAACTCTGAATGTGTCCCAATGGGAAAATTGTCCCAAACTAACCTGTATATTGCTTATTGCTTCATTCTCTGCCTTTAAGGAACTAAGCCAACATGCCATAAGGATAAGCTGCATGACAGGATGGTTTGTTGGTTTCACGTTATTCTGAAACCAGTAAAAAAAAAAAAAATCCTCCAAACTGAGTAATAGATCATGGATGCTGACATAGGTGGACTTGTAGAAACCAAATATAAAATAATATATTTATATAAAATAATAATATTTATTAATATTGCTGGTAACCCGCCAACTATTCTATACATAAATCTGAGTGTAATGAGTTTTGATATCATTTCCCTTTGCCTTAAATAACTTTCTTCTCTTGGTTCCAATGCACTTGAGGGAATACAGAAAGGTACTGATACAAACATACTGAGGAATATTTTAATGTCTTGCTGGCATGTCTGACCTCTGACAGGGAAGAACCTGTCATTGTGAAAGGGTAGATCAGGGCCCATATCCATTGCTAACTGATCCCTCCACTGGAGACTGAAGGCTTCTGTTTATCCAAAGTGCAGGCAGAAAATCATAGGCTTCCCCCTCTGTCCTCACATCAAGCCTCAAACCTGGGCTGAAGGATCACATCTAGTCATAAGATAGCAGCTCAGTCTGCATGGCCCATTCATGGGCCTGGCGCTTCTATTAGGATGCCATTCTTGGTGTATTCTTGTTACTTATGTTGCAGTAATGGCAACAATGGGCTAGTGGTTATGCAAACAAAGGAAGGTGCAGCCTCTGCCCTGAGAGCTTGTGATCTAAAAACCCATCACATATGCTGTTCATTAGCTGTTAGATCATAATGACACTGACTCCAATCCATAGTGCTGGTCAAAAACACAAGACTAGTAATACTGTGGCGTTTTCGGTGTTTACTGTAGTCATGTAGACATTAGTCATAATTTATAAGGCAATGCTTGGCCAGTACTAACATTGACTAGTTTTGAAAGGCTCTATTACCAATCCCCTCTATTAAAAAAGCCATCTCGTCCTCCCAGTAAAGAGGTGTCGGGAATCAGGGCCTGCAGCAGAGCCAATCTCTGGACACTCTAACAAGCACAGCTGGCCTGTAATAGGCTGCCTAATTGTCTCCACCGCCTGATTGGCTGGAAGCATCAGTGGACCTGTTCTTAAGCCCAGCAGTAGCAGCCGTTGAGTGGCTGCTCCAAGCATTTGCCCATGGCTGAGATAGCTCCTCCTTTGCCTCACTCCAGATAACTCAGTTCTGACTCTCACCTCCAATTCCTGACCTCTGACTGTTGGCTCTCGCTCCTGGCCTCTGACTCCAGTTCTGATCATGGGCTCTGATTCCTGGCTACGGAGGCCTACTGTAACCACTAGGCATGACCGCCCATATCTTGGTCACTAACAGAATGTGGCTCGGGCAACATATATCTGTTTAGCATTGGCACTAAGTAAGAAGGCAAGTGTAGACGTTCTATGTTGTTTACGTGACTGGAAGGAGGGATAGTTTTTTGGTTAAGGCACTGGACTGGGATTCGGGAGATTGGGGTTTAGTTATTGGATCTGCTACAGACGTCCTGTGTGAGCTTGGCCAACTCACTTAGGCCTGGATGCACAAATGAAGTTAGATGCCTAAGTCCCTGTCTCAGCACCACTGCGATGCCCAAAACTCCTGCTCAACCCTGTAGGTGCCTGAACTCAGTGCCTACATTTTTGCAATAAAAGTTCCCTCGGCACCTATGGTTCTGCCACCGAGCTTGCACACCGCTGCCTCCCTCGCGGTGTCCAGGCATCTGTCTCCCACCTGAGCCCCAGAGCGATTCACAAATTAGGAAAGATAGGCCACGTCAGGAGTGTGCAGGGCCTGACTGTGCGCACCGACTGGATTGGGCCCCTGAGGTGAGGTCACACAAAACAGCTGGAGGGGAGGAAGAGGAGAACAACCTCCCTCACAACTTTTAGCCGAGTAATTAGGGTACTCACTTGGGATGCGAGCAGCTTGCATTGATCTAACTATGTCCCTGATCTCTGCTGGGAGTCCTGTTGCCTCCTGGGGTTCCGGTTCCCCACTCCCTGCCAGGAGCATGGCAGTCGACTGAACTCTGGGTATGGATCTCCCCGCCAGAGGCAAGAAGCCCCGGGCGGCTGCCCCCTCGCTCCCGGCGGGGAACAGAGAGTGAGAAGCCCCAGGGACAGCTGGGCTCCCAGTAGGGAGCTGCACAGAGCGGAGAGCCCTGGCTCTCAGCCCCCCACACTGCCCCTCTTCAATCAGTGGAAGTGCTCCTGGTGAAGATGTGCACCTCACACAGAAGGATGTAGTATGGATATCAGCCTGCGGTGGCTGTAAGTCAGCCAAACATAGGTCGACTGAAGATTGTAGTATAGATGTCTCTCCTGTTGAAGGTGTTACACTGTGGATAAATAACCAGAGTCATTGGACTGGGGGGGACAGGATCCTGCATCTCCCCCATCCTGGGAAAGTGCTCTAATCACGAGGCTATAGAGTCATTCTTATGCCGGGTCTTGCCGTCTCTTTAGCCTAGCACCCTGAACCTTCCAGGGTCTGTACTGTAGGTAGGGTGAAGGCTTTTACACCAGGAACTTTAACCCAGGTTTCACACTGTCTTGGGCGGAGACTCACATTTCTGTCTCCAGACCAGGGATTTTCCAGGCTGCACAGTTCCCTGCCTACTCTGTGCTGTTCCCAGCAAGGCTGCCTAAAGAAGCCAGTCTGTGTGTTTTGCTTTCTCTTCAAATATAAACAGTATAATCTTCAGCAGTTACAAGTTATCCCACAGCTCTTTCTAAGCAAGCACATTTATTCTTAAGTTGAAAGCATTGCAGTGAACATTAAACAATTATATAAGAACTTACGTGCATGCTAATAAGTTTATCAGAGATCACCCCCCTCTTCAACTCTTAACAAGGGCTCTGGTAGGAGCCAGTCCTTCAAACACCACAAAGCGGGTTTTGTGTTAGAAGTTCATAACAGCCTTAGCTCAGAGCTAGCACACCCATGAATCAGTTAGTTTTTCCTTTTATACCGCTTGGACCTTTGATTGTGAGACTCCGGGAACAGGTGATCAGCTGACAATGGTCCTTTCCTTGCGGCTTAGCTTCAGAAAACTGGGTTTTTGCATCACCGGAGATGGAGAATTTGCATTCACCTCCCCCCTTGAGAGGTTACAGACAATCCCAGCCCACAATAACACCTAAACCATTCATTTAATACAATGGACCCCAACGCTACTTAGACTTAATTCAATAAGGTCTCCCCAGGATATGACAGGAAATTGCCCTGTCACAGTCTCTATGCTGATGGCTCACAGATCTGCCTCGCTCATCCACACCTGTCCATTTCTGTCCAAACTAAAATCTCAGCCTCGCTCTCTGAATCTTTCTGTGGCTGTCTAGCTGTCAGCTCAAGCTCAGCTTGGCTAAAACAGAGCTCCTAATCGTCCTCCCTGTCAAGGACTCCCCACTCCCTCATTTTTCGATTACTGTAGACAACACCACCTCCCAGCCAGACACTTGCTCCCATCAACCAGGCATCAGCTTTGTCTCAGATCTCTCTCTCTGCAGCCTCACATCGGGGCTTTGTGTAAATGTTGCCAATTCTTATTCTTTTTTATTCATCCTCACAGCTCAGACTCTTGTCCAAGCTCTCTTCATTCTGTGGCTTGATTACTGCAAGCTGCAACATCCTTCTCTCTGGCCTTGACAAAGGCAGTCTGGCCCTTCTTATGTCCATTCACAATGCTGCCGCAAAGATTATTCTCCGAGCCCGTCACTGTGGCCATGTACCCCTCCCTGTGAATCCCTCCACTGGCTTTGCATCAAGCTGCTCATTTAAGCTACTTTTAGCACCCTTCACAGTCAGTCCACCCTACCTGTCATATCTCGTTTGCTATTGCGTTGTCGGTGCTCACATCGATTAGCCCATGGTGCCAGCCTTCTCTGCCCATTTGTTACATTTTCAAACAGGCACCTTCGTGCTTTCTCCCTTGCTACCCAACACAGCTGGGAGGTGCTCCTCATGAATATCTGCTAGCTCATTATCCACCTTTAAATCCCTCCTCTAAACTCTCCTTTGCCGCGATGAGTACAAAAAAACTTAACGGTGGTTAGGCAGCTAAATATGCAGAGACCACTGACCTATCACGCTGACCAATATTGTCTCATTGTTCCTGTGTACCCCCCCGTCTGTGTCTCTCCATTTGTTGTCTTTTGTCTTATAGTTAGAATGAAAGTCTCCTGGAGCAAGAGTCACCTTTGTGTTCTGTGTTTGTACAGCACCTAGCACAGTGGGGTCCCGGTCCTTGACCAGAGCACCTAGGCACTTTGATACTACAAACAAATAAATAATAATGGCTCATAAAAGCACTTTGAGATCATCTGGGATGAAAGGTGTTATATAAGCATAAGCCATTAGTGTTATTAATGCTTGAGAAAGCAAAGTGTTTTTTTCTATGGTTGGTTCTAATCCATCTAGCCACTTAATAAGCTAAATTCCCAATAGGAGAGATGACAGATAGAATGCAGCATGTGTTCAGATAGTTCTACAGGATCTGTGAACTCTCTTAAGGATGAGATGTTCTTATTTCTCAGATGGTTGGTTTGATCCTATGAACTACTGTGTAATGGGTAGAAGAACTATTTCCATAGATATATGTAGGAGGGAATTGGTATTGTTACTAAACAAACCTTTTAAGACACCTAAAGCAGGGACTTGGTTGTTAGAGCAGTGATTCTGGCTCTGAATTTAACGCCACCTCTAAACATCTTCACCCCGTGTATTGAAATCCAAGGTTAGCATTCTGAGGGCCAAGGTATGACTGCTCCTGAATGAATGCGCTAGATGAAGGAGAGGTAGCAGGGAGCATCCCCAAAGACATCCCCAGTGGTACTGCTTGTTCTCTGTGAGCCGTAGTAAACAAAACATCTAAGCACGCTGGGGCTGTGGGTAGGAGGGAGTCAACAGTGCCAGAACCAGTATAGGACTGTTAGGCTTTTGGGACAGGAGGGACCTCCTGGTGCTCCTCATGGGATGGTGCATCTGCATGCTCGCCCCCACTCTGTGTTGTGCCTTATAGGCACAATCTAGCCCCAAATGGTGCTCCCCTTGACACAGCAAACACACAGGACAAAATTTGGAGGTGTGCTCTGATGGAGCATGTTTTTATTGCTGTGGAAAACATCTGTTGTGTGACTTTGAAAGCTTCATCCAGTTTCCTTACACAGTTTACAATTATTAACCCTCATTGCGTGTTCAAAATCCTTTTTGAAAAAACATCAGCCCCATTTCCTACTTCCCTGCTCCACCTGTCTTCCTTCCCAAGGAACCACTCAGGTGGCAAACCATCCTTTTCCTTTATTCCTATCAGTGTCTCTGGTCAAAGTTCCACCCATGTTCTTATTTTCTTCACTGTGCTATAGTCAGCAAACAGATTTGTTTCTCTAGATAGAGAACAAGAGCATCTGCAAGCCAACTCATTTCCTTTCCAAAGTTCTTGGAGGGCAGCACTGGGGCAGAGTGGGAAAGAAAACACTTGTCAAGTGTTAGAGGGATAAAGAGAACTCTTTTTTCCTCTACTGTTATTATTGGAAAGGTTCTCTTAGCCTCCCTACCTCCTTAGGGACTCGTAACATATTGAAAAGATCTTTCATGCAGACAGATAACAAACACACTGAAGAGCTGCATCAGAAAGGGAAAAAACATACTTACCGGTAATGATGTTTGTCACAATCCCTCTGACTTTCCCCATCCTCCAAAGGAAGTTCTCTGTCACATAGAGCCAAATCTTAATGCTCCTTATTCTGGTAAACTTCTTTAGAGCGGATTCACTGAGTGCTAGCTTGAATGGTGGAAGTTTTTACCTCTGATATGGCGTGAATGACCATATAGGCTAGCTCCATTTGGTTCCTTCAGGTAGGGACTGATCGGGAAGACCACACTCCTCAAACACTAGGTCCCTTCCACTCAACAAATTGGCACAAGCAGTTGTCTTGTCTTTTATGACGTCTGAACAGAATCCTCTCAGTTGGGGGCCACATGTGAGAGGAAGAGTCAGGCTCATAGTGGCAGAGTGAATTCAGCTTTTCATCCTACCAAGGTAGGAAAACTGACTTGCATGATATGATGTGTGGCTCTCTGGATCAAGATTTTGATCCCATCTGCTGTAATATAAGGATTGTCTCTGTCCAGACTTGTTCCTCCCTTCAATGCTATGTAGTTTGCATTGTACCAGTTGGCTACCACTCCCAGCCCAAGAGATGGATACATTCAGTGCTTAGTTTGTGGCAGGGCTAAGCCGCAGCACCTCTAGGCTTGGCAGCTCATAGCCCCGGCACTTCTCAGATTGCTGCATCAGTTACGAATGTAAAAAAAAAAATTACTTCAGCCCCAGCACCTAATTGATTGAGCCCAGCACCTTCTTCATTACAACTTAAGCACTGGATACATTACAAGAGCTCTTGAGATCCTGTGAGATGAATGGCCTTGACGCCTTAACAGTGCTTTTCTGTCTCTAATATCTATGATGACTAAGCCTTACAAAGTTCCCGTGAGACAGGTATGTGCAAATCAGCTGAGTGTGCGTGTGAATGAACAGCTACACACACAAATGGCCATTTGTGCATGCAACTCTCCTGTTTGCAGTTGCAGTCATGGTAATTATGCCTACTTAATTTTGAAAATTGTGCCCATCAATGGCTTGCCCAAAGTCACACATTCAGTCAGGAGCAAAACCTGAGGCTAGAGACATCTCAGGAGATCTGTCATCCAGTCCCCTACTCTATCCACAGACTTTGAGATGCTGAGTGAGATTCTCCACAGGTGTGTATTGGCCTAGCTCCATTGACTTCAACTGGGCTGTTGGACTATTGGAACTCCACTGATTTATGCTAGCTGAGGATCTGGCCCTCTAAATTCACCCGAATGAAAAGAAGGCATTTTTCTGGTGGGCATTAAATCTGATTTATTAAAGTCCGTGAAAAGGTACCTGTATAGCAATTGCCTTTTTCTGCTTTACAAAAAGAAATTGCACTCTAAGGTAACTCTGTTAATAAAAAAATAAAGCTAGCACTACTGGTGCTTGAGGCACAAAGCAAAACAACAGTCTCATACAAGATACCCACTTGGTGAAATACTTCACCTAATGTCTCATGAAATGATGATTGAAATGTCAGGGTTAGTTGGGTTTAAGATGCTGAAAGACCTTGTCAACATAGTGGGAACAAAATGCAGGTTTTAGGGAGAAATTCGCAGAACAAATCAACTGGTTGATTTAAAAAGACATTCTCTAGTCAATTCTGGAGATCCATACTCTGGAGGATCATAGTTCAGTTTTCGGTGTCCCACTGTTTGGATTATGTAGTAAATGTCAGAGTGCAGGAACTGAAGAGAAGGGGCTGGAATATAATGGAGAAATCCAAAGCAGGAAACTATCTTTTAAAAAGTGTCTCCCATTCATAAAGGAGAGACAATATTTGTGCTGATATGCACATAGATATATGTTTTCTTTAGAGATGGTGGGTAGTTCATTAGCTTCTAAAAATGACACCCACCTAATCATATCTTTTATTTAAAACATAATATAACACCTTACACCTGTTAACCTGTATTAAAATATTGACCCGGTGTGCAAGAGCACTATTTTATAAGATGGTCCGTTTGTTTTCATGTATTTATAATTGCACAGGTCACACACTCAGTGCACTAAAGTATTTCACTCTTGGGATATGTCTGCACAGCAACTGGACACCCGCAGCTGGCCCAGGGGGCTTGGGTTGTGGGGCTGTTTCATTGCTATGTAGACTTCCGGGCTTGAGCTCTGGGATCCTCCCACCTCACAGGGCCCTAGAGCCCCAACCCGAGCCCCAAAGTCTACACAGCAATGAAACAGCCCCGCAGCCCAAGCCCCGTGAGCTCAAGTTGGCTAGCACAGGCCAGCTGCAATTGTCTAGTTGCTGTGTAGACATACCCTTGGAGTCTCTCTTCACTGCAGAGTGAGGTCCGGGTATTTCCTCTCAAGTTAGCCTAGCTTGAATGAGAGCAGCCACGCTGCGAAATAACACTTGGGGGACTGCGACCACATTGGCACTGCACTCATTCGTGTGAGGTGCTTAGACTTCTGGAGATGTCCCATGATTCTTTGCACTGCAGAAAGAACTGCTCTATTAATTCTCTTTCAGTGAATGGTGGGAGAACACATCTGTCCTTTCTGAGCACATAGGGAGAATTGTGAGATGGCTTTGGAGGATTAGTGTCATCCAAGTGGTGCTAGCCTGTGTTCACACTGCAGTGGTCAAATGAGTAGCTGATGAGTGGTGCTCACTTGAATTTTAGCCTGTAGCCTCTTTTGGGGCAGCCAACGTGAATTTAAAGCACCACCATGCATGAGGTGAGGTTTTTATATGAGTGGACAGGACTGGAGTTATGGTCATCACACAAGTTAACTTGGCAGTGAAGTCAAGCTCTGACCTTAGAAAATATTAAGCTGTCTTTCAGGCTCTATACAAAGTCAACACAATATTCACTGGCTGTTGTGATTTTCCCCTGTTGCCTGCACATTTGAGCCATTCCCTCTTAAATGATCACAAGCCATACCTCTCAACCCCTGGACCCTCAGAAGGAGGGGCAGGGAGGGACAGCGCACCTTGGAATGAGGGGCACAATGAGGGACAGCAGGTTTTTTTTTAATAAAAATTTCCAAAATAATAAAAATTGGATTGATTCCCTACTAACCTCCCTCTATTCCAGACACCCTCTGCCCCCATGACAGCCCCAAGGGACGTATACG
This sequence comes from Malaclemys terrapin pileata, assembly GCF_027887155.1. Lineage (NCBI taxonomy): Eukaryota > Metazoa > Chordata > Testudines > Emydidae > Malaclemys > Malaclemys terrapin. Next base: position 335,790,346 of record NC_071505.1, read on the forward strand.
TCCGTACCATCCTTCCTCCCCCAGAGGAGAGGGGGCTTCTCCTCCGCCTGCTATGTCAGCATCACTGCCTCCTTCTGCATGGGGAAGGGAGGGCGTTGCTCTTTGCCCAGTCTGGCAGCAGCACTCCCCTCCCCCCCATTCCCTGCCTCTACCTGCATGGGGGTGGGGAGGAAGTTTGGTTCTCCTCTGCCTGGTCCAGCAGCTGCAATCTCCCTGCTTCTCTCTTCCCTGCCAATGTGGAACTCCCTGGTGCCCATTTGGGGGCCATGGGACAACCTTAAAAAACGTGGCGAGATGGGAGATGTCCCGCACAATGTGGGACCTTGAAAGGTAAGCACTAAGCCGTGTCTACCCCAAACCTTGATTCCTATGATCACAAACCAAGAGAGCCTTTGAGTTTTGTTTAGGAGCTGATCTTAGTTGTGGGCAATAGGGAAACATTTTCAATTGTAAGGATAGTTGCACTGGGTTTATCGTATAAGTTGTTGAAGATGAAAGAAAGTAAATGTTGACCTACATGCATGAGTTGTGTTGTTTTAACTATACAGTGTGATTACAGTGGTACAACCCCTCCTTAGTAGTGTGGACGCAATTATGTTGATATAGCTTATTCCCATATGGACAGGACACATCCCATTCTGGACACTCACAGACTTTTGTGTTTGGGTCCTAGCATGCTGGACTGAGTGCTTTAATCTTCATGAATCTAGGCAGAGTCCACGCACTGCCTCTGGGTTTCTAGACGTACTTTCAGGATGCAGATCCTCTTATTACCACCCTCTTCTGAGAGCTCAGACCCTACAGTCAAACTGGCTAGGTGCCGAAAGTAGGGACAGTTCCTGCAGACTCCCCAGTAGCTTAAACAAACTCTTCCCCAGTGTTGTGGGCAATCTGGTGTACAATTCAGCGCTCCAGGGGCATGTGATAATTGAAGAACTTTACACAGAAATGTTGAAAAAGATTTTAAAACCAATCACTCCTTACTTTAGTCAGCACAAGAAGTAGACAGTTCTAGCTCTTTAAAAAATCCCTGCCTCATTTTCCTCGCCACTCTGGAGTGTTCTTCAGGACTGGCTGGGGTCTGTGTCCTTTCAGGATTCCAAATCCCTTCTCCTGCACCTCTTTTTTCATGGCTTCTCTTGAAAATGGAGTCTGCTCTCTCCTTCAGACAGCTTCCTTTGACTTTGGCTGCTGCCATAGTCAAAAAAAATTCCTTGCCCTCCAAAAGCCTGGTCCTCTTTGTTCCTCTCTCCTGCCCAAACTTCCTTCATCTCTTTAAATTCTTGATCCAAAAAAGGGTCGTATTCGTCCCTTTGTTTTCCTGTTTGGGGACTTTGTATTTTCCATTCCCCTCTCTCTGCAGATAAATTCGGTTGAACTGTTTTTCGTTTAGCTTAAGCATCCTTTTTAGCATATCCATTGTCTGGCTAGAGTACAGTCATTAAAATTAATACTGTACCTCCTTTGGTTTGTTCTGTAACTTCTTGCAGGGTGAGTGATACATGTCAGGGACACTAAACATTGAGGCATTTAATGACCCGGCAACTTCATAAAAGTAACCAGAGTTCGTAAGTTGTACATAGATTCCCCAAACTGTCACATTGATACAAAGACTGTGAGTAAACCAGGCCTTGATTAAGTAGTAGTGATTGAGGTACAGGGTGTCCCTTGGGGACTGATGACCTGCTGGGAGAAGTTGATGAAGATGCGGTGGAGGGCCATTAAAGTCAACTAGCCATTGGTTCCAGTAATGCCCTGCCCCTTGATCATTATTGCTAATATAGACGGAAAATGAAAATATAATATGTTTATGGATTTTTTCTGGGTGATACAGTTTGTTAGTTGTACATATTTCAATATATAATAAACAATACCTCTTTATCAGCAGGTAGATTCATAAAATATGTCATCTGAAATGGCTTTGAAAGGTGTTTCAGTACTATCCATTTGTTTTGGTATAACAAAGGTCCATACTTTATAGAGCATATAGGATGAACGGCAGTGTAGAATTGTAATGCAGCATTATTACTACATTAAATCAGGATCTCCCTTTTCTTATGGATGAGCAATCAAATAGAAACTGGCCAGGGTCTCAGCCTTTGAAGGAAAAATAGAATTCTTTTTGGATAGTGTTAGCACAATAGTAATACAAGGCAGTATTTGTACTGGCAACTCTAAAATTTAACAGCAGTCATCATAATTTTTAAAAAGTTCAATCGCATTATGTTTCATTTCACAGCAAACAGCAATATCACAGAACATTAGGACAGGAAGCGACGTAGAATATACTATATCCAAATGAATCTGCAGGGGGGAATATTGGTAGGCAGAAGCGTACCAAGCAGTGTCTTGGTGAATTTCTGGGTGTTCTGTAAAACAGTGACAGTGATGTACCAAGCAGCAGCTTGAGTGGAATCTTAAACAGAAGGAGTATGTAATAGAGTACGTTGGTGAGATGCTCTTGTGAAGAAGCATTCAGACACTACACGCCACAGTTGAACTGCACCATGGTACCATGATGCCTTTTCACGTTCTTGGAACCCTGCGATCTGAAAAGACAGTTTGACAATATGCATGCAGCAAATTCAGCTGGGAGAGTTTGCAAAATGTCTTTGTGGTTATATTTGTTTACGTATAGGGGAAAAAAATGTAGGAAACCTGCTTTGGCCACTAAAACTAGCTTAGGGAGCAGGGGAAAGTAGAAACGAACCAAAGTGACTGCCCCAAGGTTCATAGAGATTTAGCTCAAAGGTCGGAAGAGACTGAAACATATTTTTTAAAAATATTTCTGTACGATTATTTTCTTAGTATGCAAAAAGAACTGTAGCCTATTGATTAGTCTTACATTGCACTGGGCTGATTTCCTGAACAAGCTCAATATCGATAACTCAAAATCTGGGAATAAACCAGTGAACATGGAGTGTGGTTGACCTTAACAATAACCTTCACACTATGTCTGTGGTAAAAGCGAAGAGCAAGCATTGAAGATGATAATGAAGGCACTTGTTTTAGTGCATATTAATATGCACAGCCATTAAACACTCTTCCTGCTAGATTTTCATTTCACGAGCAAATTGGATGAGACTTAAAAGAGCATGGGGTGAAATACAGATTTCTAGATCCATTTCTGATGCCTGAATGTCCTTTATTGTGACCAAAAGACGTCAACAGTAAAGGTAATAAAGAACACTGTGTTAGAGACTTGAATTCTTTTTTGGCCTCTGCCACTGTCTTGCTGTGTAACTTTAGGAAAGTCACTTCACCTCTCTGTCCCTCTGTTTCCCCTATGGGAATATTGAAGTGTGGCTTTTATAATGTGCTTTGAGATCTAGGTTGCTAACTGCTGTGGTGGTAGTTTTTATTATTAATTTTTTATTATACAATCTTTACATTATTAAAAGATGACATTAGAAGCTGTTCTCCCGCTTCCATGGTAGCCCTGCTGTGATGGAATTAGCACACCTCTGTATTTGGCACTGATGGAACTGCTGCTGGAATTCTGTGTCCACCTCTGGAGCTCACAATTCAAGAAGGATGTTGATAAAATGGAAAAGGTTCAGAGAAGAGTCAGGAGAATGATTAAAGGGTTAGAAAATATAGACTCTAGGAGCTCAATATGTTTCGTTTAACATGAGAAGATTAAAGGGTGACTTGATTACAGTCTGTAAGTACCTACATGGGAAACAAATATTTAATGACTGGCTCTTCGGTGCAGCAGAGAAAGGTATAACATGATCCAATGGCTGGAAGTTGAAGATAGACAAAACCAGACTGGGAATAAGGTGTATATTTTTGATGGTATTAATCACTGGAACAATTTAACAAGGATCGTGGTGGATTCTTTATCAGTGGCAATTTTAAAATCAAGATTGGAAGTTTTTTCTACTAGATCTGCTCTAGCAACTGTTTTGGGAAAGTTCTCTGGCCTGTGTTACACAGGCGGTCAGACTAGATGATCACAATGGTCCCTACTGGTCCAAGAATCTAAGATTCTATGAGTGCAGTGATGGAAATGGGTTCTATATAAATTATCATTTATAATTTGCATAGCATTGAATGTGCGCTAGCTGCTGGGGGTGAGATTTTCGAACATGCATAATAGGTTTAGAAGGACAGGTCTAATTGAGAACCAAAGGGATAGGTGCTTTTGAAAATCCCATCCTTTATATTTACAAAGCAAGGCCCAGACTATGACAGACCCAAATGTGGGTTCACAGGATGGAGAGAGAGCATCCAAGACACCTCTTCTCGTTTGCGCACCCTCCACAAACTCCTGTCAAAATCACAATCCCTGCTCCCAGGCAACATGGGGACAGCTCCCTCTGTACACCTACATGTCCCCCAAACAGTGGGAGGGGCAGGGGTGAAAGTAAAATTGAAACCTTACCGGTATGGGGCTGGCTCCGGGCCCCCTGTCCCCCGCCCCCCGGAAGGGGTAAGGCTCGGGCAGAAGGGGCGGGGCTGGGGGTCAGTGTCCCCCAGCCAGCCCTTCCAGACTGCCTGGCCTGCGCCGCCCGGGGGTCCAGTGGCGATTTAAAGGGCCTGGGAGCAGCAGCCGGAGCCCAGGGCCCTTTTAAATCACTGCTCCTTTTGTCCCCCCGCCCCTGGCGGCAGCGCTTTAAAGTAAGGCGGTAGGGGCCAGTACTTGCAGCCACTTTTTACCGGTACACCGTACCGGCCCATACTGCCTTACTTTCACCCCTGGGGAGGGGGCAGGGACATGGCCTCTCCCCACTCCCCATGGTCCTGCACGGTGCACACCATGAAAGGGTGACATGGCAGGAGCACATCCTCCTGTGCCTTCCCAGTGTGACCTTGCCCGCAGAGCAGACTCATGCCCCGTAGGCACATTCGAGCCCATTGTGTATAGAAACAGGTGCTGGCGAGCAGATGGACGTGGGCGCCACTTCCACAGCTATACGCACAGGTACAAATGCAATGCAAGACACTGGAGAGGTCAAGGGCAGACAAGACTCAGACTAAAAATGTGAAAAGAAAAACAAATGATTAACAATGAGAACAGTGGGCTAAGCTAAATCTCTGTCCTCTTCACTCAGTACAGTGTTCCATGCCGGTTTTTCGGTCTAGGGCAGGAATTTTAACAAGACCTCCATTGCTTCCTTGCACAGTTTTGGTCATTGGCCAAACACGGTCTCAGCCGATCAGAAGGACGTATGCTGATGGCAGGGAGTCATAAAGCCAGTTGAACTCTAACTGACAAACCCCAGCTATCATGGAAGATTCACACCTTCCTCTCCCAGTGGGCTTTGTCCAGGGGGCAGGAATTGACTGCAAGAAACCCCTCCCTCATATTCCTCTTGTACGCACACCCAAACACACAGCCTCCTTCCAGCTCACTCTGCTGTTAAGCCCCTGTTCTGCAGTCTAGCTTTATGACGTTACTCTGCAGGCCAAGGCAAAACCCATCATTTTTCTTTCCCTGGCGTCCTAGATCTGCACAGCGCTACACGCTAGTGAAGCTGTGGCAGACAGGTTCCCTGTCCCAAATGGCACCAGCTGTTATAATACAGTACAGATCCAGTGTGCGAAGAACGCATCAAAGAATAGCAGTCGTTGAAGAGGTTTTTTTTCCAGGTAGGAGAGCAAGGGAGGGAGGGATTAATTTGTAGGCTGTTCCAGGTCTGAAGGCATACAACACAAAAAGAAAGCAGGGTTGGCTGACCCCAAGTTCATCGTTAAAGTATTTGTATATGTGTTTATAGATTTATTATAAAATATTTATTGATTATGGTAGCATCTTGAGGCATCCCAACCAAGATTGAGAGCCCCATTGTGCTAAGCACTGTACATACACGTGGTAAAAGATAATCCCTGCTCTTGAGAATTTACATATAAAGAGATAATATGTTCAAAGGAAGGATTATTATTCCCATTTTACAGATTGGGAACTGAGGCACAGAGATGGTAAGACCCAGAGAGAGATCTAGGTGCTCAGCACCTCTGAAAATCAGGGAAATTGTGTCTGAAGTTGGACACTAAAAAATGGAAGAACCCAAAATCAGTTTCTATTGTCAAAAACATTAGTGGTACATCTTCTGACTCCAGGACCCGTGCTCCATCCACGTGAGTGTATTTGTTCCCATGTAGCATCGGTTCCTCCTCATAACCGTGTAGTATTCACTCCAGTACTTAAAGTGAGTTAAGGATTTCCAGGCAGGCATAGCAGTCTGCCCAGGCACTTACGCAATGCAGGCTCAAGGTCTAAATATGGACCTCTATTTTCATTTCCAATAAGGCTTTCATCCCGACCATCATTGTTTCGTGTACTTCTTGTACTACTTCAATCCAGGCAGACGGTACTATTTTATCTGTTTGCTTTCAACACGGATGCCTGTTGCTTATTAGTCTAATCTATTTTCTTTAGTAGCAGAGGCTTACTATTTATGCCTAACATTTGCCCTCAAAACTTTTTTACTCTGGATAGGGGATCAAAACAATTAAAACATAATATTCTGCTATATGATGATAATTCCCCCTCGTCAGTGAACATTAGGAAATGGCATTATTGTAAAGACCCAATTACCTTTTTTATGAGCACTGTATATTTGGAAAGTAATAAAACAGAGTTATAAAACCTAGATGATTAAGAATCTCAGAGATGCTCTGCATTTTAAGAGGGGGGAGAATATTCTTTGAATTGTATCTGAGCTCAGACCGACCAATGATTCGTTACGTTCAAAGCAATAACATTACCTGGCAGGCAATAAAAGGAAGCACAGGAAAGTTATATGACGAATGATTCCCAGCAGACGCCAGGTACAAGAAGGAAGTGTGGTTAGTGGTAAGAGTAGCAGCCTAGGAGTCAGGACTCCTGGAGTCTCTTCCCAGGTTTGCTGCTAATGTGCTATATGGTCTTAGGCAAATAGCTTCAACTTTTCTATATCTCACTTTACTCATTGTTAAATGGGGTCTAAATACCTACTACAGGGGTGTTTTGAAGCTTAATTCATTAATGTTTGCAAAGTCCTTTGAAAGGTTCGGATGAAGGAAGTTAGCTAAGCGTAAAGTATAACAGTTGAAAGCATGGAGGGCAAACACACACACTACTTTTTATTGAAAGAAGAAAACTGAAAAAGGGCCATATGTGGCGATAGACCAGGAAACATTCCTGTGACTTTATAATAAGGGATTGATCAGCTTTGTTTAAGCAGGGCAGGTATGACAGGTCTTCAGATAGATTTTGTCTTGGAGCAGTTAGTCAGACATTTGACTTTGAGCCTCATCATGCCCCCAGTGTCTTCAGCGATGGCAGGATCAGATTCTGTAGTGATGATTGTACAGTCTTTAGCACAACCCTAATCTGAATATCCATAGCAGCCTTGCATTGCAGTCCTTCCTTGGCAACCACCAGAAATGTAAAACTCTTCCTTGCAGAGACAATTTACCGATGTACAGGCACAGCTGGGGAGCAGAGGGTGAAAAGGAGGGGAGGGAGATGTGAAAGTTACTCAGTTTGAACAGACTTGCAAAGACACCTGAAACCTTTGCATCTCACACTTGGAGGCCCCTACATGCACAAATTTAGGCACCGTTATTTTCAGTTGTGATTGCAGTAGAGACAGCCTAAAGCATTCTGCCTGGTACAAGACCTGAGGCCTGAACCAGAGGCTGTGAACCAAAGTCAGACCATGTATTTAAGCAAATGCCTCTAAGTAAGGCTAAGATTTTGTCACAGTTATTTTTAATAGAAGTCATGGACAGGTCACGGGCAATAAACAAAACCATACAAGCCGCGGAGCAGAGGCGCACGACCCCAGCTGCAGTCCCCGGTGCAAGCCGCGGGGCAGGGGCAGGGGCGCATGGCCCGGCTCCAGCCCCAGCCACCACCACAGCTCCAGCCCCGGCTTCAGCCGCTGACAGCTGAAGCCGAAGAAGTCACGGAGGTCCAGTAAAGTCACGGAATCCATGACTGCCGTGACCTCCGTAACTAAATCGTGACCTTACCTCTAAGTTCAGTGTCCAGTACATGAGCTTGGCACAGGTACTGCAAGCATTATTAAAATACACTGAATATGGAAACATATTCCAGCAGACTAGCATAAGTACACCCCAACCTAGCACAAGATAAGATGGTTTGACAGAAGTGATGAATAGTGATGTTGGGCAGAAACATCAGGAGAAAGATACAAACTGGGGGGTGGTAACAAACATGTCATAAAACTCGTAGGGTGGTACATAAGTTGTTTATCCCAGTTTGTTTGTCTCGGTCTATAAGTGGGGTACCTGGCCTTAGCCTTTGTCCAGCCTATGGGGCAGCTGCTGACTGAGCTGAGTCCTTGCCACTGGGCACTCGTGTGTTAATGTACCTGTGGACATTGATCCAGGGAGCTGGTAGTGTGTCTTGAGGGCAGTAAACCTGGGTGAGTGCCTTCACCACTGAACTGAGTCCGCGGTCTTTCTGGGTAGTATCATCGAGGCTTGCTGAGCCAGCTACCCGCGCAGAGCTGGGACGGCACAGAGAGAGAGAGAGCGCACACGCACGCCAAACTGACAGCGATGAGTGCCCAATGTGATTTAAACTGATCCCCTGGCAACTGTTTTCAATAGGTGGATGTCTTTTCAGCCGAGTCACCTGTACAGTTTGATGGCACAGTTCAAAATGAAGAGCCTCCCACGTCATTCCACAGTGATGTCCTTGAGTTTGCTTGACCCCTTACACACAAGTGAGCGGGTCCAAAGCCAGTGTGTAGATCTGCAGATACAGTCTGGTTATGGGAAAGTTCTCTTCTCATCCCCAAATGATGAGGGATGTAGCCTCTCTGGATCCATCCAAATCTTGAGAAGTAGTATTCCTTGAGTGTTTCAAAGGGGAAACGCCAAGAGAAATTCAGATCTGAATGACAGAGTCTGAGTCTTTATTGCACAGAAATTGCACACGTAGATTTTCAAGGGGATATTGTCAGGTAGGGTAGGCACAAAATTTGACCTTAAGTTAAAAAACTTATATATATCTTCCTCCTGCCTTGTGCATCAAGCAGTTAAAATAAGCATTAGAGATCTTTCTGCAGGACCCCAAAAAACAAAGCAATGTTTAGGCTCTTGGTGCTTCTAAGCACTATTCCTAGAACTGTGCTGCCATCATTGGTGATGTTAGAGCATCAATAAAGAACTCAAAATAAAGAAGTGTTAATTGAATGATCTGTATCTGCTGGATCTGGAAGTTGAGAAGAGGAGAGAACAGATCAAAGAACAGCCAAAGGGCTGAGTCTATCCTCTGTTTTAGGCTCCCAAGTTTAGGGTCTTACAATTTTGGCCACCTAAGAAGTCTGATTTCCCTACACAAGCAGGAAGAAAATAGACTTCTCACTGCCCTATTTGTGCCCAGAGATCGCATTTACATGTGCAGTGTTTCTGGATCTATGAGTTACAATATGTCTGGCCCTTAGCTTTGCTGGTGTATACAATGGGTGCTTCAGTGTCCCCATCAAGTCAAGCTGCTTCAGCAGAGAAGCACCCTGCTTTTCTCATCTGTGCTAGTCCAAGACCTGGAAAGAAACTCTCTTAGACTCGTAGGAACTGGTTGCCCTCATTTCCTCAGTCTTAGCCAGGGTTTGGTCAGACATCAGGCGTCTTACATATTACTGTGCTGCCGAAGTTGTTTCACAGAATTGGATCTTCCTTAGGACATGGACAGCACTCACGGCTTCAAATGGGCCATGATCCCAACTGAGTGCCTCAGGGACACGTGTTATCCAGTAAACCAGTTAGATCACTTCCTTCCACCATGGCAGGCAACAGCCCCCAAAACGCTAATGTTGTGTGCGTGTTTGGTTTTCTAGACACATGGTTTCATATGTTCATAGCTGTCTGACCTTACTCATGCTACGGAGTGAACATACCAGCTCTCTTGTTTAACTTGTGTGAGGTTGCAGTAGCTCACTCTAGAATGTCTGTCTGGCTCCCTCCAGGATTGCCTTGCAACATGTGTTGGTCAGATTTGGCATACAGGGGGTCATCATGTTCTTCTGAGACTGCTGCTTGTACCATGGTGCAGAGTTCTAAGGTTCCAGGCTACTGCTGTGTCATTCCAAATTGTCCGGGGCAGGTCCCTTTTAGCAGCATCCCTTTTTATGGCTAAGCTACTAACTTAGTTCCTAGTTCAAGGAAGCACTTGAGCTACTGACTTCCATAGGATTTAAGCAAGCGCTTAAAATTAAGCATGTGCTTAAAGGCTTTACTGAATCAGGCCCATGGAGTCCTATCCCAGGAAGAGCATAGGGCATCCATCTCCCACCAAAGTTGTTGAGAGTTGAGGCCACTCAACCCCTTCCAGGACTGAGGCCTGGATTGAGGGGTGTGGAATTTAGTGTTTTCTGTTTCCGAGCATTCGTGCCCCAGGAGTTTCAGTTTGAGTTTAGGAGTTGATGAAAGCCAAAACCTCAAAGCCACACTCTGTTGAAAGCACTGCATCTTACTCAGTTACATTTTGAAATGAGAGATCAGCCTAAATTTGAACCTATGTGAGCACAGTGGTTCCCATTTGATCATCATTAGGTTTGTGCTCCATTGACTGTAGGGGAGACTGGGGGAAAGGCAGCAGGGAAAAATCAAGAGAAAATCAGCTGAAAAAGCATTGTGAAGAAAACAAATATAGAGATGGGGTGATAAAAGAAACAGAGTGGGAGAGAGATAATAATGTAGGGCTTGATCCTGTGCTCATTGAAGTAAATGGCAAGTCAGCGGTGCCTTTAATCAGGCCTTTAATAAGCATATGTGCGCAGGGTTAATATTGTATCTAAAACAGCTACTTATGCCAGTCTAGCTTTCTGATGACTGTTCTATCCCTACCAACTAGCAGAGGCTAGAAAAAACACATAGCCTCTGATTCTCCCTTGCTTCGCCCCTTGGTACTCCTGGGGGAATTCTGCACCAAAAAATTAAAAATTCTGCACACAATATTTTAAAATGCTGCAAAATACTACATATTTTATTTGTCAAAATAACACAATATCATCATGGCAGTTTCAATTATTTTGGTAATTTATTTCAAAATACCTGTCAGCGACTATGTCTGTATGAACACAGACAACAGAAAAGATTCAAGAAATGTTTTATGACAAATGGATTCGAGGCATATTAATACAGAACTCTGAGTAATAATTCATTTACACAACAATACAGAAATATATTTCCAGACCCTACAGAAGCAAGGTTTGGGAGAGTCAGGGGTAATGGAGGAACTGAGGAAGAAGGAAATAATTGCTTAGAAGGAGGCTGAGTATGAACTTGGAGGGTTGTTGTGGAGGGAGAAGTATGGAAGGTTGTTTTGTTTTGTTTTGTTTTTTGGCCAGGTGGGGGGAGGAAGTGTTAGGGAGCCTTCCCCATGCAGACCCTGGCTGACCCCAGCCTCTCTCATTCAGTCAGGCACATCTGTCCCTGGCCCCATGTGTCCCTGCACCTCCTCCCCCCTGACCCCACGTATCCCTGAACTCCATCTCCCATCCCAGTCTGTCCCCCCAGTAGGCCATCTGAACCCCAGTCTGTGACCCCCAGCAGCCCGATGTGCCCCACGCTGTCCATCCCCCCCATATCCCATGCCTCCTCCCCTAGCCCCACAGGCAGAGCACTGTGAGGAACACAGCCTCTTCTCTTCTCTATCCACAGCTGAAGATGCTCCCTTCTGGGAGCGGCAGCTCTCTGTTCTGGTGCCACAGCAGCCCTGGTGGGTGAAAGGTGTAACTGCAGCACTTCTTGGCAGAATGTATTTTCTGCTGAGAAAAAAAAAGTTCTGCACAGCACATGAATTCTGCAGTGCCAGGAGAGCAGAATTTCCCCAGGAGTACCCTTGGGTAGCCATTTATACTAGTGTGAAGTGAATACAAAGTGGGCATCAAAAGGTACTAGTCTGATAGAGCAACATTTTAATGCTACTTGCACTTACTTTGCATTAATGTAAATGACTGAACAAGGTCTAAGGCAATGGAGATCAAGCCCATCTCTCTCTCTCTCTGTAACTGAATCCCTGGAAAGTCCATGTGCTATTCCAATTCATACCAGCTGAGAGTCTGGCCCAGGGGTTTAAATTACAGAGGAAAAAAGTTTTCATGAATTGAGACTTGTTTTGTAGATCTACAAAAAAAAATTGTTTGGCAGGTTTGCAGAACCTCAAAATTCATGAGGTTCAACCTCTAGATGAAACCAGATGAAACCACCAAACTTTGAATGCTTTGCACTCAAAGCCACAGATACTGTGAGAACAGAGTTGTTCCAGATTCAGCCCAGGTTCTCAAATCTCAGTGAAACCTTTGGCAGTCATGGTCTGAGTTTGGGGTATGTAACTAAATTTTCTCCAAACTCTCCTAGTAATCCATATTATTTGCATTGTTTGGGTGAGGTTTCTTTAGAAACAGAAATAAGTTTTAAAAGCTTCAGAGCCCAGAGCACTGGAGCCTGTGCTTGTTCTACAGGGAGCCCATATCCCTTCATTGCAAGGAGTATCTGCAACCTTGGAAATCAGACAGTTTGTTTTGATTAAGTTGATAGAGAATCTGTACACTTATTATTTCCACGGTCTGTGATCTACAAACTGCTGGCACCCTTCTAAATCTGAGCTTTCTAGTCGGATATCTCTGTTGAAAAAATGCTGGAGCATTAGCACTGTTGCTTTCATCCCTTGTTACTAGGTAAAGTAGTGAAATATTCTAATGGATGTGTAGATGGGATATAATCCTTGGAGAGTGTCTGTCTCTGAAGTTATATGACCCCATTGCAGCCGTACATTGTTACTTTGTTTCCTGGTTAATTTTCCACTGAAATGTCAACTGCATATGTATTATACTTCACTTCCCATTCTAATCTCTAACATAGCGGTGTTGTATGCTATTAAACAGGGGCTGTTTTCCACTCCTAAAGTGTTCGTGGTCAGTGATGTGTTCTTGACCTATCTCACCAGGGTGTTGTGAAGTATTAGGTAGAGTCTGAAAAGCACTATAAGATCCAAGGTCCTATAGCATATCTCTTAGCCGGCCAAGACCCAAAAGTGGGATGAAGTGTGTGACAAGGACTGAAAATGTGGGGCCCCAAAAAATTAGTCATGAAGGAAAATTATAATGCTGTGGGATTCATTCCTTTAGTTTAAACAACTTTCTATAATCTCACAATTATGCATTTCTGCATGGATTTCAACAATAAAATAGAAGTTAAACCTAGTATGTGGCTTTAGAAGTACCAAATATTTATTATGAATGGGATTGTGATTTATATACACTAGCTTTATACTTCGAATCCTTCACTAAATGAGAATATTTCCAACATACCAGAAATTCTTCCTGGGTCATTTAGTGTTTTCTGCCCTGCTAATTTTTAATTTTCTCACTCGTTTTGTTTAAAATGTACATTATCTCATCACCAACAGAGTATGTTGAGGGTTGTTGGGAGCAAATTCTATGAAGTTACCTAACATCAGAGGCTTTGAAAAGTCGAAGGCATGTGGAAAACGAAATGAGAGTTAGTATGGAGGGGGGCAAGGAGCAAATACTGACCCAGAATTATTTGCACTGTTATTCTGACAATTCACATGTACTCAAATACTGTACTCCAAATGCCCTGACCTTTACATAAAACTGTATGCAATATGACAGCAGTAAGAAATGCTGCTGTACAAGAATGCAGTCTGTTTGTGCATGTCTTTCACTGTTGGGGGAAGTGATTTCTCTGTATCGTTGAAGGGATTTTGTTTTCATAGAATCATAGGACTCAAAGGGACCTCGAGAAGTCATCTAGTCCAGTCCCCTGTACTCAAGGCAGGACTAAGTATTATCTAGACCATCCCTGACAGGTGTTTGTCTAACCTGCTCTTAAAAATCTCAATGATGGAGATTCCACAACCTCCCTAGGCAGGTTGACAAATGACAAAGTTGATTTCATCTAAATGCATATTGAAAATTCATCTTATTGGATATGTAAGCTGGTAAGTTTGCTAAGCTTTGTTCAGCCTTGCCTGGGGGAAGCTTTCTCCCAGCTTTTTGTTTCTTTGTTTGTTTTTTGTTATGAAGCTTAACATAAAATTGTTTTCAAGTCTCAGCACTCTTTTCTAGAGGTGAACTGATGAGGTAGTGTTCTAATCTTAATCTAGGCTAGATTTATGGTAAGGAGTTTGGTTAGAAGCTGAATCAGGGCTAGGTGTTGGGTTCGATTCCGATTTCATGGCCCCAGAGTCTTGCAAGTGATTCACACAAGATTATTGCCTTCTGCTCAAGAGTCATAGAGTTTAAGGCCAGAAGGAACCACCAGATCACCTAGTCTGACCTCCTGTGTATCACAGGCCACAAACCCCACTCAGCACCCACATACTAAACTGAACAACTGAAGAGATCTCAGCCACCTCTGAACCAGAACTGCAAAACTATGAAGTTGGATTCAAATCTGAAGATTCATCTCCCAAAATAGAAAGTGATTTTGGCCCATCTCTAGTACTCAGATTCAGCATCCTAAAGTTAATCTAATCTTGCCATTCTTGAGATTTGGAAATTTTAAAATTCTGACCCAGTGCTAATTTCACCTCTTGTTGACTACCAAGACCTTCCCCCCCCCCCCCCCCCCGCCCTTAGTGTTTCCTGGTTTAGATCTTGAGCTCCTCATCCAGGAACCTGCCTTGTGAAGCTATCACTTATTAGCTCCCACTCTGCCTGGATCAGGAGGGAACTTTATTTACTCGTTAAAACTTGGGACTGGGAGTCAAGAGTTCAGGAGTCTTTTCCTCACTTTGCCACTATTTTGCAGTGTGACCGCAGCAAAGCACATAGCCCCTCTGTGTTTTGGTTTCACTGTCTGTAACACGGGGACAAGAAGACTGATCTAATTGTCTCACAGGGTAGTTGTGAGGTTTAATTCACGAGCGTTTGTAAAGTTCTCTGGAAGATGCAAAGGAGGGGCTGCTGCATGCAGTCCCAGAGCCTGCCTGCAGTCTCGCTTTGGCTATCTCTATTGCTTACTTAAAAAACCAACAACACAGAGCAAGTCCAGAATGCAATCCTGAGAAGAGAAAATAAACTGCTTTTCCCTGTCACCACACAAGGTGACAGGTGAGGCAGCCGGTGAATGATGGGTGGGCAAGTCAGGTCACCTCTTCAGCAAAACGTGACAAAGTGATTGTGGGGGATGACAGAGTAACTGAACATGCACTTTGTCATTTCATCTGCCGCTGACAACGAAACCCAAGGCACCAGAATTAATAGCAATTACCACGTCTTAGAGGCAAACTCCTTGCTGTCCCTGCACTTTGCTTTCCCATTTCTCCCTCTGAGAGTTCATTTAAATGTCTGTGAGGCAATCAGCATTTCTCCTCAGTCCCAAAGAGAGGAGATTGGGTTCAAAATTTCAGTAGTCACTCTTCTCCGTTCAAAGCTTGGTGTTTTTTTTCTTCCCCAGCTGTTTTTGTTTTGTTTCCCCACAAACCAATAGTTTGAGCTTTGTGTTGATGCCATCCTGTAAGTGGGAGGAAAAGAGACTGTAACTTGAACCAAAGAACCTCGCTAACTGTAGCCCATCAGTCCATAGCCTGGTCGCTTTGGTGTATCACAAACAGAGGAGCAGAAGGGATCATTACTCGAAACTGCAGTTGTGTGCCGGTCAGAGTCACGCCAGCTTCATTTCCCCTGGCAATATTCTAAAGCCATTAAGGTAATTTGGACTCTGTCCAGCCATCAGTTGGCACTGGAAGAATGCTGATTGCTGTGGACTGACGCATTACTATAAGGTAAAAAAGCATTACAAGAATCAATGCATTTAAACTAGGGTTGTTTTTTTTTTTTTTACTAGAAACAAGGCTCTGATATGTAGCAAATAGAATCCTTTGCGCTAATCCATTTCTGTGTGTGCAATGCTCAGAATGGCACTGTGGGCCTTTCATTGTCTTCTATATGTTGCTTTACTCTTGCTTTCTGCCTTCTTGTATGGATCCATAATGGTCCCTTCTGGCCTTCAAAATCTATGAATCTGTGCCCCTCTTCTTCCCAGAGTCTTCCTGAATAAGGGTTTCTAGTATGAATAAGGGGGAAATGAGTGTAGTATAAATGCCTCAATTAGAGCCAATAAGCAGATGTCTGGATACACAGATGGGGCCTGCACTCCATGTGGCTATTGATGGTTGTAGTCTGTTCTGATGGTCCAGCCATTTCTATATTATTAGTCAGGACATGACTGTACCTGGAGCTGTATAGATGCACAAGGTGATAGAATGCAAGGAAGCTCCATTCTCTCTTATCTGGCTGCCTGGGACCCGCCATAACATGGTGCTCAAGGGAAGTGCAAATGCCATCTCTTGCCTCTCCAAATTAGGCAGGAAGTGGGCATGGGCATAATATGGTGGTGGTACAGGGGGTATTGCCTCCCCAAACTGCAAACCTCAGGCAGGCGTGGAATTTTCCCTCCCCCCACACGCAGCCCCATTGGCCTGACTGGAGTTCACCCCCCTCCCCAAGTACAGAAATCAAACTGTGCCTGTGGAAGTGGGTGGGGCCCTGTCCACACTAATCAGTGAGATGGACTGGGGTAGAGGATTATGGGTGCTGCATGCCCTTCAAAGGCAATGGAGCAGTTGTATTCCCCTTCCTCTTATCAAAGCCCTGGAAAGATGCCTCCCAGAGCTCCCACTGCTCCGCAGTACCATCTCCAGTACAGGGCTCTTCCTTTAAGGCACAGAGGAGCAGACCATAGTCTGATTTAGGAGTTAAATAAGTGGATCCCAGCATGCCCACATAAGAGAGGACTAGCTGCTGGAAGACTGGGAGAGATGAAGGGAACGCAGAAAGAGGTGGTTTTAGCTTGTAATTGCAGGGCTTATCCATTCTTTACTGCTTGTACAGCACGTGGCATGTCGTGGCTGCCATTAGAAACAAATAATAGTCAGTTTACAGACACTAGAAATTGCTTTTTTATAGAATTACCGCATTAGTAGGTGGGAGAGGAGCAATAGGTGCTCAAAACCTTATAGGGTCAGTTCCTTAGGACCCAATCTTTCTCCCCTGGTAGTTTGTCAAAACACCCATTGAGGTCACTAGGAGCAGGTTCAGGATCTTAGACTCTCATCTGTTCAGAGAAATGATTATTAGGGCCCAATTTTCAAACTTCAGTAACTTAGGTTGGGCACCCAGAACCGTATTTAGGTTTCTAAAATATTGCTGATTCAGGTGCCTTCATACAGATTTTGGTCTGAGTTTCAACACCGAAGTTTGAAACATTGGGCATTCTTTGTATAGACCACTTAACCGTTTGTGCAAATCCAGGTGCATTTACAGCTCTCGATACATAATGATAGAGGCTGTTGGACCATGGCAGTGCAGCATCTCTCCTGAGTCCTCTTTCTCTTACTCCAGTTTGAGTAACAACCCATGCACCACCACTGTTCACAACTCTACTTCCCTGTTCCAGCAGCAGAGGTTCCTAAGTACTCTACCAGTTTCTAAGGTCCAAGCCCTGCGCCCATTGTTGAAAAGCAAACCTGGATTGCCTACTTTGGTTCCAGATAACAGGTTTTTTTGGGGGGGAAATGAGTTAATGCAAACAGAAAGTAACACAGATTGCCTGTCATTTTATTTAGGCTCATTGTGTTTCGGTTGCCCTGATGCGGAAACAGAACAGAAATCTTCAAACTTCTGCTCCATTAGAGGAAAGAAAAGGCAAAGCACTTTTTTTCCCCATTTTTTTTTTTAAACAGGCATCAACTAGTTCATGGTTGTTAATTAAGAAATGATCCCAGAGAAAGCTGCTGCTGCCACTCTAATAAATCATTCATTAACAGTCCATTTCAGTGGGATTGTTGTTTCCAAATACTGTATTCAGCTGTTTAAGAAGCCTTTAATATATCTGAGGAGAAAAGCAGTTAAGAATCCAGTCATTACCTGGTGTTTAATGAGCCAGGCTTTAGGAGCTACAAACAATATTTGTGGTGTTTGTTTCTGCAAATGTGGATTGTTTTAAGGGTGTAAGTGTGCGCAATACCGTGTGATGGGTGCTATCTAAGAACTTAGATGGATGTGCAGGCACATAGAATCATAGGACTGGACTGAGGTACCTTGAGAAGTCATCTAGTCCAGTCCTTGGCACTTATGGCAGGCCCGAGTCAGGGCTGGCTCCAGGCACCAGGCAACCAAGCACATGCTTGGGGCGGCACCTGGTAAGGGGCGGCCAATCTTGGGGTGGCGGGGGGCAGCGCGGCGCGGCATTCCGCGGGGGGAGTGCTCCGGCAGTGTGGCGCGCGGTGGGGGGGGGCAGCGTGGGGCGCGGCGCTCGGGGGGGGGGTTCTGGCGGCGCGGTGCTCGGCGGGGGCCGGGCTCCAGCGGCGCGGCACTCGCAGGGGGGCAGGCTCCGGCAGCGCAGCGCTCGGGGGGGCGGTTCCGGCAGCGCAGCGCTTGGCGGGGGGGGCGGGGGCTCGGCGAGGCGGCGCTTTTTTTTGCTGCTTGGGGCAACAAAAAAGTTAGAGACGGCCCTGGCCCAAGTATTATTTAGACCATCCCCAAACCTGTTCTTAAAAATCTCCAATGATAGAGATTCCACAACCTCCCTAGGCAATTTATTCCGGTGCTTAACCCCCTGACAGGAAGTTTTTGCTAATGTTCAACCTAAACTACCATTGCTGCAATTTAAGCCCATTGCTTCTTGTCCTATCCTCAAAGGTTAAGGAGAACAATTTTTCTCCCGCCTTCTTGTAACAACCTTTTATGTACTTGAAAACTGGTATCATGTCCCCTCTCTGTCTTCTCTTCTCCAGACTAAACAAAAACAATTTTTTCAATCTTCCCTCATAGGTCATGTTTTCTAGACCCTTAATCATTTTTGTTGCACTTCTCTGGACTTTCTCCAATTTGTCCACATCTTTCTTGTAATGTGGCATTCAGAACTGGACACAATATTCCAATTGAAGGCTAATCAGTGCAGAGTAGAGCGGAAGAATTACTTGTGTCTTGCTTACAACTCTCCTGCTAATACATCCCAGAATGATGTTTGCTTGTTTGGCAACAGTGTTACACTGTTCACTTATATTTAGCTTGTGATCCACTATGACAAACCAGAAGCAATGGGTTTAAACTGCAGCAAGGGAGGTCTAGGTTGGACATTAGGAAAAAGTTCCTAACTGTCAGGGTGGTTAAACACTGGAATAAATTGCCTAGGGAGGTTGTGGAATCTCCATCTCTGGAAATATTTAAGAGTAGGTTAGATAAATGTCTATCAGGGATGGTCTAGACAGTATTTGGTCCTGCCATGCGGGCAGGGGACTGGACTCGATGACCTCTCGAGGTCCCTTCCAGTCCTAGAATCTATGAATCTATGACCCCCAGATCCCTTCCCACAGGACTCTTTCCTAGGCAGTCATGTCCCATTTTATGTGTGCAGATGATTGTTCCTTCCTAAGTGGAGTACTTTGCATTTGCTTATCATGAATGTATGCATATAGATCTCTATAGACATAATATACTGAGGTTGAAATATTGCTAGCGTGAGGAACTATACTGTTAGTGAGGGTGAAAAGTACCTCTGATGTCACTTCCGCAAAGTAACAATTCTCGCCATGTAAAGGAATCCAACAGTTGTGTACTGTTGATTGCATTAGTCGGTTGAACTGCAACATCCTTAATTAACTTTCTGTTTAATAGAGTTTTAAAAGGGCAACATAGTACATCTCTCTCGCTTTTTGTCACTCACTTTTTATTTTTTCCTTTCAGAAGTTATGGGCTTGATGCAGAAAATCCAAGGTTCTTTGGCCTGTATTATCTTGTTCAGACTAGATGATCATAGTGGTGCCTTCTGGCCTTAAAATCTGCGGCTCTACCATCGATCATGATGTGTCTTTCTCCAGCATTATCTTTGTTGTCTGTTTGCAAGTGAACTATAATCCCAGTTCCAAACACTGATGCATTTGTGAAGCATTTCAAATCCAAATCTCCATTTTGTAAATGGCACCCCCTTTTATAATGGGCTGAACCATGGATATGATGCATCCATCTCTGAAATATGGGGTATGTGAAATGTATAAGAATTTTGTGTCTTAGAACTATGGTGAGGAGCATATTAGAAGCACCTAAGATCTATAGCTAAATAGTCCACTTCTAGTCTTGAAATAATCCGTACATTAATAGTTGTATGTGAGTACCCAAAATGTGCCAGGCACTTGACAATCAAATAAAAGACACATTCCTTGCCTGTTACTATAGTAACACCTATAAGCCTTGATCAGGTATCAGGACCCTACTCCTCTAGGCATTACATATGCAATTTAAAAAGACAAACAATGCCCCAGAGAGCTCATGATCTAGCTAGAAAAATCTAAGCTCCAAAGAGTTTAGAATTTAAAAATAATACAAGATCTAACAGCGAGATCAACATCAATTCAGGAACGCGCTGAATCACAAGCACAACTTTTAAACATGTAAGCAATCTTATCCCTATTCATCAAACCACTTAACCATGGGCCTAAATCCACTGACTTCAGTGGGATGTTCTCTGTTGAAAGTTAAGCATGTGCTTAAGTGATTTGCCAGACTTGGTCTAAAGTGCTCAGGCCCAGATTTTTAAAGGTATTTAGACATTGCTCGGCTCAGCATTGCAACACCTAACTGACTTAGAAGCCTGTTGCATTTTCAGAAGTGTCTTAGGGACTTGGGAGCCTAAGTCCCATTGACTTGCAGTGGGACTTAACCCGCTTAGGCTTCTAAATCAGTTAGGTGTTGCAATGCGGAGAAGAGCAAAGCCTAAATACCTTTAAAAATCTGGGCCTTGAAGTCTAAATCTGCTGATACTTTAGAGGTTCCTGAGGTTCTGAATTTGATCTACCCCTTCTGCCAAGGCGAAGGAGCCCCCTTAAGAAATGTTGGGGACTCCAGTCCAAAGAGTATTCCTGGGAGTAGGGAAGGCCTCTGTGGCCATCTCTCCAAAAGCCTTGGCTTTGCAAGAGTTGAGGCTAGTGGGAAGTTGACTAGTCCCTTATCCTTGCTCCCTGGCATCTGCTGTTACTGAGTCTCTTGGTTATAAAATGTATAACTAATTTTTCAAACCAACCTTTGGGGCAGGAAAGAGGGTCATGTTTATAAAGCACTGCATTCTGACACAGGAGACCGGGAGTCTGTTCCTGGATCTGCCTCTGACTTCATGTTTGTCCTTGGTTAAGTCACTTAACCTGTCTGTGACTCGGTTTACCTTATCTATGAAATTGGGATACATTACTGACCTAATTCACAGGCGTGTTGTGAGGATAAATCCCTTAATGTTTATGAGATGATCAGATACTATGAGGATGAGCCCACCTTCTGTACAAAACTGAAGCTTTCCTGGCTCTCCTATGTCTTACCTGACACTCAGTCTGGTCAGACATTTTGTGTGTGTGTCCACACTGTGTTTTAAAACTTGCAGCAGTGAGTCTCACAGCCCAAGTCTGCAAGACTCTGGCTCTGAGACTTGCCGACAAGGGTTTTAAAACATTCTCTCATTCATAGAGGCTTTCTCCATGTCTATGTTTATTAATCAGTTTTCCAGTGCACTACTCATTTCTTGAAAGAATGCAGTTGGAATTTGCCCTCCTTTGTCTTGTACATGATTCAACAGCTCATCTCACCTAATGCATCTTTATTCCAAGAGGCCAGATTTCTTGAGCTGTATTCTGGGATTACTAAATAAAACATGTGTGTCTTTGCAAAAACCTTTTACAGTCTCTTCTAGCCTTATGAAACACACACACCAGCACTCCCTATTATTAGCACCAACGTTACTATCATCTGAAACATTCCTGTCTGTGTTGACAATAATGGCGATCATGACATTCTCTAATCTCCTTCACCCCTTACTGCTGATGCTGCCCCTTTCTTTTGATTAGTGCAGGTAGTCAGACACGTTTTTTTCTCTTAAATGCTGGACTGCACCATGATGTTTTCTTAATTCTTGAGTAGTTTGCCTCTCAAGAGACTTAAAAGCATAACACTGTTACAAAGAGAGGATCAAAAGTATTATCCCAGCATCCTGGTTGGGGTAGCCATTTCAAACCACTTGAAAACAGAGAAAATATGCTGTCTGTGATCTGATCTTACCTACTTTGGGGCCTTTTCTTTTACACATATAATCTTTTAATAGTATTAGCCATTCACTTATGTATTTTTTATTAAACTATTAATTCTATATTTGCTTTTATTGTGTATTTTAATTGATGCCAAAGTTAGGCATTCATGGACAACAGGGATTTTAGAGCAAGTTGGACCCTGTCCTGTTGATGATAAAAGGCTTACAAAACTTAGAAGAATTCAGTCAGACTCTTTAAATAAATTTTTATTACTTCTTTCAAGGGCAAAATTTTGTTACCATTTGGACATCAGTGGGAGTTTAGTCATTGGCTTTAGTGGCACTTGTAGACTGATAGGTATCCTATGAAATGTGTACATTTTTAAGATGCAAATTTGATATCTCTTCTTAATACAGAGCAGCTTTCACACTTTGATATCTGCAACTTTATTGTGTGAGAAGAATAAACTTCTTTTCCACACAGAAGTAATATATTTCACTTGCTAAACTAGAATCCCCAGACCAGAACTTCAAGACAGAGTTAAAGTTGAGAATATATTGCCCTTAATAAAAAATTCTCATGGTAATAGAATAAAGCAACATTCCCCACTAAATACTTGAAATCAGGAAATTTACAACAAAGATTCCAACACTACTTTAAGTCTGTCCTGGTATCCTCACTCACCCTTCAGTTATAGGCAAGAGACTTTCTCTGGGTCTAGTCCTATCTGAATTTCCAATATTGGTCACTGATCCCACCATTTGCATACTGGACAGTGAACCACTAACTGCTGTTTACTTACTCATATAACTCAAAAATATGCTTTTAGAATTGCTTGCCTCTAAATTCTACTCTGGCCTCTGATAAATTGTGATCAATTTCAGGCTTTGTATATTATAGGATTTTAAATGGAAATTTTATATGAAGCTGCCAATTTAGCTTGAAATGGAAACTGTCTTTCAGCCTTGACAGTGGAAACAGTACCGTGGCTCCTTAAAATAGCAATATGGTATCCTACCTGGAAAGCACCAAACAGTCAGCAGGTGTGAGTAGCTCTCAATACCTGCCTACCAACCAGGGTGCAGTCAAACCCACAGTCTAGAGGTGAAAGTTTCTGTATTACATAAATAATCCTGCCTGGTCCCTGCGACCTGTTGTGTATAACAGTGTCCACTTCAATTGGAAATAAAGGAGTTTTGAACAATCTGCTTTTATAAAAGGTTGGGAAGGAGGCAAGGGGGAAGAGAAGGAACCCTACAAATAATTTAACAGAGACAACTGGAGAAAGAGGCCCATGCCAGATCTTCAGATGATCTGTGTAACTCTGTTAATGTCAATGAAATGGTACCAATTTTTGCCAGCTGAGAATCTGACCCACAAACATATCAGATAAATTGGTCACTCTAATCAGAAAGCCGGCCCTACTGTTTCTCAGGTAGAGCTAGATGAGACAGATCAGTCCATTTTTCCATCCCATAGAACAGGCCTGACACTTTGGGGACTGAAGCAGACCTTCGCTCTCAGAAAAGACAAACTGCTGTCTCGTTCCTCGGAAGGAAACTTCATGAAGCATTATGAAAAAATAAGTAAAAACGGTGTCCATAAGCCCAACAGCAGGATAAAATACACATCTCAGCCTTCACCGTACAGTCTAACTGTCATCTTGCACACTGCTTTCCTTGCATGGCCAGATAACATCTTGTCGGAGATGGAACATGATGTTGGGAGAGAAGTGGATCAGAGCAATAAAACAGTGGTGGGCATCTTTGGCTTTACTTTGTCTATTGTTTAGATGAGAGGTAGCTTAGAAGCCCGTAATTACTGAAGTAGATAGGAAAGGAATTTTGCCATCCACAGGTTGAAAGTGCTTGTGGGAAGCTTTCTTTTTCTTCCTCTCTTGTTAAAAAGGCCATAATCAGTATTGCCCAAGCATTCAAAGATCTGAACTCCGGTCCCAAAAATCATGAGAATGGCTTAAAAATCATGAATTTAAATACAAACATGTGGGGTCTTTTTATTTGCCTTTTGGTTTTTGAGCCTTTAAAGTTATGTTTCCCAGCTATTCTCCACAATCATGAGGTCTTGAAACATTATTGAGTGATTGAAAGCAATGGGGTTTTAAAAAAATAACTAAATACCACAAGACTTGCAATAAAATTGTGACAGTTAGCAACACCGCATCATCTGATGGATATTAAGTAAGAAGTAAGAAGCTGGGAAAGTCTCTGCCTGTTACGGTGTCCTAGATTTTGAAAACTGAAAGAATGTTTCACAAATCTAATTTTCTTTTCCTCATGGTGGGTCTGATTGTAAAGGGGGGGTCTATCGATTTACACCAGTTGAGGATCTGGTCCAGTAATGGAAATTGCAGGTGCATAGCAGCTTTCAGGATCAGGCCAGCGAGGGGTAGGGTGACCAGATGTCCCAAACAAAATGTCTCGCGGCCCGCCAGCGGATTACCCTGATGGGCTGCGTGCCGAAGGTTGTCGACCCCTGCCCTAGCACAGAGTTGTTGTGTTTGAGTCTCTAAAACTGCACGGGAATTTTTAATGTTTTTAAAAAATCCCCAAACTGTTTACATTAAAATTAAAAAATTAGTGAAAACATTTTTATTCCTATTAAGTTTGAAGCTAATCTATTTGACTGTGTTCCTTCATTATTCCTTTACTTACTTGACAGTGTTCCTTTTTTATGAAGAGTTAAGTCAAACAAACATGCTATTTTCTTTGGTCTGTGACAGTTTGTGTTAACAATTTCAGTAAATGGAGGTAACCAATACCTTGGAGGGATCATTGTTTCCTGCAGAGAATGCAACCAGATTGTTGAAATGCGGATCCAGACTTCTATGCTTTTCTCTTTCTCCTAGCTGGTGTTTTGTATTTGGTTCTGACTTATTGTGGATTTTGCAGAAGTGACTGTTTAGAAAACTAAATTACAAGCATATGTACTAGATTGTTTAGTAAACTCTGAGCTTTATCACAGCAGCCCTAGAGACTGCTGTTTGTCATTTAGTACTTGACTACTCTAAAACCAGCAAGAGCTAGAGGTGTGCGGTGCAGCTGCATTTGATGATTTGTAGGGTCATATACGGAGTGTATTTATTTATTTAGCTTGGGAAAGAGCATCGTTTGTTTCTACGGGAATGTCTACACAGCAATAAAAAAACACACGTTGGCGAGTCTCACAGCCTGGGCTCCGAGACCCTGACCCCTCTTGCCAGATTTTAAAGCCTGGGCTCCAGCCCAAGCCCAAATGTCTCCACTGTTATTTTTTAGCCCTGCAGAGTGAGCCCCCTGAGCCCATGTCAATTGACCGGGGCTCTGAGACTTGCTGCCATAGGTTTTTTATCACAGTGTAGACGTACCCCTAGTGTTTAAATCTAATGTATCGGAGATACTTCCATTTGATTTCTGCTCTGTAATGTAACACACTGGCTAAACACAAGCATTTGACAGCAATGAGCTGTGCATTAAGCCAGTATAACTCCGCTCCTCTCTCCTCCTCTCCTCCCGCGCTCCCCTCCACCCTCCCCCCCAAAAAAACCCTCACTACGACTGACAGGCTTGGGATCTCATGCTGATTTTGTCATTTAACTTGCAGCAGGATAATAGAACCTCCTAGGAGGATTTTCACTTAACTAGAGGGAGAGGATGGAGAGCCTTCAAGGCACTCCGACTGGAGTTGCATAAGGTATATCATTAGCGATGCTCTCCCCTGTCTGTTTTCTTGCTAGCATGGTGCTCAGTGATTGGCAATGGACCATGGGATATTTTGTGGTACCAAATTCTGCCATCGCCTGTAAAATCATATTGGATAGACTCGTTCCTTGTTTGTGCCTTGTATTTTCTAGGTGAGATGAAGCTGATTAATGTTGTTGAGACCTCAAAATACTGTTTAAATAGATTTGAAGGTTTTGTGTGGGATTTTTTGGTTTGCTTTGTTTGGTTGGTTTTTTCTTTAATGTCTTTGGGTCATTGGGAATTAATTTTAAAAGTTGAGGGCCAGATCAGCTGGTGTAAACTGGCAGTTTTATAAACACCAGTTTATACCAGCTGAGAGTCTGTCAAAGTGGATTAAAAAAACCCTCCAAATTCCAAAAAGGGCTGTTGTCTTCATTAACATTCTCCTTGTCCTGTTTTCTCCTTTACTTGTCCTATGGGAAATTTTTATGATTTTTTTGTTTCAACTTTTAGAAAAATGAAACATCTAAACATCTTTTAGAATGCAATTCTCATGTGAGGTGCTGGATTTGACAGCCCTGGGGGCTGAACTGCTTTGTGTTCACAAAATAGGAACTGAATAGGTAGGGCCCATATAAGCTTCCCTTAATTCTCCACCATTTTGTCTCCGAATTCATCACGGCAGGAAATACCTCTAGAGAAAGAAGTTCAGTCTCCATTCCCAAGCAGTTTTAGCCTCTCTACTATCTAAGATAATTATATGGCCCTTTCATTGTTGTATGTGGGGAACCTCACATTCTTTTAACGTATTTTTTTTCACAACTCCCCTGTGAGGTAGGGCAGTGCTACTGTGGCCATGTCACTGATGAGGAACTAAGGCACAGAGAGGCTAAGCTATTTATCCAAGATGACGCAGGGGAGTCTCTGACAGAGCAAGAAATTGAACCCAGCGCTCTTAGGTCCCACGAACACACCCTAACCACTGCACCATCCTTATTCTCTGCTACCACTGCTGGTTTTGGTGGTAGTTTTTGTGACATGGACACCTGTGCACTAGGACTTGGGTCGAGACCACCAACCCTTTTCACCGAGGTTCTGATGATGGTACCCTCAGAATGCTGCCGGGGACATAGTGTGTCCTAGTGGCTGGAGCGCTAGACTGGTGCTCAAGATTCTATTTCCATCTCTATCAGGGGCTTCTGGGTGGCAGTGGGCCAAGTCAGTTCCCCTCTCTATCTCAGTTTCTGAATCAGTAAAATAGGACTCATTATCCTGACCTCCTTGGTAAAGCACTTTGAGATCTACTGATGAAAAATGCTGTACAGGAACCTAGGTGGTATTCTTATTACCAGTCGGAGGCCCAATCCTCAGGCCCCGATTCAGAAAAGCATCCCTGATCAGGACAGCACTTAAGCATGTGATTAAGTCCCAGTGAACATGAGCATGTTTGTTGTTTGTTGCTGTCCTAAAGTGGGGCCTTAAACACTTATAGGAGGGGAGGCTGTTCTTGCGATTACAGCACTGGACTAGGACTCAGACTTGAGTTTGATACTCCGCTCTGTCTTAGACATCCTCTGTGACTTTGGTCCTATCCAAGGTAGCACCAGCCTATCCAAGTAACCACCAAGTAACTTACCCTTCAGTTATAGGCAAGAGACTTTCTTAGGGTCTAGTCCTATCTAGTCCTATCTGAGTCACTGCAATAACAGACCCGCGGCTGGCTCGGGTCAGGTGACTCAGGCTCGCAGGGCTCGGGCTGCAGGGCCAAAAATTGCAGTGCAGATGCTAGGGCTTAGGCTGGAGCCTGGGCTGTGAAACCCCGCAAGTGGGGTGGGTCTCAGGGCTCAAGCCTGCATGTCTACACTGTAATTTTTAGCCCTGCCTCCTAAGCCCGGCAAGCCCAAGTCAGCTGACCCAGGCTCTGAGACACAGTACCCTGGGTTTTTTACTGCAGTGTAGACATACCCACAGGATCAGTCCCACAAACTACTGAAGTCAATGGAAAACTCCCATAGACTTCTGTGGGCTTTGGTTTCATATCCTGAATTTCTAAGAATGACTAGGGAGGAGTATAAAAATATTGCTCAAGCATGCAGGGGTGTAATGGGGAAGGCCAAAGCACAATAGGAGTTGCAGCTAGCAAGGGATGTGAAGGGTAACAAGAAGGGTTTCTACAGGTATATTAGCAACAAGAAGAAGCTCAGCAAAAGTGTGGGACCCTTACTGAATGGGGGAGAGAACCTAGTGACAGATGATGTGGA
This sequence comes from Malaclemys terrapin pileata, assembly GCF_027887155.1. Taxonomy (NCBI): domain Eukaryota; kingdom Metazoa; phylum Chordata; order Testudines; family Emydidae; genus Malaclemys; species Malaclemys terrapin. The sequence continues at coordinate 335,818,293 of NC_071505.1, forward strand.
AAAAGCTGAAATACCCAATGCTTTCTTTGCCTTGGTCTTCACAGACAAGTTCAGCTCCCAGACTGCTGCACTAGGCAGCACAGCATGGGGAGAAGGTGAGCAGCTCTCAGTGGTAAAAGAACAGGTTAAGGACAATTAAGAAAAGTTGGACATGCACAAGTCCATGGGTCCAGATCTAATGCATCTGAGGGTGCTGAGGGAGTTGGCTGATGTGATTGCAGAGCCATTGGCCACTACCTTTGAAAACTCGTGGTGATCTGGGGAGGTCCTGAACTATTGGAAAAAGGCAAATAGGCAAAAGGTAAGAAGGAGAATCTAAGGAACTACAGACCACTCAGTGTCACCTCAGTCCCGGGAAAAATCATGGAGCAAGTCCTCAAGGAATTCATTTTGAAGCACTTGGAGGAGGGGAAGGTAATCAGGAACAGTCAACATGGATTCACCAAGGGCAAGTCATGCCTAACCAACCTGATTGACTTCCATGATGAGTTAACTGGCTCAGTGGATATGGGGAAAGCAGTGGACATGTTATATCTTGACTTTAGCAAAGCTTTTGATACTGTCTCCCCCAGTATTTTTGCCAGCAAGTTAAAAAGTATGGATTGGATGAATGGACTGTAAGGTGGATAGAAAGCTGGCTAGATCGTGGCTATCGGGATTTGATAGCAGCCTTCAACTACCTGAAGGGGCATTCCAAAGAGAATGGATCTAGGCTGTTCTCAGTGGTACCAGATGACAGAGCAAGAAGCAATGGTCTCAAGTTGCAGTGGGGGAGGTCTAGGTTGGATATTAGGAAAAACTTTCACTAGAAGGGTGGTGAAATACTGGAATGGGTTACGTAGGGAGGTGGTAGAATCTCCATCCTTAGAGGTTTTTAAGGCCTGGCTTGACAAAGCCCTGGCTGGGATGATTTAGTTGGGGTTGGTCCTGCTTTGAGCAGGGTATTGGACTAGATGATCTTCTGAGGTCTCTTCTAACCCTAATCTTCTATGATTCTATGATAAGTGCCTCAGCTCCTCACCTGTAAAATGGAGACTGTAATACATCCCTGTATGAAGGGGACATTGTGAAGATGAAGGGTTTGATTCTGCTCCATTGAGGTCATTGGATGGAAGATCAAGTCCCAGTTCATTAATATTTGTGGGTTATGATAGAGGATATACAAATACCTAGACAGATGGGATGAATACAATATCTTATATGAGTAATCTCTTGACTTCAATGTGTCTGCTCACGTGAATTACTTTACTCACAGGCCATAGGGGTTGGCAAGATCAAACCACTGAGCTGGATGCAAGCTAGAACTCTTTAAAGGTAAATCTGTATCTAATTCTCAGCCCACTCAGCTAACTTTGCCCCAAGCTTGTGGCTAATTTAATCCACTTGATGAGGTTTCTGTCCAAGCCTATTTAACATTGTACGCCAGATATTCCATCCACATCTGTTTACATAATAGTGGTTTTAGTAATGGAAGCCTGAGACTGAGCAAGTTTAGCAGCTCTCTTATTTAGTGTCATTTGTTACACTTTGTGTTGGACTTTATTCGCCCACATGCATATCTATTCATGTTACTTTAGTACTTACATCGCAAAAGAAATGCCTTACAACCGTTGAGTCTTCCTTTGTGCATTATCGTAAACTGCTCGCTTCCGAGTGACTCTTTCAGCTCCCCACAGAGGCAGATGAAAATTAGTTCCTAAGCAACAAACACTAATTTTAAAAAGAAATAGCTTGTAAATTCCAATAGATGAGTGGAGATACTGATTGCATTTTTGTGGTAGATAAACCTCGGCATTTGCCTACAGCTCCTGGTAGGTATCAAATATATTGTGCTTATAAAATGGTATAGGCTCTAGGTGCATGTTTGTTGGACGTATGACAGTATATAAAATGTAATGTTGTTGTTAATGTGTGCCAGTAATGGATTAAACCCAGTTTTTATACTTAAATCTGAGAATTAGATTTCCCTATAAATCTTGGCACAGCCATCATAAGACTTCTGGAAGCCATGTTTTAGACTAATCACAGCATTTCAGGATTCTGGCTTTTGTTTGTCAGGAGACGTGGGTAAAATACTCTGGAAACTGTGGCTCCTTGAAGACAAACTTTGGGAAGAAATCTGCATTATATGAGCTGTTTAGAAATGAGCATGTATTCCAAATATTCATCTAAAATAAACATTCTGCCTATTGTGGGCTGAAGCCCTGTCTGATTTACCCACAGTATAAAATACAGGATACAGTTAGAGATGCATTAAACATAAATGGGGATTTAATGTGAGGTTGGGAGCTGGGAGAACTGGCTTCTAGTCCAGACTTTTCCACTGACTCACTGGGTCACCTTTGATAAGTCTCTTTGACTCAATTTTTTAAGTGTCTACTAGTTGTGGGTCCCACAGCAACTCCATTTAGAGTCAACAGGGAGGTGCAGGTTCTCAGCTGCTTTGAAAATCCAGGTGTAAGTTGGGCACCCAAATGGTAGGCCACTCGCTAAAGTTTGATATTTAACCTGTCCGTGGCTCAGTTCCCTCATCTGTGAAAAAGGGGAAAAATAATGCTTATCCTCCTCTTCCCCCCCCCCTTAATTAATCGTATTTATAATTTACTGCTTATTGCACCCACTTTGCACAGTGCAAACATAAAGGGAGAAACTATGCCTGCCCTAGCAGGCCTTTTAAAAATAAAAAAAAGACAGATGAACAGACAAAGAGAATGGTGATCCCCCTCCCCCCCCCCCACAAAACAGAGGGGAAATTGACTGAATAGGGGAATCAGTTAAACTGATTATACATATGGTGCAAGATTGGTGGGACAACTTCTGTTGGTGAAAGAGACAAGCTTTCAGGCTCACACAGAACAGCAACTATACATACCGTGCTGGCAAGTAGGACTGATGGGAAAACAAAAATTCTGTGACAAAATTCAAGATGATATCCTGGCCCCACTAAAGTCAATGCGAGGTTTGTCATTGACTTTAATGAGGGCAGGATTTACCCCTGATTTCTAAGTGCACCGAGCACAAAATTGGGGCTCATTTTTCTCAAGTGCTCGACAACCAGCCGCTGCCATTGTGACACTTAACGTCTAGATTTATCTTCCAGAAATGCGGTTACTTCCTTGGGTGCCTAACTGGGAATTGAGCTCTTCTGAATAGTCTGGCCTTAAAGAGAGTGTTTGCACAATCTGACCTGCCTAATCAAAACCAGTTTTCAAATGCCATTTTTATTAACTTTTTTAAAAATAAACATCTTCAGACAAAGCAGCTGATGGCAAACAGATGTTATATGGCTTATTAGCATTTAGCTCTCCTAGGTACTCAAACAGAGATGGATCTAGACAGATCAAAACCTCCCCAATATTTGTTTTAATGGATGGGCTTTCTTGAATTTGTTCATCCACTCAGAGGAAAATGTTAAGAAGTGAAAATGATTAATGAAGGCAATTGAATACCTAACATGTATGTAATCTAAGCCAAATCATTAGATGTTTATATGAAAAAATAATAGTGTCTACAGCTAAGCAAACCAGGATACTGTTTGCAATGGCTATAAATCCTTATACATACACAGGCCTGGAGTATTGCTGCTGCCATGTGCAGTCCAGGTTAGGTCAATAGGACTGCAAACAGTGTCAAACATGGTGGCAAACAGTAAATCCACTCTCAAGTGTTTGTAGGATTAATCCCAAAGACAGTCAGCAGATGGGAAGAAATTCACTTTTGCTCCCTGTCACACACTTATAGTTTTGCGTGATTAATAATAAAAATAATTAATGGAGATATCCTATCTCCTTGAAAGATCATCAAGTCCAGCCCCCTGCCTTCACTAGCAGACCAAGTACTGATTTTGCCCCAGATCCCTAAGTGGTCCCCTCAAAGATTGAACTTACAACCCTGGGTTTAGCAGGCCAATGCTCAAACCACTGAGCTATCCCTCCCCCTAATGATAAATAGCATGAAAATGAAAAATGATTCATTTTATAATGGGTGTTTTATGTGTTCCATCTGGGATTAGCCCCTGTCAGATATATGATACCATACGAAATGGACCACTGGTCTGCGCCGATGCAGTAATTCCTCTGTCCTTATGGTCTAAAGCAGTGGTTCCCAAACTTGGTTTGCGGCTTGTCCAGGGTAAGCCCCTGGCAGGCCACGAGACACTTTGTTTACCTGAAGCGTCCACAGATACGGCCACTTGCAGCTTCCAGTGGCCGTGGTTCGCCGTTCCCGGCCAATGGGAGCTGCAGGAAGTGGTGCAGGCTGGGCCACCGCTTCCTGCAGCTCCCATTGGCCGGGAACGACGAACCGCAGCCACTGGGAGCTGCGAACGGCCATACCTGCAGAAGCTCCAGGTAAACAAAGCGTCTCGTGGCCCATCCTGAACAAGCCGCGAACCAAGTTCGGGAACCCCTGGTCTAAGGAATACATCCTCAACTGGATGTGCTTTATTCTCACTGCTCCCATTAACGCTGAAGGGAGTTATAGCTGCAAGTTCAGTGTCTCCCTACTAAAAAGATGTGCTGAACATCCCCACCATCCACTGAATTCCACTTAAAAGTCTGCACCCCTCTTTTGTAGCCTTTCTGCTAAAATTACTATGTTCCACTCTCTTTTGCAAGTCTTAAAACTTCTTTCCCTTTGATGGAGGCAGCATATCCTTTGGGTCGGAAAATGCATGGGGGTCATAACCAGGACAGTGACATGACATCTGACCACTGTATTATTCCCACTGTTGTGAGGACAAAAGTGGGTTTTCCTAAACGTGATGCCCAGGTGGAATGGGAATTGCCTGCTTGTACCTAGTTCCCAATTTTTAGTAATGAACTGGGTGCATTGTCAGTATTCCAGGTATAAGGAACTCTCAGTACAACTACTTCAAATTCACACTTTATTATTCATTAGGCAAATAATATTAACACGTCCATACAGTGCAATGTATTAGTAGTCCTTGGTTGTTAGGATTGCTGATTTATCTGGTTACTGTTGTAATATTCTCCAAAATTAAACCAACCACGCTATTCTCATCCCATATAGTCTGTCTTAAAGTGCAATTGTGGTTAAAAAAAAAAAAAAAAAAAAGTACGACTAGCACCACTTTTTTCAAGAGATCTTCTCCCTTCAATTCATATCTGATTTTATTGTCCAAATCAAGCTTTTATTCCTATTAGAACTGCAGAGCCAAACCAGCTATGTAAGAGGGAGCTGGAGTCTATTCTACCTGTTGCATCATCAGCACAATTATCTGATAAATTTGAATGCAGAACCTATGTGGTAATGAAGAAAGAACACAGCTGGATTTTCAGATCTAGCTTGAGTTTCCAGGGCTGGCTCTAGGGCTGAACGGGGGGCAAGGGAAGATGGGGAATCTTTTGTTTGTAAACTTAGCAAATCAGATGTGAAGTCATTGAGAGATGGGCCTAATTCACTTTTGCATTATTCCATTTTTATAGTGGAGTAACTTCATAAATTTGAATGGAATTATTATTAGTCCAGTATAAAAACTGGAGTCCCACAGTGGGAATCAGTCCCAGTAAATCCTGAACCCCACAATGCTGTTTCACAGGTACTTGTCTGTCTCTAACCATCTTTGACTGTGTGTGTTAGCTCACAGTCCCTAAAGGGACACTCTGAGTCTAATTTTAAATGAGAGGAACTCCTTCCCACCAAGTTAGCACTAGCTCTGACTTACCCAGGGTAAAATCTCTCTTCCTTAGTCCTAATTTTAAAAGGATAAACATTCACCTGAGCATGAATGGTCATTATTTCCACATCTTGTATAGCACCAATCAGTTTGTAATTGCTAAACAAACAATAAATAAAATCTGTTACTCCCCTTATGGAAAAATATAGAATTGGATAAAAAATGACAACCTTTCTATAGGTTTTGTTTAAGATTGGATAGAACTTACAGTGAGAAAAGAATATCCTTCTGTGTTCAATTCTGTGATTGTTTAGGGTTATTTCTGTAGCACCCTGCTGATTTCATTCCTGTTAACTTATTTCAGGTTTTTCCATAAGGGTTGTAACTCTGTGAATATGGGGGTGGGGTGGGGGGGCAAAAAATCAAACACTCCCCTGTTTTTTCTGCTTTAAAAAAATAAGTATAAGTGCCCAGCAAAACATGGCTGTCAACCCCCAAGCGTCAATGACGGTTCTGTGTGTTAATCTTTCCATTTCCTGTGATTTCCAGTTCCAGGGTCAGCAGTTTAAAAAAAATCCTTAACTACTGTAAAATCATCTGTCATTTGATTTTCTCCCCCCAGTCTCTTAAAGAGTGTCTGCAATGAATTACCTCTCTGTCTGAAATGAATTACTATTTCATCCCACACAAACACACCATCGTTAGCTGCCCCAAGCAAGGTCTGGAAGTATATTGCTCTTGTATGTTAAACAACAGACAAGCAATGGTGAGATGAAATTGATGATGTGAAAAGTTAGAATGCTTCAGTAAATCAGTTTCTCTTATGGCATGGACTTTACATGTAGCCATACCTGCGGAAGCTCCAGGTAAACAAAGCGTCTTGTGGCCCACCTGAACAAGCCACGAACCGTGTAGACAAGGATTAAATTCCCTGTATACATGTCTGAATGGAAATGTTTCAGCATAGATGTTTGTGAGCCGCCAAGGCATGCATTCAGTGATGCCTTAGCACTCCTTCCTGCTGAAATGGCTGTCACTCCATTCTCCTGTTCAGGAGTTGCTTCTGTTTAGGAGTGTGTGAGGGGTTGTTTGATAAGCTCCTGTGCTGGAATATAGTATAAATACAAATGATCACTCCTAGAGCTGTGGTATGAGGAACATAAATCATGTCTATAAGAGATGAAGGCTAAACCGTGCATGTGTTATTTCCACTCAGATGTCACCCCAGGAATGCATAGAAATGAAAAGGGAATACATTACAGCTATTGAAAGCAAGGCTGTGGCCATAAGGGTAGATTGGTTTCATCGTTTTTGAGTGTACAGGCCTTGTCAGTCAGCAGCCAAAAACAATAATTATGCCTTAAGAATGAAAGCCAGGAGCAGGCAGTCACTGGTGCTGAGGTTGTGTGGGGCTATCATAGTAAGTATCTTCACTAGGTTATTTATAAGCCGGGGGGGGGGAAGCCCTTTATATGGCTCTGGCTGAACCCTCTCTTTATAACTGAGCTCTAGATTTCATCAGTGATTTATCAGTGATAAATCAAATGTCTCCAGAAGAGTATTAGAAATTCTGTTGTATCAGCCAACACGAAGCAGGTAATGTAGACAAGCCCTCACACTAAATAGCTGCTAAGTCCCCTAGAGACCAGTCATAAACCAATTTATTTGGCTGAATTTTATGCCCACCTAGTCTCCCATCCAAAATGGTATCCCCTGCCTTTACCCAGTTTTGTGTAGCTGGCATATTTAGGCATGCCCTAGAATACTTAACTCCATCAGGCACGGCTCTTAAGAATCCTCCCCCTAACCCTCCAGACCCCATCCAACCCCTGAATGTTGTGACAATCTGCCACAGGTGTGCACTACACTGGATCATTGGGGTTTTGAAGGTGTTTACGTCGTCATAAATGCATTCGTCCCCAAAGGCAAGCATTTTTCATTCCTGAACTTTAAAAAGGCTCCTCTTCCCTATCCCCAAAACGCAAGGAGGGGGGGTTAATGAGGTCTTAAGTTCCTGTAGAAGGAGCAAAAAAAAAGGGACAGCTTATGTGTATAGGCTAGGAAGCGCCTTTCAAGCTTAGCAAGTCACTTTCTCATTGAAATAAATTTCTGTATTTCTTTTGATGGGAATTCTGTGGATATTAAGTTCTGGGCATCTTTAATATTCACACTGAGTGTACAGTAAGGCAACGTTACTTTCCAGTTACTCCCCTAATGACAGTGTCTGCTGAATCATCCAGTGTTTCTGTCTTAATCAATATAATTCATTGCTGAAGCTCATTTTTCCACAAACAGTACTCTACACACAGTATTGTGGGGAGGTATTTTTGTGAAATTAAAAAACACAACATATTGATTTCTCCAAAGCTATAATGGGTTTGCTGTCCAGCACATAACACAGTACTTCCGCTGCCTTCCTAACTGTAGGGGCTTTGCATTCACAGAGAAGGAAATGCCCATTTTATTTTATATTATTTTGGGGGCACCGGGGTTGTGGCACAAATACCTTTTTTTAAAATACTTTAAAAATGACAAATGTTGTAATTGCTGGGTTTTTTTGGTTCCTTTTTTTAAAAAAAAATTGCTTCTAGAGGTTCTCATGAAAAGTGCCTGATTGACAGCCCTGAAGACTGAAGTTCTCTGCTTATCCACAGATCAGGTAGAGCATAAGCAGGGGGCTTGTAAACTCCCCACCCTGCTGTATCAAAATGGCTCCACCCTGACATGGAAGATAACACTGTAGTTCAGTCTCCATGCCCAGTCCCCAATCTTTAGTTTCTTTGCCAACATGGCTACCAGTTAATGTTAATTGTGGCACTGGCTTCTGTGTGGCATGCAGCTAGTTGATTTCTGGGAAACCACCAGTCTCATTTCACATAAGTGCCAGATTGCTGAACTAACCAGCCCACTTTTGATCGTTACTAACCTGTGTTGGATTTTAAATGGTGAAAGGATCCCCTGAGCCAAGCAGTTCATCTCTGAGTTCTGTAGGTACTTGAGATTGAGCTGTTTACAAAAATGTGCAATATTTAATTAAAGTCAGCTACTGTAGCAGAGGTCTGGAGGGTAGCACGTGGTATGGTGGGATCCTGTGAATGATGGACCTGTGAGCCTTCAACGCCACATGGCTATTGATCAAAGCAGTAATTAAAGAGAAAGTTGAAACATGTGAACAGAAAAATTGTGATTCTTCAATCTACTACAGTTCTTTGAACATGTGAACAAAATAATGGATACTAGAGAGTCAGTGGATATTATTTATCTGGACTTTTAAAAAGATGAGAGGCTATCAAGGAAGCAAAAAACGTGGTCAGGGAAGCAAAGTACTGTGGTGGATCAGAAGCAGCTAAGAAACAGAAAACACAGATTAGGAATAAATGCTTACTTCTCACCACAGCAAAAAATTAGGAGGGGGTGCCATTGGTGGTGTTTAATATATTCTTTAATTACTCAAAAAGGGGGTGAATGGAGAGATGGAAACATTAGCGGATAACACAATGGTATCGAGACAGTCAAGACTAGAGAAGAGTATGAGGAATTCCAAAGTGACGTAACAAAGCTAGGTGAATGGGAGGTGAACTTTAGTTTTGACAAGTGCAAGATAGTGCACTTTGGAAGGAATCCTTTGAGCTACCTATACACATAGCTGGATTCTAAATGAACTGCCACCACTCAGGAGAATGACCTTAGGTGTCACTGTGGACAGCTTGCTGAAATCCTGGGCCCAATGCGTAATAGCAGTCAGAAAAGTAAAGAAAATGCTAGGCTGTATACAGACAGGGATTAAAAGATAATACTGCAAGTGTCCTAATGTCTTATATTAAGTGGTAGTAGGCCCTCATTTGGAATACTGCGTGTGGTTCTGTTCCATTGAAAGTCAGGCTGTCATCTTCCACATTAACACATTGTGCCTTCCCTGTAGGAGATCCCAGAATTCTCTTCTAAAAACAAAATAAACAGTGAATACCTGGACCAAAATTCACCAAGTGAGATTAATTCAGTAAAACACCGACCACCTTCCCCGATAATCTTGGGCTCTATCGTCAGCTGGTGTGAATCGGCCTATTGAAGTCGATTTCCACCAACTGCAGATCTGACTCCAAGTGCTTTCTTTCATTTCATTTCATGTGCTATCTTTTTTTTAGCTGGTATTGATTCTTTGCCTCTTAGAAGAAGCATGGCTCTGTCACTTCTGAGTTTCTTTTTTGCAGTGCTGGGTGATGACCGTCTATAATGTGAATGGAGTGTGAGAGGAGATGCTTATCAATCCATTTTATTTCCTTCTCAGAGAGACACCTGTTTGAGAGAATGATTTCCTAACTTTGCCAAAAGAAGCTGAAAGCCTGTGCTTTTCAATTTGGTCTTTGCTTGGTTTTCAGGAATAATTAAAGTTGAGTATTGTACTCACAGCCCATCATCACAATAAGATCAGCATAGTAGAAACAAACATATTGATGAAAGAGTTCAGCAAGAAAATTGTATTGGAGATGATGTACCCTTGGCTGTAGTTAAAGCAGCAATGGCTACTATGTGTTTGAGAAACTTCCACCACCTACAGGCTGTTTCTTCTGTGAGATAGGTCAGGGACCAACGAATGTATTAGGTCCCTTTTTAAAGTGTTTTCCAACCTTGGGAGAAAGACCAGACTAGTTCAAAGAGGGCAGAGAATAGGAGCAGTTGGGTAAGTGGAAGCTGTATGGCTTTTTGTGCCCCTGCTGTTGCAAGCAAAGCAGAGTAAAGTTGCTTGTATATCACCACCTTATCTTTGTGCCCTTAATGCAGGCAGCTATGAGAGATGTTCATATGTAGTGGTTCATACAGCTGTCTACTGGCCCAAGCTTCTGATGTCTGTTCCGATGCTACTTGGCTTAGCCTTCAGAGCACTGGCAGTCTGGTATGACAGAACTAATGGGATATCCCCCACCCTGAGCACCACCTAACTGAGTACTTAGTGGGGAATTGGAGAAAGAGCCGCCTGGTAGTAAACCACGGAAGGAAAGAAGGGAGGGAGAAACTAGACTAAGAAATATTAAATGAGCGGAGACAGAAAAGGACGGTGTGTTGGTTGTGTGCTGGGTTCCAGACTCCACTATTACCCTTACCATGCAGTGTGTAAAATGATTTGGGCTCCTTCAGATTGGAAGGCTCTGCAGAAATGTAGTGATTAGTGAAGGCTAATTCGCACCTCTGAGTCACTGACTTGAGTAGTGTCTGTGGGTATGGAATTGCCTCTAGGCTCCAGTCCATACATGCTCATGCTTACACACATAACCTTGCACACATAACTAGAGTTACCAGACAGGACAGGGGATGCGGGATAATGGTGGGGGGTAATAAGAAAAAGTCCCCAAAAACGGGACTGTCCCTTTAAAAATGGGACATCTGGTCACCCTACACATAACTGCCTTTGTAGGACCTGAGTCTGGTCTCACACACCCCTTTCTCATAGTTATGTAACTGCACTGACAGCTGGAGTTACTCCTGATTTATATTGGGGTGAGTGAGCCTTTGGATTTTTGGATTTTTTATTAAAAATGTAAGGAGCCCATTTGAAACACATAGTGTTTTAGACTCAAATTTGACAGCAATTCCTCTGTGTTTTAAATATCTAAGGAGAGATTTAACCCTAACAATCCATTGCTTGTGGCATTTCCTTTTTTAAAAAGTGCTAGCTATTATCTGCGTAAGATCTTGCAAAAACAAACCGATACATTGCCCTCCCATTGCTGGTTCCTTAGCAGCAGCTAACCAGACACCACAGATTACCAGTGCTGTACTGATATCATTGGGGTAACAGAGATATTTAGGCAGGATAAGGCATAATGGAAGCTTAAGATCTTGTTAACCAATGATAACAAAAGAGCCGTGTTAATTTTAGCTCCATTAGCAGCACAAGAAAAATAATCTGTCACTTTCTCTTGACTAGAAGGCTACATGGGGGAGGTCATATAAAACATTGACATGCATGGTGATGACTCAGCCTTCTTTATGCATCATCGGGTTTTATAGACTCTAAATAAGTGATTAGTTGGTACTGGTGTTTAATTTGGAGAATTTATCCTTGCCAATCCCCTTTTGAGGAAGGGATGTATTATTATGATCCTTTTACTGATTGGGACAAAGAGAGGTTTGGCTTGTCCAAGCTCACACAGGAAGTCTTTGGCGGAGCCTAGACACTGGTGTCGTACTAATAATTAATAGCCCAGATCTTCTGGATCTCACTCCTGTGTCTTAACTGTAAGGTCATCCTTCTTCTTTTGAGCTGTATCTGTTCTATTTGACTTTGCTTTCTCTCCCCTGAATTAGGTATAGTGCAGTATTTTATTTTTCTGATCTAAAAACTTTCCAGGAATACATAGCTGCTGAGTGATGTTAATGCAAGTCTGATATGTAATAAATTTGTTCTGTTGTAATTGAGAACACAGCCACTATAGAGGATAAATTCAAATGTTTAATCCCATGTAACATTTTAATGGCTATCACTGAACTATTGGTATATATGAGATATGCCACCTTGGTCCACTTGGTCCACTTGATTTGCAAATCTATGACCATTCCCTATCCCAATATGGATAAAAGCCTGTGGGCAGGGCTGGCTCCAGGCACCAGGCAACCAAGCACATGCTTGGGGCGGCCAATCTTGGGGTGGCGGGGGGCAGCGCGGCGCAGCATTCCGCGGGGGGGATGGGCGCTCCGGCGGCGCGGCACTCGGTGGGGGCGCTCTGGCGGCAGCGCAGCGCGCGGCGCTCAGGGAGGGGTTCCGGCGGTGCGGCGCTCGGCGGGGGGGGCGGGCTCCGGCAACGCAGTGCTCGGCAGGGGGGCAGCGCGGGGCACGGCGCTCAGGGGGGGGTTCCGGCGGCTCAGCGGGCGGGGGGCAGGCTCCGGCGGGGGGGGCTCAGCGGGGCGGCACTTTTTTTGGCTGCTTGGGGCAGCAAAAACGTTAGAGCCGGCCCTGCCTGTGGGTTTTATTTTGTGCTCTGTTGCACTGATGTAACCTGGCTTATGTTGCCATAGTTGAGAGCAGAATTTGTTCCCGTGCATTCATTTTACCCAGAAAAGTTGGTATTCCTTTTATGTAACAGGTACTCAAAGATATATCCATAGCTGGAAATGAAGGGCCTGATCGAGTCTGCAATTGAAAAAACTGGGGCTCCGTGCAGGTGTCAGGGTCTGTCCGTTCAGGTCTGATTGCAGGATTGGACCTTAACGTGTAAGGGAAGCAAGGGGAAAAAATAAACAAAAGAGTGTCTTTGGCTTCTCTTATAAGATACGGTCTCTTAAGTAACAACATTCAGCGATCCTGAAATTGAGTGAGGGCCCAAATTATTGGCTCTTTGGGTAAGAGGAGCAATCAGGGGTAATAGGTTACAAAGCTTTTCCTCTCTGGGTGGCCCTTGGTCCAGTTCCAGCCCAGGTCAGAAGCGATCAAGACTTACCTACCATCTGACAGCTGTTTGTTGGCTTTCTGTACATGTTATCAGTTGGTGTTTTTAGTCCAGACACTATTACAATGTGTGCCATTGCTGGCAATCTCCACAAAGGGACAGGGATCAAGCGGCTCTGGAGGCTGAACTCCACGAGAGTTCTTCCCTGTCAGGAATAAGGTGAATTGGTGGGGCATTGTGAGGGGAGCCTGCCCTGCCCGCGTGTGTGCTGTCTCTGGGCTGTAGCTAAACAGAGAGCTTCAATCTCCCGGGCTGGAAGCCTGGAACCTTTCACCTGGGATTTTCTGCACTCAGTGTCACCCACTGGCGCCCTCCTCTTGTCCTCTCTGTTTTGTTTTAGTTGACCACTGTACCTTTGAGACCCCTTCCCCCTCAACCCGCACAGGAATCAATTAGTTTCCTCTTGTGGGACCTTTATCTCTTCCTACTGAGGTCAAATATGCTGATACTGAATTCACTTTTTTATTGGAGTGGGGAATCTAAGGACTGAGAGCAGCATTTAATATAGTTACAAAATAGGGGCTAGATTGCAAACCTCTCAGGCAGACTGATGAGCAGTTCCTATATATATATATGGAGATATACCTATCTCATAGAGCTGGAAGGGACCCTGACGGGTCATCGAGTCCAGTCCCCTGCCTTCACTAGCAGGACCAAGTACTGATTTTGCCCCAGATCCCTAGGTGGCCCCCTCAAGGATTGAACTCACAACCCTGGGTTTAGCAGGCCAATGCTCAAACCACTGAGCTATCCCTCCCTCCTCAGGCAGTTCCTCCCTTGTGCACCAGGTCGAGTAAGGGGTTCCGTAGCGGCCCTCTGTGATGACCTGTATGTTAGCATCTAGCAGTAAAACAAATGCAAGAATCTTAGGGGCCAGTCCTTTTAGGTGCTGAGTGCCCACAGAAGTCAGCACCTCTCAGGAGTCGCTCAGTGTCTGTCATGATCAGCTACCCACCAGTGAGCCTTTTGTGAGGCAGGCACCTTTAGTACTTTTCCCTGGGATTATTAAATAGAAATCTCTAATCCAGAAAACATTTCCAATATTAAACCTAATTCAACGGCTCGATGTCAGCCAAGATAAATAGGGTCTGGAAGGAGAGAAAGAAACTCTGGAAACAGGATGTGCGTACTGAACACACATCTGTTACTCAAGCCACGTCTGTCACTCAAAAAGACATCATCCAGCAAACCCGCTCAACCAAATCTCGTCTCCACTGATCAAGGAGAGCAGCTCTTTGGGTGGCGTGGCTCTTGCTTGTGCTGTATTACGCCAAGAGCCTGTTTTCCCCTGAAATCGGTGGATGGATTCCCTGTTGCCTTCAGTGAGAGTTAGAGCAGGCCCCGAGTGCCTCCTTGTTTTATGCAAAGGAAAAACAGCCCATCACATTTATTTCTTCACTTTTTATTTTTAAAGGTTTGTGTCAATTTTCAACCAAAGTGAATGGTTACATGCCCCAGACCATGTCTTTCCTTTGTAGTTAGCATAGACAACATGCTGTGGAAGTTTCAAAACTATGCTAATGTGAGGATTGATTTCTTATGTGCAGGTTGGAGCACCAATATCTTGTATTTATTTCTTTTCATTTTCTTTTTGCAAGTAGTTTGGTATTCAAATAAAAAATACTTAGGAAGTAAATATTTTCAGAAGACTTCTCCATGCATTTTTACTTAAAGAAACCTTAGCTAACTGCATTTTCAGCCTGGCTTCTTGTGCCTTTCGTTATCTTAAAAATATCTTATGCTGTGCTATAAATAACCAGCGGAAAGATGCTTCATACAGAGGAGGAAAAAAACAGCCGTGGTTGTCCTTAATCATGTTCAAACACAAACATCAAGAATGAATGGGGGTCCCTCCGTGCATTTTCTGGCTGAGCAGAATGGAATAAATCCATGGGGATTTAGATTTGACGCCATGGTGTCAACGTGCATGATTGTGGGGTCTGAAAGATGCTCTGAGGTATTTGTAAATAATCAAATGAAACAAGTCCCTTCAGTGTGGCAGTCTATACCCCTGCTAGTACAGTTTCTTGAGGGGGAGGGAGTCTGGGGACCTGGGTTCCCTTTCCAAGTGTGCTACAGAATCCCTTTGTGACCGTAGACAATTAACTTAAAACTTGATCTTCCAATGAATCGGGTCTGTAAATCAGCATGTAGTCATATGTACCTTCTCTGGACATGCAGTCACTGCAAATGTGCATGCAGATTTTGTATCTGAATACATGATGGCCATTTTTTAGTCCAGTTGGCCATTTGCCAAGAGCAGCCAGTCAAGAGTCCCCAGAGAGAGCGTTCCTGGGTGGGGCAAGTATACAGTCAGGGCTCTGTTCTCTTCATTCTAGGAAGACTACAGTAGAGGGACTGCTGGGTATAATTCTTGTATTGTCATCACAAGGGACCTTCTCCCTGTGCTCCCTCTCTCGCCTCTGGAGATATTATGCGTAACAGCTCCAGGCATGGAGGCTCAGGCAAAACATCTCACTAGTCTCCTAAGAATTATAACTGAATTTGTACATGTTTATAAAGCACAAGAAATCCTTTATGTTGTTCTGCTGTAATAATCATGCAGAGCATGCATGTGGCATTAGCCTCTTTTGCTACTGTACCAACAAGATAGTTGTAGCAGAGAATATCTACACAGATATTTTGCAAGCTACCGTGTAAGATTTATTGCTAAATCGCATTGAAACTTTTTTTCCTGTTGAGTTTGAAACCAGATCCTAAGACAATTTTTCTGCAAACTTCACTGGAGCCTTTGCATGGGTCTTGTGAAACACATAACTGATACGGTCTCATCGCTACACGATGTAGCGCACACGTTCATTTCTATCAGTTTGTCACTCTACAAGTAAATCACTTAATTCTGATGAAGTTAAAATGAATTTTGCTTCCCTTCAAACATGCAACCGTTACCAGCTGATTAAGGAAAACGTTACCAAAGACCATTTAAATTGATTTGAATGCATGTGTGTTCTGTGTTGGTTTAGTTTGAGGGCAATTTTAAACAAATAGCATTGTCATTGTGAACCTTAATTAGATAATAAATTAATAGATAAATCGATTAAAAAATTCAGTATGGCTTTCAGAACCACTGCTAGTGGCATAAAAATTAGGTGCTTGGTATTAGCAATGCTAATAAATGGCAAAAGGAAAGCACTTGGGAAGAATGATGATGTGGCAGCTGAAGGGTCAATTAGGACAATTTTCTCTCCTTTGCCCAAATGTATGTTGAAAATCAAGGTGTTTCTGTGCTTTAGATCGTTCTCTACAAAAGATATGGGTTGTGTTGATCCTAAAGGGTAAAAATGTCAGCTCCACTGCACACCTGAAAGCCTGCATATTTAATAGGCAATTCATGAAAAATTCAGCAAGCACACTGGACGTGTTCAAGGAGTGAGGCTACACGAAGACCAGCACGTACATCTGCAGAAGCAAGCTTTAGGCAGGAATGGAAAAATATTAGTGATGGGAGAACTTCTTAAAAGGCATGGAGGTCTGCATCAGTTTGGACAATATCAAAACTTGATCAGAGTTTTGCAAAACGGGTCTGGAAATCCCAGGATGTCAGGCTCCCTTGTGAGTCTTCTGCCACTTGTTCCATTTCATCCAGGACCAGAAATGATTGCAGACTCATGGGGCTAGATTCGGATTTCAGTTGTACTGATGCAAGTCTACAGTAACTCCACTGAGTTGAACTCTGGATTTACAGGGATGCGAATGAACTCATTGGAGTTACTCCAGATTTAGAACAGTGTAATTGAGATTGGAATCTGAAGGGAGATTTTCAAAGACATGAATGGGAGTTGGATGCCTGAGTCTCGTTTGTGCTTTTGAAAATGAACTGCTGGTCCGTTGACTCAAGCCAACTCTTTTTTTAATTGGCCTTGATGCCATTTGAGATATAAATACCTACCCTGTGTATGGAACTCTTCTGTAGCAATGTCTCCTTGGAGTTAGGGTCAGTTCTTAGAAATGGTTTCAAGCTTGCATTATGTTAAACAAAAGCACTTTAAAAAGCTGAGAACTTGAGAACAGAGATTTTGTGCAGATACTTCTATTCTTCCACTTAAGCTTTGTCTGTAATGCAGATGGCCTTCAAAATGATGTGAACTTCACTAAAAATGAGTTTTAGTCCTTGTTAGAAAATAGTCATTGTCACATAAAACCCCTTTGATATACATTTCAGTAACATTATATTAGAGTCTTTCTTTTCCAAAGATGGACTGAATTTTGTTTCACTTCTGGAGGGGATTTAAGTTCCCTCAGGTCAGAGGTCAAGGTTATGAAAAGTCAGCACTGTACTTACCCCTTCAGCTAAATTATTAATAGTCTGATTAGCAATCTGTCTGAGGTAGAAATGTTCAGGCACAAAATACTGTAATTACTGTATGGTGTGTTGCATCCTGGAAGTCTCATCACTTGTGTAATTTAATGCCGGAGAGAACAAAGCACTTGAGAATACATTACAGGGTACAATCACAGTGGCTCTGAGGGTGGGAAGGGATGGGCAACCTGACCTAATATGTCTTTTTCACCTCTATTATCAGTGACTTTTAGCTATATCATCTCTCATGTGTCAGATAAGTTTCTAATCAGTGCCTCTCCCAAACCTTCCTCCCTCCAAAAGGAGCTCCTTCAAAAGATGAGTCAAGCTGGTTTAGAGGTTAACCTGCCATCCTTTCTGTCTTGTAGTGTGAGGAGAAAAGTATAGAATACCTGAGCTGGGGGATTTGCCAGACAAATTACTCTGTTCAGGAAGCAACCCACTTTTATGTTAGATTAGCAAGAGGGGACTGGATGCTTACTGCTGCCTTAATGACCCCTTGGCCCCTTAGTCTCAGAAGACTTGAAGAATGTGGTAATGGAAGTATGTGTTATGTTTTTCTCCTTTTATTTTATTTCTTTTACTTTCAGAACACAGCTAGCACCCGTTTAGGCTGGTTTTACATTCATTGTATTCGTGCGCCTATCTTGCTTCTTCATTTTCTAGTGGGTTGAACTGATGTTAATCAAGAAGACTCCGGCTTGCCTTCTTCCTTGCTGTCTACAAAATTTTACATAAAGTAATAGAGTTGGAAGATAGGTTGCGGCCCAGCATGCAGAGATTGGGGTCTCGTCAAAAGAAAGAAAAGCCGAGAGAAACTTTGATCAGAGCTCAGTCTCCTGAATCAAAATGACAGCTAGCGTCACTGGATTTCAGAAAGGCAATAAAAAGCTGTGGGCCCTATTGGGAATAAATTGCTTGCTTCTTTTCATGCATAGCGATGTCTATTGTGATGTCTATTGTAATCTCTCTCTAATTGTGTAACTTACTTGCCATGAATTTCTATACAAGAGAGCACTGGGGTAGGCATTGTTCTCATGTCCAGTTTAAGACACATGCTCTCCTAGAAAGTAGTGAAAATCAACATGCATAATTGTCATGTACCAAGTCCACAAGTTCCGCTCATGGCCACAAGCTGAGCTGTATCAGAAGTTGAACTTTGCTTGTTCCATTTTATTTCTTTGAGTGATTTCTTCTTCTCGGAAAATATCACCTTTATCTTCAGGCTCACTCCTGCCCCACTATGAAGTCAACAAAACCTTTTTCCCACCTTTTAATTGGTGACAGGACCGGACCCTTCATTCATAATGCAATATATTGTAGGCTTGATTGATTTGTCACTTATTGTGCTGCTTGGATATAATCACCTGAGTTGTATGTACCTGCTTTAATGAACGTAGAATGACAAAGCTAGTGTTTCTTTCATGGAACTTGTGGTGTAGAGTACAATCAATTAGCACCGTGATCACCTCAGTTTAGTTAGTACATGTTCTCCCCAAAAACCCTTTACAAAAGAATAAGGACCTTTATGTATATGCACACTTAAGGGATTAGAATCCTGTTACTGGAATTGAGAGAATCAGAGCGCCTGATCCAAAACACCACTATTGCCACCTCCGTAAACTTGGGAAAAAGTGCTGATTCCAACTTCAATCCCAATTTGAACTTTGCAGTTTGGGCCTCCTCCTATAATGGACTGAACAAGCTTTCACAAGGTTCATCACAGTCCAGTCTGAAAATGGACTGAACAAATCAATAGAGAAAAATATCATAGCTGATCTAATAGGTCTTTTCCATTATTGATATCTCTGGTTCTGCGAACCAGCAACTAAGCATTCATGTTTGAGCCCTTCAATCAGTAGCTCTTTGTAGCCTTCCACCTTTAGCACCGTTCTTGCATGCTCCAAGGATCTACAACTTTGTCCAACTCACTGATCTTAAACCACTCTTTTGGTATAAGACTTGGCTTGAGCTGGAGTTCATGTATCTCCCCACTATGCCAGTAGGGCGTTTTTTCTGACAGATGATTTCTAACCATTTTTTTCCAGCTGACCCTTGAACTTCTGTAGGTCAGCACTGCGCATCCTGATGAGTTTGGCTGAAGGTTAAACCATTAGCTCCTATGACATAACCAAAATGCAAAAACCTGCGTTTTTCTGGAATAAGTTGGGAGCTAGACTTTTTCTGTCTAATATTTATAGTTTTAACCTAATGTTCATAAATCTGATCTATCTATCTGTCTGTCTGTCTTTGAGCTTTTGCTTGTTTGTTTTTTGTTCCCTCCTCCATGCCAAAAAATTCTGCTAGAGAAAACTTAGGAGAGATCATTTGTCTTTGCAAAAGTGTGAGACTACCTGCTGAGAAGCCTTCCTGCTGGGCAGCCCTATGTGGCAGGCTTCTGTGTTGGAAATTCTATCTTGCCTCTTCCAAGGCTTTCTCTGAGGAAATTGCTATGAATGAAAACTCAGAAAACCAAGAATTTTTTCTAGAAGACTCTGTCCCACAGACTCCATACTTCCAAGGACTCCAGTGCAAACAGTTAAATTTTGAGGACTTTTTATGCACCATTATTACAGATGCTGAATACAAACTAATATTAATTGAACCAGAACTGTTTAAATGTTCTTCTTTAAGCATTTCTCTAGAAGTGCACCAGTTTTAAGCTTGATAACAGTACATCTCATCATCTGTTGAGTGAATAAATACAGGGTTTAATTCTCCAAGGCACCTTCTAAGGATCCTTCCACATACCATCTGAGATCATCCTATGGAAAAAAACCTGGATATGAATATTCTTGAATAACAATATTTTTTCATTTGTTTATAGTGGGTGTAGTGCTGCTGGAAGGGGCTGAATTGATGGTCCCGGAACCCGGTATTTATTCACAGAATGGGTACACACATGGTGGCGCTTCCTCACACCACTTTGCCAGTGTGTCTCAGCCCTTGCAAGAGGGTAGTTACCACATCCATCTAATTACTGATATATGAAAAAGACATGATCCCTGCCCCTACAGAGCTTACAGTCCATTTAATCCTTGATTTGTCTGTTGATATGGACAACAGTCCCTGCGGTACTAGATTGTGCAACTGAATCCATTTCATATAGGCCGTTGAACTCCTATTAGAAAGTAATAATTTCTGGTTATAACTGATAGGTGCTGGCTTTCAACTAGCAACTCAGAAATGAAATTCTCACTATCTCATTACCAGTCCACTGAGTTCTTCCATCATCGTACTTGTACAAAACCTCATGTTAAAATTCAGGCCTCCAGAAGAGTCTTGGGTATTTGTGTATCTTGCATTGAATATCTATGCGAACAACATGTTCTTCCAGAAGGATTAACTGCAATCTTCTTTTGATAAATGAGCCAGAGTAGGGTGATGGCATGTGTTTTCTAGAAGCAAGATGAGGTGCCATTACCTTGAGCACCACTGAAATAAAAAGAGCGAGAGAAACTAGTAATTCTCTTGGATTAATTTCTAATTTCTAAGATCAACATAGATAAGGAACTCTCTTAGACATGACTTAAAATTACATATAAAGAGCATGGGGAGGAAGAGATGGTTATATCTCAAAGAGAAGTTACCATGATTCTTTTTGATAGGTTCCCAATTTTTCAGATGAGGAAAAGAAATATTGCAAAAGAGGGTGTTCCTTATTTAACCTTCTCAGCTAAATTAGGTGGGTTTATATTCTCTAGCCTGCTCAGATTGTCTGCCAGCAGTGTCATCTGAAGAAGATCAAAGACAACTCAAACCACATGAATGATTTAACCTAAAATCACCCACCTTTCATGTATCAATTTGAATCTCTGCAAAACCAGGTTAACTAGTTACCATCCTGCAGCCACCATGCATCTTGGTACTATTCAGCATGGCCACACAAGTCCCTGCTACGTAAGGAGAAGCTCAAAATTCAAACACAAGGTGGTTACAGATCAGGGCTGAGAGGCAGTGGTAGAAATAGGTGAGAAAGTCTGTACAAAGACTTGCTGTGCTATGCCTGTTTCTATCCATTGCTTTAGGTGCTGATTTTTATGAGCACTAGAATTCACTTACAAAAATAAAACAAAAAACAGGGCCACATTTCACAGACATCTTATGTTTCCCAAAGATGTTTCCTACAGGGTGTTGGATTCATTTTCTATGAGATAAAGAGAGGGCAGGTTATCATGAAACAACTACCGGTGAGAAGGCTCTGTCCTTAAGGGGCAGGTTCTGAATGTCATTTTGACAGTGTGTATGTCCGTACAACAGATGCATCTGTTTAAACATCCTAACAGGGGAGGAGAGGAGATATTTGATTTTGATCAAGGATTTAAGAAGCACCGTATCTACAGAGGGACAGGCATCTTCCTTCTCTCTTCAGCAGGAAGCTTTTCAAGAAGGAAATGTACAGCAAACAGTTTATCTGAGAGATGGCCTGGCTTTGGCGAGCCTTGGAGAGGTCATGAGTTTCCTGTTACCAGCTACATCAAAGTTTTTTTTTCTTCCTGCAATTTGCTAGAAAGTGGTGGCATTTTTTAGACTTACTTGTGTACCTCTTGGGCTATATACTGAAACATTGTATTTCCCAGACTCATGATGATTCTGACAGTAAGATTAAGACAAAAGCTTACTTGTTTATAGAACACTGGTTAATTTCTTCCTCTTTTATTTAAACTGCTTCTTTGGAAAGGTCACTCAAGACCATAGTAAAAGAGAATTAATTGCTAACAGCACATAGGTTAGTGATAAATTACCCTCTTGATATTTAGGCTATCTAGGGTACACTGGGGAAGAACCATCTTCCCTGGAGAATTATGTGGGTGAGTGTCTTGAAGTTGAGTATGGGCGTGAGCGATCTCCATTGGAGAATGATGTGGATTTTAATATACTATTCTGGAGATAGGAAAGGGAAATAATATATATATATAATATAAACCTCTCTCATCCAGAGAACTCAAAGGACCAGATCATGTCACCCTTATTTATGTTGCTTAAGATTGTACTTCTGAGGGCATTCTGCACCCAAAAATAAAAAATTCTGTGCACAATATTTTGAAATTCTGCAAAATTCTTCAAGTTTAATTTGTCAATAAATAAATGCAGAGGCTCCAGCAAGGCAATGGGGAGCACAGGCCACCGGCTGCACGAGGGTGGGAGATCACCCTGCAGCCTCCCCACTTCCTACCCCGGGGACACGGACTCCATGGTGAGTTTGCACCCGACCTTTACAGAACACAAGGCCTGGGCCTGCCGCAGAAACATCCTGGGGCCCTGCCCCTCTGCACCAGGTGCACTGGGTGTGGAGCAGGCAGTATCCAAGTGTGGAGGGGCTCAGTGTGGGGGGATCCAGGTGTGGGGTGAGAGGATTCTGTGTGGGACAATCTGGGTGCAGGCAGCTCAGTGTGGGGGGGGGGTCTAGGTATGGGGGGATCTGGATGCACAGAGGCTCGTTGGGAGGGGGGTTCCAGGTGCAGGGGACTCTGCAGGGGCTTTCAGGTGAAAGTGGTTGGGGCTCAGCAGAGGGGTCTGTGTGGGGGGGCTCAGCAGGGTGGTCTGGGTACTGGGGGAGTGGGACTTGGCGGGATGGGGGTCTGGGTGCAGCTAATAGGAGGCTTAGTGGCATGGGGGTCTGGATGTGGGGACTCAGGGTGGTACGGGGGGGCTCATCAGGGTGGGAGTTTAAGTGCAGAGAGCTCAGTGGGGCAGTGGTCTGGGTGCAGGGCTGGGGGAGTCCAGAGGCAGGGGGTCTGGGTGCAAGGGGCGCCAGATGCAGGGGTTGAGGTTCAACGGTGTGAGGGTCAGTTATGGAGGGCCAGGGGGGTTCTGGGTGTACAGGGTGAGGCTTGGTGGGGGTGTCTGGGTATGGGAGGTCCGGATGCACGTGGGTTGGGCAGATGGGGGAGCAGCTCCTCGTACAGTGACCCCTCCCCCACAGCTGAGGAGTGATGGGGCAAGGAAGCAGGGGAGGATGCTGAGCTTCCTGCAACGTGGGAAGTTTTCTGGGGGTGGGTCTGACACAGCCCCAGCCACTCCTTGCAGTGGAAGAGGAAGTCCTGTCCAGTGGTAGGAGCCACTGGCTGGGGTGTCCCCAGCCCTGCAGTGATTTACCTCTCTGCCGTCTGTGCCAAGTGCCTGAAACGATGGACCTGTGCAGCTAGGGAGTGGTCTGTGACTGCTCTTGCAGCTTCCCTTTGCTGCACAGTGGCGCAGAATTCCCCCAGGAGTAAGATCGTCAAAGCTTCAAGGTTGCACAACCATACCTGTGCCCTCCTGTGTGCACGCACTGGGAGTCAGAGGTGTAATATGAGTTCATCTGTGTGCCCTGTCTAAATATGAGGCATCTGCATTCCGACCCTTTTTCCAAAAGATATCCAGTGGCAACACCTTTGTTGCTGCTGTGATTGGGTGTTTCACACGTAGCAACTCTATTCCAGGCTTACCCAATAGATTTTACCAGATAGCTATTACATTATGCAATGCTTTTTTTATTCCATACTGGGTACTTTTTCCATCTCCATGTCTTTTCAGAAAGCTGCTGTTTTTTTAATCACCCACACCGGATAGACTCAAAGGTCAGTCATCAACGTGCACATTCCCCTCAGTTATCCATAGTTGGTTCTGCTTGATTTCTTGACAAGTTCAGGTTCCAGGATGGTCTTCCAGGCTCACTGTTGCAGCGTTGCTGCCTTTAGCGGAAGTACAGTTGCACAAAAGGTGGTTGAGAGGGTTCAGGAGCGACTTGTATTTAAAAATAAATATATAAGGAGGCAGACAGGAAATGCCTGGCTAGTAGATACCTAACTCAGACATTAATCAGTGTGGTGTCTGCTTTAACGCTTTCCATGCGAGTTCATTTAGGGAGCAGATGCACAATTCTGCTTGATTTTACAAGACAGATCATTAGCATCTACAGGCTTATAAATAGGATTTTAAAGCATAGCACTTACGCCTCTATTATTGGTGTTCAGTTCATTCTGGTTCTATTCCATTTTGAGGGAAATACTGGTCTATTAAACCAGACCTTGAAACCATATACATCTATGGGTAGCAGTTTCTTATTAAAACCATGGTTTGAGGGGTAGATTCATTTCTTTGGGTATTTCTTTTCCGTTGTGTTGCCTTTCTACTCCTTCTTTCTGATAACTCATTATTGCCAATGCTGCTTTTCTGGATTCTCCTTCAAGTTCTGCAAATGACTCACTTCATGGCCTTGGTCAGGTCAGTTGACTTTACTGAACCTCAGTTTCCGCATCTGTGAAATATACTTTCCTTTATAAAGCTCTTTGAGATCATTGGATGGAAGGTGCTATGTACATACTTTGCATGACTCCACCAGCAAAGTTGCCTGGAGTTGATTCCGGTGACATTTAATGCACTCGTCAGCAGGTGACACAGAAGACTTATTATTGCTCATAGCATGTTCTGACAACATTTATAGTTGTTAGATGACGGTTTGCAACGAATCTCATGCTTCAGGGCATAAGCTGATCACCTGCCAGGGATCAGGAGGGAACTCATACCTGCATATACAACAACGCACATTTGGCTAGATGGATAATTTTTCTATAGATTTTGGTATTGGCCGCTGTCAGAGAGAGGCTGTTGGATTTAATGGACCAATGAGATTGGGAAAAATCTTATGATTCTAACAGTACTACGCTAAAAGATTTTATAGTTCCAGTTCCACCAGTGAGGGGCCTTGAAGTAATTTTTCCAATCCATCGTTTGGCAGCTACCCTGTCCCATCAGGATGGACGGGATGATAGGTTAAAGGAAACGATACATTGATCTATCTCCTGGATGGCGTCACAGCACTGGAGCAGCAGCACCAAGGACAGACAGTAGAATCCACTGTAATAGCCTTCTCCCCCCCTTCTTCAGTTGGTGTTTGCACACAGCATAGGCAGGACTGAATTATTGTGACCTTACAAAAGAAGCGAGCAATAACTCTGGTGCTTGCTGGCTGCAAGCCACGCAGGATTGAATTCATTTTGAATACACCTCCTTCCTGAAGAGTTGTGGAAGTTAATCACTTCCAGTTTTTCAAATTTAGGGGAAAATCCATAGTCGCCTCAGCTTCAGGTCTTAGTATTATTGGATGATCAAATACAATTATTACCACTGAAATAAAACGTGCCCCCCTCCCTTCTGTGACAAGCAATGAGAGAAGTCGCTGAAACCTTCACTGGGGCTGGGTGAGGAGCTGTAATAATTGGGCCTACAAATTTACTCATATGTTCCATCTAAATTAACACAATAGGGGTCAGCCATGGACAGATTGCTACACTTTTACCCGAGTTAGGTGAGCTGGTAAGTTGTAGCAGGTAAAAGCTGTTTTCCCCATGATGAATTCACTGAACATACACATACTTAACTGAATAAACGGGCAGGCAAATCATTTACAGATACTTCCCCTTCGTATCCAACTTCCGTGGTCACTTGAATCATCCTTGCTTCCTTAGCGCTCTTCCTACACCTAGCTGCCACTTTTCCTCTCTATCCAGAGCACTCCTGTAACTCTCACTTCTCTTGTTCTTTTCCTCTATTCCCTGCTTTCCAGAAAGATGTGCTCTCCACTTGTCTTACAGCTCTGAGCTGCTGTTTTCTCCACCTTGTCCATGACTCTTCCACAGCTTCCACTCCCATACCACTCTTCCTTCTCTCAGCCATCACTTTGACACCTTGATCAAACTAATTGAATGACTCTCACCTCCAGGGCTGTGTTATATGGTCCCGTGGCTGACTTTGGTGATACAGGTGCATGGAGGTTGCAAATCAAATATGTACGTAGTATATAGATCTATCTATAAGGATATATTGAGAGACCTTTTGTGTTTCTTTATGCTTTATTAACACTGTGCTACAGTTATTTATTTTTAAAAGCATAGGGTTTGGCTTTATTCTGTTTGTTTTTCATATCAAATATATCAGGCCCTCGCTTCCTTTTTGTTGCCGGAGATTGTTGCTCCCCACCAGTAAGCAATAATGGTGAGAAATCTGTTTGTGACTGTCTTGCCCCCTAGTGCCTAGAGGCTGGAAAGAGGATATGAGTGCTACAAATACAGTGGAGATGCTTCTTTAGTTGAAATAGTAGAATTATTGCTTTTGGATTCCAGGGCCTCCACTCCAGTTAATTCCCGGCAGTGAGGGACTGCTCTCACAGAACCAGGGTGTGGCTTAGGACAGTATTTCTCAATCTTTTTGATATCAGGGACCAGCTTCTGCCTTCCTGAACTGTGGCAGGGAGATCTGAGGGACTGGTGCCGGTCTGCAGATCAGTCGTTGAGAAACACTGGTTTAGGGCAAGGGTTCTCAACCTTTTTCTCTCTGAGGCACCCCCCAATATACTATAAACACTCCAGGACCTAGCAGGGGGCCTCAGGGCTCTTGGCTTCAGCCACTGGATGTGTGTGTGTGGGTGGGTGGGGCCTTTGGGGCTTTAGACCTGCAGGGCTCAGGGCTTCAGCTGCGGGGGCGGGGGGACTCAGGGCTCCAGACTTCAGCCACTGGGTGGGGGAGGGGGGCTGGGGCTTCAGCTGCGGGAGCGGGGGGGCTCGGGGCTTCAGCCCAACGGGGGCTCTGTGGCTCAGGGCTTCAGCCCCGCAGCTCTGCGCCCGGTTTCAGCCCCACCAGGGCTAGGGGCCCTATTCTTCAACCATGGGAATCCATGGCCCCCTGAAACCAGCTTGTGGCCTCCCAGGGGGCCATGGTTGAGAACTGCTGATTTAGGGGATTCATGATCAAATCATAAATGAATAACAAAAAGGAAGAGTTGTGCCTTTTGTACATTTAGCCTTGTGGCTGCCTGACAGGTACAGCACATGGTTATTCTGCAAACAGCCACTTTGTCCAACCAGAATTGCCTTCGTAATATCCTTGAATTAGTGATGCAATTGGGAATCTTTAGATGCAAGACAGCTTGCCAGTAATGCCTTAACTTGCTTAGTGAGACATGGTGGGTGAGATAATATCTTTTATTGGACCAGCTTCTGTTGGTGAAAGCTTTCGAGCTTACCCAGAGCACTTTGTCAGGTCTGGGAAAGGTACTCAGAGAAGTCCCCTCTGTTGTATTGAGTCTGGGATGCAGTAGTGATGGACTTTCTGTTGCTCTTATTGTCTTGCTGATTGCTTATTGTCTGTCCCTGTTTTCTCCTTGAGCGTGCCATGTTTTTTTCTGTGCCCAAAGGAGTTGGGGTGGGGCGGCAGATGGAAATACCAATACTGGCCACTTCCTCCATCACCTTTGTGTTCCCCAGCTGCTTCTATTCCTGTTCAGATATGTGTGGAAGCAAAAAACAAGATTTATAAAGATGTATTGTAACATTTTCAAACATAGGCACTAATCTGTTGGCACCCCAATCCATTTTGACTTCATTGGGAGCTGCAGATTTTCAGCACCTCTAAAATCAGGCCACTTGTTTAGGGATGAAATCCTGGCCCCGGTAAAGTCAATAGTAAAACTCCCAATGACTTCATTGGGGCTATGATTTCAGCCTAGGAGCCTCAATAAGGACTTAGGTGCCTCTCTCTAAGCATACATGTTTGCAGACTGGGGCCTAGCGTTTTACTGCATCAGTGTAGTTTACATTTATTTTACTGTCCCTTGGTGTTCTTAACACGTGTTGTGTGGAACTCATTTAACCATGTGTAAAAATATAGAGGAGATATGGTCGGACAGAGCTTACGACTTCAAAACGTGCTTCTCTTGTTCATTTTAGTTAGTCTTTCATATCTTGGTCTAATGACAGCATATGCAGTACAAACAGATCAGAGGCAACTCAGAGATTAAATATCTTAGATACAATAAATCTACTAAATAAGGGTAAAGCTACATATCCTAATAAAGGAAATCCTACTTATTTTCAGTTCTCTAGCTGATACCCAGCAGGTACTGTGCTTATTTAATATTTCTCAAGTAGATTTTTTAGCATTTCTCTGCAATCAGCCTGCATATTTTGTCTAGATGACTGAATTAAATGCTTCAGAAAGGCTTGGTAAATGCATTTTGCCAGCATTTCTATAATAGTTTGGTAAATGGATATCTTAGAGGTCCCAGTAGGTGCAAATCATGTACTTTGTATTTCCCGAGTGTGAAGGTCATTTCACAGGAGGGGACATTAGACAGGACGCTGCAGAAAGAGCACAGAGGACAGCACATAGCTTTCATGGATTGTCTCTGCATTTTTCTGTATGTAGGACAGGAAAGGGCTGCAAAAAAAACCTCTCTGAGAAGTTTAATATGTACAAGCTTGTGTCTACATCAGTTTCTGGTGAGAATTATAACATAGCGTGACACTCTGGGGTTCAGCCCAGACTAGTGCACGGTTTTGTCACCACTTGCCCTGACACTACCAGTCAGCACACCAGTCACACTCAGGCTTCTGCCATCCAGTTACTTTTTGCAGAACCCCAACATCCTCCCGGTTCTAAATTTCCCCCAAATCGCCTGCCAATGTGACAATCTGCTGGGATTCCCAGAATTGTGAGTTACTGTGCTGCTCCTCTGAGCTCAGCAAGTGAGAGTTTTGCTACTCCTAAGCTGTGTGACAAATTCTTGACACATCAGCTTGTCTGCCTTGCTGGCAAACTCTTCAGGACGCTGCCAGGCCAAACCTTGCCTTGCAGGTAATAAACAATGAATCCCGGCTCCTGAGTTCCCTAGAGACATCTCCCTGCAGCGCCCAGCCCTCTCCTGAAATACTCACAGAAGTTATTATGGTTGTTGCTTCTTTAGAAAGACAATGTACTGCAGCTCATTAATTTACCTGGGGTTTGACTGTCACTCTGATTTCAATCACAGCAATGAATTGGTTTTTAGTAAAAGTAAAAGCAGTTTATTTAACCAAAGGATGTGGGATTAAAGGATGCCACGTATAAGGAATAAAGAAAGAAGATGGAAGTAAGAGATCGAAAGACCTCCTAAATTACCTATCCATTCACCAACCAGTGTAAGAGTGTTCTGTACAGAATATATGATGACCACTATTGACAGTGGAAGATAGATTATTAAACTGTGGATCTGTCAAGTGAAAGTGTAGCAGCCTCATTGATTGGGATATTTAAAATTAGACTTGATAAAGCATTGGACTATATACTGTAGGGAACAATCGTGCCCTAGCCTGCAAAGATGGACAAGGTGATGTAAGACGTCTTTTCCATCTCCAGTGTATCTTGATTTTGCATTCAGGAGAACCAGAGGGCATTTGATAAAATTAAAAGAAATTAATTTAGAAAGGAGAAAAGGATAAATGAATGCAACATGTAAATAGGTTGTGGAACTACCTGCCACAGGATATTATTGAAGCAAATAGCCTAGTGAGATTCAGAAAAGGCTGAGTCATGGATAAGAATAGAAATCACACCTGCAGTTACACGAGCTAGGAAAAAATCATAATGGCTATCAATCATCTTGCTTCATTGCGTAAACTGATTACCAGGTGGTGTTAGGAAGAAATTTTCCCCTATAGTATAGTACTGTATAATTAAGTGTTTTATGAGAGGATTATGTATCCAGAATTGGCCACCAGTGGAGAAAGAAGGGTGGCAGACTACATGGGCCATTGGTCTGTTCTGGTCTGGCAATTCTTACAGTATGTTCGTGTGTGCGCGTTAGTGTAACATTATGACTATTCCTAAAAAAGGAAAGGGCAGGCCTTGCTTTGTATAATATCTGGGAAGAGGTCAGGTTTTTCAGTGAGTAGCGGATTTGACCAATAGTCTGATAAGGATGTAGATTAACTTCTTATTTGGTAAAAATTGTTTAAAAGCAGAGATTAAAGCGCTCACTTAGTTGCTTTAATGCTTTTACTACAAAGCCTTAGTTAAAGGACATTATCGTAGTCTGTCAAATTGTGTGAAATAGCGGTATCGCATTTTGCCAGTCAGTGTGTTTTCCTACAACAGCCAGTTAAGTGATGTGCAGTCATTTTTTGGGAAAACATTTTTTCCTTTCTGCCATGGTTGTAAATCCCTCCTTAATAGCTTGGGAATATTTTCCTGTATTGCTTGCATCCATGTTTTTGTGGTTGGTTGGTTGCTAGTTATTTGTTCTAGGTTTGGAATGAAACTAAAATTAAAACAGAGATTTTATTTTTGGTCTGAAAACCGCTTCTCCTGGCAACCTGTCTTATTATTCCAGTACCTATTTGGCAACACTGTCATCAGCACCACTCTGGGAATCTTTTCCAGCAGAGAAAAGCACCATTCACATAACCCGTGACTATCATTTTTTCTCTTCATTTTCTTACTAACACGAAGATACGTTTTTAAAGATGACCGGTTTAGAGCAAGAGTCTGATGATGAGTGTGGTGTCTCCGCTCTGCAGCTTTGTAGGAGTACCACAGCTGTGAGCTGCAGCGAGGACTTCATTCCAACCCCAAACTGTATGAATTGTTCTGCCTCCAGTGATGCAGGCAGTCTTCAGGCCCCTAGCTCTCTTTAGCACATCGTGAACAACTCTGCTTCAAAATAGCTACGATTTGTCAAGCGCAAGGGGCTGACCCTCTGTTCTTCATTATGATTTATATTACAGTAGCACCTAGACGCCCTAACTGAGATCACTGTGCAAACACATGGTAAGAGACAGTCCCTGCCCCAAAGATCTTACAGTGTATATAAACAAAAGAGACACAGGGCAGTAGGGGAAACAGAGACATGAAGTGTCTTTCCCAAGGTCACACAGCAGGTCAGTGGCGTATCTAGGAATAGCACCCACATCTCCCGACTCTTAAGTCCCATGCTCTATATGTTGGTGAAATAGATTATGGGCTGCTAGCCTATAGAAAGAAGAGGCTTAGAAAAAGAAAGCTTTCCCCTTTCTCAGATAATTCAGGATCTAACCCAAACAAAGGGAGCTTGCAGAAGGAGAGTTTTTGAGAGGCAGATGCTTTGATCCTGCTCTTCTCAACTAAAGAAGGAGAATTACCTGATTCTGAACTTGATGTCTCCTAAGAAGTTTAGGAGAGGGTGTTTGTTTTCCATAAAGCTACTTGAAACTGTCCTGGAAAAAGGAGATTAATACTGGATAGTCTACTAGTTACTCATGTCAAGGACATGAGCCAGGATATACAGGATGGTAAAGTCACAAGGAAATGGCTTCAATCAAATTCTAAGAAGCCTTTATGCTTCCTTCTCTAGTTGGTAATAGGAGACATCATCAGATCTGAACAAGAATGTCCTGATAAGTACAAAAGGCTTAACAAATAAGCTCAGAAACTTTGTGTAGTACCAAAATGTAAAGCCAAGATTGTAACTTTACCCAAAATCGCCTCTTTGTTAAAGGCCCCATTCATCCCATCTGAAGGTGATTTCCTCCCCAACAAGCCTGCTGATAGATGGGTAGGATTTTCTTCACGTTCTAACTATCCCATCTTCTCTATGGCTCTCCAGGCATCAGCAGCCTCTACTCATTTTGCATGGACTGTACTTATTTAGACAGATTCACTTCCTTCCAGAAAGAAGAATATAAGCTCATTGCTTGTAACCATCAGAGGGGTGAAATTTTGGAACAGCCTTCCGAGGGAAACAGTGGGGGCGAAAGACCTCTCTGGCTTCAAGATTAGGCTAGATAAGTTTATGGAGGGAATGGTTTGATGGGATAACGTGATTTTAGTCAATTAGGCAATAATGTGCCATCGCTGGTAAAATGAGGGTCTGGCTGGAGAATCTTGCCTGTATGCTCGGGGTTCTACTGATCGCCATATTTGGGGTCGGGAAGGAATTTTCCTCCAGGGTAGATTGGCAGAGGCCCTGGAGGTTTTTCGCCTTCCTCCGCAGCATGGGGCAAGGGTCGCTAGCTGGAGGATTCTCTGCGACTTGAAGTTTTTAAATCACGATCCGGAGACTTCAACAGCTGAGTTAAGGGAAAGTGGGTGGGTCGGCTTTTGTGGCCTGCATCATGCGGGAGGTCAGACTAGATGACCATAATGGTCCCTTCTGACCTTAAAGTCTAAGTCTATGCTTCAAAGTATCTCCTGGGCTGCCAACTTCATTTCTGATTGATCCGTGGACTCTCTCTATTTAGCCTCTAGTCCCATGGTATCTGATGTGGTTGATACCACACTTCTGGCTACAGGCTAGGAAGGCAAACGTTAAGTCCGCACACCTGATGGGATCCATTAAGTATTTTGGAGGAAAGTGTTTGGAGAACCACTGACAAAAGGAAGGGGTGAAAGCATCTCCATGGGATTGTCTACCATCAGTCATTCTCTAGACACTTATATCCTATCTATGTTCATCCTTCCCCTCTGTCCTCCTAACAGAGAGAAGGGAATACACATCTCTTTCTCTTTTGGCAACATGATCTGGTCTCAAACATGTTTTCCAGACTTGGTTTAAACACAGTAAAGCCTCATCTAAATTGGCTGAGGTTCACTTGGAAGGATCATAAAATGTAGCAAGCCCTTTGATGAGCCTGGGCTGAGCTTTGGGCTTGGACCATGTATCTTGTAAGTTTCACTTTCTGGTGCACACATGCTAATGCAATGGAGTTGTGGTTTGGTTTCCAGCATTCCACTGGTATGTCTTCACTGGCATGGTTTTTAAAAAAAATCTGCGTAAACCAGCCTTGCAAATTTTCTATGGAAATTGACCAGACCAGCCACAAAAGATGCTTACTATGACCCAATGTCATAGAAAACAGACTAATGATCTTATATGCACCTGGCAAAAACAAACAAAACTTTGCCCCACACAAGCAAATAGCTAAAGTTTTGCAGGGCTGCTGTAAAACTTTTTATTAGTGTTAGGCTTAGTGAAAACAATTTCTACAAAGTCTAACCTTTGGTTCCAAATTATGGGAAAACGTACTTTTAAGCAGATTTGTATGTAATCATTTGCAGAGAACCTCAGACTTTATATTGGGTGTTTTTGATCAGATACAGCATTAGTGTCATATTGAGACAGGCCATTTCATGGGCAGCTCATCATCCTTCTTACTGATTACATTATGCTTTTACAAGTTGGTTTTGAGTAAAGCTGAGCGAGCCTTTGTAATGCTGATCCATAATTAGGCTTGTGCTTCCCATAAAACTTTAGCAAATGTAAATGATTTGCATAAATATTCCTGAAGCAAGAAGCAATAGCATGAATAGGCTAGAATGATTTGGATTGTTTATAGTGACCCTCTTTATGGGAAGGTTATTTTATACAAGCATTTTCTTGTGTAGCTGGAAATTGGATGACCTGCTTGTATTTTGTTGTAACTGCCCAATCTCAGTCACTGGGCTTGTTTTTTAAAAAGTTTCAGGGTGTCCTTGCAACAGTTTCTGCTGTTGTGTGCACAAATGACTCAGCTGTATAGTCAGCTCATGTAATGGCCTGTGTAATTTTCTGAAAATTTAGCCCATAGTTTCTAGGTTGTCAGAATCCTGAGAGGTTCAGACTGTAGTCACACATTTCAGTGAACTCCCATCCATACACAGGGCTAAAATATCTCCCAAGCACACCGTGCATCATGAGCATTGCTGCGCCACCACAGAGCATCTCAGGCCACAGGAGAAACAGAGTTTTAGGGAGCAGCAATTCCCTCCCTGCTCCCCTCCGCTCCATCTTGGTTCAAGGGATGGTAATTTTCTGCTGGCTTGTTTTACTGAACTGGCTTAGCTGGGCTGGGGGCAGGGAGAGAAGAACCAAGACTTTGTCCATTCCTTGCCCCTCCCCACCTCCACCCTACTCTGGCGGGGAGTAAGCGGGCATGCAATGTTACCCCAGCAGGCCCCAGCTCAAGTTCCAGGTAGCCTGCACAAGAGAGGCACGGGGGAGTCCTACTCCCCCTTATGCCCCTGCGTGGGCATGCTACCTGTGTCAAAATCTACTGTGAGAAATGCACCTCAGCAGCACAGTGCAGATAGCATCCTGTCAGGGTGCCAGCCCAGAAGAGCCTACTCCCCAGCAGCCCATCTCTGGAGTATGGGTGACAGAAAATAGGCATGAGGGCATAGGTGTGCAGCCAGCTGGTCCTTTTATTCCTTACCACATCCCAGGGCTGAATTCCCCATAGCCACACAATGCTCTCATGTCTGGTTGTTGTACGAACTCCTCTGTACGTGCACTGTTGTTGTTTTCATCATGATGAACATCTGCCCAAAAGAACCTGCATGACACACGTTGGGTTCAGCAAACTTGAACAGGGTTGTTCTCAAATTCCTGCCCATCTCTCGGCTATTTCATCCATGGGAAGGACTTTTTTCATAATGAATATACCACCCTGACAAAGTATGGCATAAAACACATCATAGCAGTTTATAGCAGAGAGAAAAATGTGCTTCGGGACCACAGAATCCTATGCAAAACACCCGC
This sequence comes from Malaclemys terrapin pileata, assembly GCF_027887155.1. Taxonomy (NCBI): domain Eukaryota; kingdom Metazoa; phylum Chordata; order Testudines; family Emydidae; genus Malaclemys; species Malaclemys terrapin. The sequence goes on from NC_071505.1 coordinate 335,852,987, forward strand.
CATGGTGGTGATATCGGTAACGTATGGTCCCCTAACTCTATGGAAGTTCAAGTGAGGTTCAGTATTTCACCCTAACGTTTTATTTGCCCTGTTTCTAATACTTCAGACCTCTCTGCAATTATTTTTCATTTTCAAGGCACATCTATTTAAATCTTTATATTGGTGATGTAGTAACTGCCCAGACTTTCCTTGTTCAGATGATCTTTATTTGCCCCTTTTATTGCTCCTCTTTATTCTGCAGCTGTAAATCAACACACAAAATTATTAAAAAAAAAAATCTCAGGTGAAACTTCAGGAAATAGAAATGATTAAGAATAGTTTTCAAAAGCTACTTTTAAAAATCAATTCTAAGTGCAAGATATATATTTCCTGTTGAACTAGCGCTGTTGTGACCACCTATTGTTAAAGAACAGCAATAAATTTCAATAACAACTTCTTATTCATATGATTCACTGACATATTTTGCCAGACAGCTAATCCGGCTTGCTTTTTTTTTCTAGAGGTGTTTTATGCTGTCCATATGAAAGGCATGATATGCTGCCCATAGGAAAGGTGTGACTCCTGAGAGTCCTCAGGAGAATTCTTTCTTTCTCTCCCTACCTCTCTTTCTGAGGAAGCCAGACTTGTGTAAGCTAAGAAAGAAGCATTTTTCCAAGTGATAATCAGGGGGCTGTTTCAAATAATATGTTCCCCTCACCTTGAAAATCAAAATGCCAGACGGGCATAGATATTCTCCCACTCCCCTCCTCAAAGCAGCAGGGATTCCAATGCTCTGAAAGGCAACTGGAGCAAATTACTGTATTTTATATTCTACAGAGAGAGCAAGTTAACACTGTTAAGGAGGCAGGGCAGAGCCCCTCCTGCATTCTTCTACATGTCAAGCAACCCATTTCAAATGCAGGGTTGGAATGCCCTGATGCCAGCTTCCAACTCTCCTAATTCCTATGTGAGACAGCTCATCCTAGCCTAGTGCACAGTAAAGATCTCACCGTTACTGCATTCCTTCACACTGATCAGTCAATTAGGAATGGTGAGGGGAAATTGACTGACTCTTTTTGGGGGGGAGCGAGGGGGAGCAGATACAGGAACAAACATATTTCCATTGTGTAAGCAGGTCATGGATTTCTTCAGCTCAAGACTAAATACATTTTTAATATAGATCAGTATGATTTAGTTTGGATGTCAATAAGGATCGCTCAAAGGCGCTTTGCAAGGAGGAAAAAAAGTACATATGTTTAGATTCCCTTTTTGTTTGACAGGGTAATAAACTCATCCAGCAGATGCAGATTATGGAGTACACATTTTGTATCATTTGAATCAAGAATGACTACCAGCGTTATTTTTTAAAGAGAAGGCCTGTGCTGTGTTATAATTTCATTATAATGGTGCTTGCCATTGCCAGTATAATTAAGGATCCCTCGTATAGCTGTTATAAACTTCATTTTTAGGACTATATAATAAACCAAGCATTATAACTGGCATGAGGTAATCCTCAAATCCTAACATGTTTAAAGAGGACTATGCTCTAGGAATTATTTTGGGGAAGTTCTATGGCCTGTATTATTCAGGAGGTCAGACTAGATGATCACAATAGTCTCTTCGGGCCTTGGAATCTATGAATGTATGATTACAAGGTCATAGATTCAAGGTACCTTTTATTTTGCACCTGCAGCATCCACATGGGGGAGTTACAGTACAGCATGCTGATGTGCGTGGCAATTCACACCCCCGCAGTCTGAACTGCGGGGCCATGTAAACGTTAAGACTATAGACGTGTAGACGTTCACTCTATAGAGAAGAGACCATACTTTTTTCTGCTTTCTGATTACATATTTTTCTATTTGTATTTATAGTTTTGCTAATTAAAACAATATTTTTTTAAGATGAGAAATGGTCAGGCTTTGAGGCCCTAATGAGGTTGGTCAAATGTTTAGAACATGGAACTGATAGCAGTTTTGCGTTCTGTTTCTGCCACTGACTCACTGTGTGACTTTGGGCAAGGGACGTAAGCATGCTTTGACTCAGGTACCTTATCTATAAAGAGGGACAGTAACGCCCCCCAACCTCACAGGAGTATCACTGGGCAGAAATCAGTGTTTGTAAAATGACGTGAGATCTTCAGCTGAAAGGTGCTATAGAAGGGACAATAGACAGGTAAAAATCTTATGTTACTTAATTTCTTTATTGAGGCAATACCCTTTTGCGTATTTTGACCAACATTAAACCCTATTGAAACAGGTGCCTTATAGTATTTGCAGCATGAAAAGTCATTGTTGGGCAGCACTCACTTTCCTAACCATTTCTGGAGAACTTTTGATTTTTGGGGATATGCCACAATACATAATATATGAGGTATTGTATTCACATAAATTTGAAGCCATATACAGATAACGTAGGTTACCTGCTGTAGGAGAGGGTACACAGAGTCTCTAGTGTCCTTATGGGGGTTAGTTTGTAAATTTAATAATAAGGATGCTATGTTTCAGGTTGTTGCTAGATGTGTCTGTTTTATTAGATCAGTGAGTTTTAATGTCCTCATTACTTCCTGTACTCGTCAGAATGGTCTTGGAATTCTATATGAACGCTCCAGCAAAGCACTTACACATGTGCTTAGTTTCAGACATTTGTTTAGGCCTTATTGAAGGCAATGGGATTTACATGTTTTTCTGAACATAGATGAACTATGGATGTATGTGGTTCTTGAAAGTAAAGCACGTTTCAATGCTTTACTGAACTGGTGTTTGAAGCTTCTTAAAGAAATAACTAGCTATGCAGGAAAACTTAACACGTCCCTTGCTTTGCTAAGGGTATGTCTATACTTGGAGCTAAAGGTGTAACTCCTAGCTCAAGGAGGTATATCCACGCCAGCTCTGATCAAGCGAGTGTGCTAGCAATAGCAGCACAGCACCGCGGCGGGAGGGGCTAGCCACCTTGAATACATCCCTACCGTCTTAGACAGAAACTGTTCATAGCACACTAGCTCAATCAGGAGGTATGTCTCCTGAAGCTGGAAATAACACTTCATGTGCGAATGCCCCAAGTTACCCACTTCCTGACAAACCCTCTGAGGCAGAGGTGCCGTCCCTGCATGCCTCCTTGAGGCATGGCATGGCACTACAGCAGCTTTGCCTCAGTTTCCTTTACAGAGTCTTTTGGACACTTCAGTTATGGATGTGTCTTAGCCTCTTGGCGAAGTCACTGAGAGAGGTCAACCCCTTCCAGGATAGCAGAGTCCCTAAGTCAAAGTCCAACAGAAACACAAATCAAAAGAACCTTTGGCCCTGCTGAGCTCAGCTTTTACCCCCTTTCCTTTCAGTCACACCCCAGCTGCAGCAAGTTGCCTTAACACCCACCAACAAGTTCCTGCTAACAAATCAAACTAACAGGGTGGCCCTGGCAGGCTGCAGTTTTCAGTCAGCTCCTGGACCAACAGGCTTCACATATGCCATGGTTGCTACTAGTCTGCATGCTCTCCTTCCTCCTGGTCAGTCCCCAATTCAGCTCACTCTCTCCTTCTAACCTCCCAACCCAGCCTGACCGATGTTTTAGGTGAAGCAGGGCCAAGCTGATTGAGTGCAGAGCACCTCATTAACGCTTCGTGGCCAGTGTGGAGTTCATATACATCATCACACTTCCAATATATGTTAGAGTTAATGCAGCCCATTTTGAATAACGTCTTGATGTCCAGTATGGTAAAGTTTCTAAGGGCCTGGTTATGCAAGGTGTACATTGCCTCTTAGGTAGGGTGATATTTCCCTATCCTGAATACGGGACACCTGGTAAAATTACTCGTATTCAAGCGAGTTCAATGGCAATCAATCAGAACTATCCAGTACGAACGTTCAAATTAACATCAGGTTGACTGAGCCCGTTAAAAAGAAATACTGCGTAGATGGATTGTTTTTATTTACTTTCTTATCTTTAAGGCTTTAGGGTTCACACGGGAAGGGGTGACACACACACACTCCCATACACCTCCCTCACACAGGGAAGGTGACTGACTGACCCGACCCTCCCTGCCCGGCTCAAACTGCCCTCCAGGCCTGGCTGGGCCCCTGGGACAAAACCACCTCTCCTGGTACCCTGGCGCTATGTCTTCCCACAGCAACATGGGGAGAGGCACGCAGGGTCACATGCCCCTCCCCTAGATTTCTGCCAGGGCTCACACCAGAATGTGGCCAGCAGCAGCCTTTTGGCACTGTGCGGGAGGGAAGGGACAGGACAGGAGGGGAGCTGCTTACAGCCACAGGGGAGGAGGAGTGGGGGAAGGGATGACCTGGCCTGTGTCTTTGCAGAGCTCATTTCCCGCCCCCACCCCCGCCCCTGGTGGCTGGAAGCAGCTTGTCCTTTCCTACCCCCACAGTGTTGAAAGGCAGCTAACACCTCCAGGCTGCTCCTGGTCACTGACATAACTCAGCCACCTCCTGTCCCCTGGCTACAGCACGGGCAGGAAGGGGTTAAGTCCTAAGGATGCATTGTGCACCAGGGAACCTGACTGCAGGGGTTTCAGCAAACCCGGCCAGAGAGGTAGCTCAGCAGGGGTGGGTGCCTAGGGGATGGAGCAGCCCCATGCTCCCTGGGGCAGGACCCAGGGTGGGGGGGGGGAGAGGGGGCAGGTGAAGAGGGTTCTAAGCCCCTGATTGGGGGGCTGCTGTAGAGCCTGCAGGGCTGGGGTTCAAACAGGCGGAAATTGCTTCCCCCCCCCCCCGCCACTCCAGAGCTTAACTGAGGGGCAGAGGGGCTTCCCCATGCCAGCGCTGTGCAGGGCTTTGGCACATGCAGGGTTTGGCTCCTCCTGGCCAGTGCCTCGGCCGGAGGGTCTTGGGCTTTCCTGGGGTGCCGGGCTAGCCAGAGGCAGTGGGGGAAGGAAGAAGCCTGCCGGCCTGGCTGTTGGTGAGCTGAGCACTCCGACCAGGGGCTGGTTCTCCGCACAGCGCTGGGAGTGGGATGTGCCTCACCAGGGGGATATGGGGGTGAAGGGGCAAAGCACGGAGAGGACAGTGAGAGGGAGAGCACATAAAGGGCCGATGGGTGGGCAGCAGAGGCGACACGTAACCAGCCACCGCCTAGCACCTGCTCACACTCACTGGCCGCCACAGCTCACAGTGCGCAGCCAGCACTGGCCAGAAATGGGACGGGGGGGGGGGCCCTGATGGACCAGCAGGGGGAGCAGCTGGCCCTATATGCTGCATCTTCTCCCTGCCACCAGCCTTGCACACCCACCCCCATTGTCGGACACTGGAAACACCCCCCACACACAAACACACTCACCATTGGTGGGCTGGCGAGCAGGGATCTGGCCAGCAGCAGGATCCGCCAGTACTGATGAGGGCGAGACAGAAAATATGGGACAATTTGCCTGTTTTTAAGAAAAAGTTGGGACACCTGCAGGAGGGCTTAAATACGGGACTGCCCCTTTAAAAACAGGACGTTTTGTCACTCTACTCTTAGGAGATGCATCATGTTTTGCAGGATTATACCCAAATGCATAGTGTAAACGGAACTATTGCATATTATTTGTTTTACCTTTTCCTCAGACTACGTTGTGTCTGTTTTGGGCTGTCTTTTCTCCTAGTGATAAAGTGGTTGTATATATTTTGTGGGGTTGTTTAGTTAAGTAGGGAAATAGAACATTTCTTTTAATCCATTTTCAAAGTTTGTGTTTCTTAATAAATTCTATAGATCTGCTAGAGGTCTTAGCATATCTTTCTTTGATTGTTCCAAAAATGTCTTAATCGGAAATACTGGCACATTGGTAAAAATAAGTTTGCTAGCCCTCTCTGACCCAGAGAAAGTAACATACCATTCATACAGAACTATTCAAATTACATTGTTCCTGCCTCAAATCCAAAGAGCATAATTTGACTATTCAATAAAAGAGGATATATGGGATTGTTATAAATTGGTGCCAAGGGGCCCATAGTTGGAATATGGTTTTATTTTTCTGTTCGTTTCCAAATTGCAAGAATGTGCGTAATGAATGGTTATCTAGTCCTTCTGTTTTATCATTTTTTGAGGGAGAAATAGCACATGTTGCAGACAGACTTGGCATACATGCTCTGGTTCCATAGCAACCCAGTGTTGCTGTGGATTCGTTTTGTACCAATCAATTAGAAATTTTGCTCTGGCTGCCAGAATGAAAGCATATGGGCCAAATCCTGCCTGCTTTACTCAGGGCACGTAATCCCATTAACTTTAATGGGATTACTTGGGTGAGAAAGTGGGCAGGATTTACCCTTATATCTTGGATTTCTTTCTTGCTTTATTTTTGTTAGATTATTTATTTATTTGTATTATTGAATCAAATTGTATTTATTAAATGTAGATAATTTTCTTTGATGAGGCTGTCAGATATGTTTGACTTATATACATAACAGTTGTTGCTATGTGTAATATGAAGTGGTTATATGCCCTGTATAACAAGTCATGCCGCTATGGGTGTAAATGACTGGTACGCATCTTCATCCTGTAGCTTGTAGAATCCTCTGTTGCCTCCATATGCATAAGATGGGGTTTTCCAGGACACACAGCCGGTGACCTGCAAATAGCTGCATGATTTCAGTCGAATCTTTCATATTAAAGGTCTGATCATGTACTGCTTAAGGCACGTGTAACTCCCATTGAAGTCTGTGGAAAGTTTAGTGTGAAAGCCGTAAGGGGGCAGATGATTAAAATCAGTACTGTCAAGGGGGGGTTCCTCACGTTTTTCTTTTCACTAACAAATCTTTCAGTATCAGAGAAAATAAAATCTAATGAACTGCAGTATATATATAGTGTGTGTGTGTGTATAGTATAATTTTATACGTATGTGTATTTATATATATATAACATAAACCATCTGACATAAACTGACAAAAATGTTGACATTTTGAATTTAGGACTTCTTTTCAGATCATTATGCCTACTGGTCAGTCTTATTGGGCTCTAGATATAATGTATGATGATATGTTCAACGTGTGGGGCCTGACCTAGGCATAGTGAAGAGAGTTGGAGGCATATTAGTGTTACCTGGGTGAGACCAGAGAATCATTATACTCTCAAATGAACTCAAACAGAAAAAGGATAAAAAACAAAAACAGCATATCACCCATCAGTGAACACTTTCACAAAAGGATCACTCCATATCTGACTTCCCAGTCCTTGTCCTCAAAGGAAACCTGCACAGCACTTTCAAATGATGAGCCTGGGAACTTAAATTCATAACTTTGCTATTCACTAAAAATCATGGATTTATGGCTTATGACAACAATCTGTAACCCATTAACCCCCCTTTTTGGTCCTGTGGCTGCAGGGGTGTTAACAAGCCACTTCATACTGAAAAGTCCTTTAGAATATGTTAACTACTCATGCTAAACCAGTGGTCCCCAACGCGGTGCCCGCAGGCGCCATGTGCGCCCGCCTATTGACAAGGGAGCACCCCGCTACCAAGGAGCGCGGCCTCCGGAGAAGCAGCTGCCGAAATGCCGCTGAGAAGCGGCAACGTCAAGAAGTGTCGCCGCCGAAATGCCACTGCTTCTTTGCGGCATTTCGGCGGCGACCCTTTTGATGACGCTGCTTCTCGGCGGCATTTCGGCGGCAACACTTCTTGACATTGCCGCTTCTCGGTGGCATTTCAGCGGCTGCTTCTCTGGCGGCCGCGTTCTTTGGCAGCTAGTCATCCGGCGCCCGCCACCAGTTGGGGACCACTGTGCTAAACAATCTGTTTCACCTTGTATTTAGCTGTGACACGCTGAGTACCTTTCTCAGACCTGAAGCAGAGCTCTGCGTAGCTCAAAACCTGGTCTCTTTCACCAACAGAAGTTGGTCCAGTAAAAGATATTACCTCACCCACCTTGTCTCTCTAATATCCTAGTACCAATACAGCTACAGCAACACTGCAAACAACATTATGTTTAATAAGAAATACTGTGCAACCATGTGGCATATATTTTTGTTATGGTCAAGTAAAGCTTTTAAAAAACATTTTTTTTTAGAAAGTTTGACTGAGTTTCCATGCTGATTTTCCAGCACTGAGTAATTTTCATGGATTTCTCAGGATAATTTTTCAGTATTTGGAAAGTGTGACAGATTTATCATTATTACTTTCATAGGATGTGTTTCAAGGAAAAAAATCTGTGTTAAATGCATTGTCCTGTATTTTAACTTATTATATGTTTGTGTTTATATTCCCTCTGTTTTTAGTGATGTACTGCACATATTCAGACATCAGGCTTGAATAAATATAACAGCCTTTCTTTTAGTCACTTGGGATTTTTGATTTGATAGTTTTGTTTGAAAATCTGCTTGAAATATTTTTGCTATCGTTAGTATTAAGATGCAAATCCTGCAAACTCTTTGCAGTGTATTTGCAGAATTGGGGCCTAAATACTCACTTTGGGCCCAATCTAACTTCTTTTGAGGTCAATAGGAGCTTTCCCTGAGTCAGGAGTGGCCCAATATAAATACTACTTATTATACTGCTACTCTCTTGACTTCATGAAATTATACTGTCTGGATTTACTTGTATTCTAGCCTGCTGCTAGTCAGTTTCATTGGCGTGCTGACATGTACTAGCACATCACTGCAGCATTTGAGTCTGTTCTGCCCCCCTTTACTCATGTGAGTAAGGGTGCTTTGGGTTATAAACAGTTCAGAGGAATGATTACATCCAAACCAAGAACGGTTCTGAATAATTAAGAAATCACAAAAGCATATCTAGTGATAAATTTAGTAAAACTTTAAAAAAAGGTTAAATTTGTTGATAGTGTACATTTCATTAGAGACATTCGTTCTACATTAGATTGGAAATTACAGGATTTATAAGAAGCACGCTGTACAACATATTCATATTTAAGTGTGTGTGTGTATATATATATATATATATATATATATATATATACATAAATATATAGATATGCATATGCAGTGTGTAAATTCACACACCGTGCATATTTACACAGCTATGTTAATAAATATGTGCAGTATGTCCTGTTTTTGAAAGTCCCCCCTCCCACTGTGCATGTTTTCTGTTGATTTTCCTTGTGTGCCTTATCAATTTTTATTTTTCTGTCTGTGTTTGTGTTTGTGGTTCACAGGTCCTCCTTTGCATTGTTCATCTGCTTCATCAACCCCTATTGAGCAGTCCCCTTCCCCTCCCCCTACCCCTGCGGCCAATGAGAGCCAGAGAAGGTTGCTAGGCAATGGTGTGGCCCAGCCAACCCAGGACTCTGACTCTGAGGAAGAGTTTGTCCCTAATTCATTCTTAGTTAAAAGTGGCTCTGGAAACCTCTGTGTACCTGCCAATGGTGAGTTATTCTCTCTACCTACTTTACTGCTTGCTTGTCTTACAAGTTGTGTGTGGGCCTGTAGGATGCAGGTTTGGTTTGTCTCCTAGACTTTGAATAGTAATTCACCATGTGTTTGATGACTTTCTGCTTCAGTTTTACAGCCACTATGTGTGTTGTTTTAAACTCCTTGTGTTTCCTGTGAATTGTGTCCTGGTATCTCTGCTGCACGAAGCATTGCTGTGCTGGTTAGAACAAATCACCTAACTCGAGACAGCACCTGAGCCCAGCTCTGAAATTTTTATTGTGGTTGAGGCAGCCCTGCTGAAATGTCACACAACTTCCCGTTAGTGTTTTCGCTGCGGGACAGCATGTCAGGCAGTCTGTAAAACTTTCTGTGTAAGTTCTGTGCGTGGATGTCAGGAACGTTTCCTTTCAGATGACCAGTTCGGAGATCAGATGCAATTCGGGCTTTATGAAATGTTTACTTTGATTGAATTGTAAACAGGCCAGGGGATTGTGTCCTGAAGGACTTCCAAGTGCTACTCTGAAACCAAGTCAATGAGAAACTTTTCACTGGGTCTGCTTTTATGGTTTCGCTGGGCCTGCCACTCTCCGATTGGTACAGATGCGAGACAGTCTCAGTGGCTGCATTATGAGAGTACAGATGTAAAAACTAACGTCTAAAGCCTCAGCCTGCATGTTTTAACCCAAATATGAGTTGTGACAAGTGACATGAGCACGTTACCTTCACACGCACAGGCCAGAAATATGTTATGGATCCAAATTTCTGCAGGTAGCCTTGATAAATTTCCTAAGGGCAACATACAAAAGCAGCAACAGGACCCTATCCCACTAGGTACTGAATGCTTCCAACTCCCACTTATCTCAGTGGGAGCCACCCAGGAAAGGGATCCCACTAAAAGGATGAGGATGTAAAGGAATGCAAAGGAAATAAAATGATTTGCTTTACAACTTCGCATCCTAAAGACAATGACTTGTAAAAAGGGAGACAAAGCTCATTGATAAAGCAATGTTAAATTTATCAAGGACAGTGCAACCTGATGTAGTGCAGATACCAGCCGGGAAACAACAATGGCAAGTCAGCCCACTGCTGTCCAGTCAGAGTGATAATTGCAGGAAGGTTTGATTTATGTGGGTGAAGCCATTCACAGACATCTACCAAAAAAAAAAAAAAAAAAGTGAGAGAGGTTTACAGCATCTGGTAACAACTTAGCCCCATTTCAGTTGAGCTTTTAAGAAGGTTTCCTAATATGGTGTTATTTCAAAGGAAAGGGAAAAGTTTGACATTGAATTAATTCCTCCCCTCCTCAGCTTCCTCTTTCTTCTCTTTCTTCATTTGCTATGGTAAAAACTAACTTTCCTTCAGGGTTTTTCAGTGGAGAAGGTTATCTTCCGTGAATTGTCATCATCAGGAGAACTGTGGGAAAATACAGTGTTGCATTCATTCAGGAAACTGCTTAAAATTCATATCCTCCTACCTCCCTTCAGTCACTAGTATAGTCAAGTTTGCACTGGCGTGGATGACCCTTTAGTTAGTCTCTAAGGTGCCACAAGTACTCCTGTTCTTTTTGCGGACACAGACTAACACGGCTGCTACTCTGAAACCAGTAATTCTTATGTGATCTTAGTCTATCTATCTGTCCATCTATCTGTCTCGACACCCTCTCCAGGTAGAGAGAGCGATTAAACCCCTTAATCTCTTCTTTTACTAATTAACTGAACAACAGAAAAAGCATTGTTCAGAGTCTACAGTGAGTTGATGACATTATTGTATTATTGATGTGCTGGTGAGTTACTGAGACTTTAGGCTCTTCAGCTGTCTGCTTATTTATACTCCTCCTCTCCTTGCATCAGTTTGTCGAGGCTTTACATTCCCCAGGGCCTTCTTTGTGTGTAAAAATTCTGCAGGTTGGTAATAAATATGTCCCACACAGAGACAGTGTGTCTGGGGTCTCATTTGCTTGGTGACTCGAGTTGTTCAGTAATGAGAGGTGCAGGTAAATCCAGCACATTTGTGACCTGCTACGATGTCACCATCACTCTGCTATCAGCAAAAAACAAAGGTGACCTTTGAAAGCCTCATTGACTTATTATGCATCCTATCAGCCCATAATCTGGGAGTTCACCTGAATGAGAATCACAGACCATACAAGTCCATCATGTCTAAAATGCTAAGGCTCTTCTGACCTCTCTAAATGGATTTAATTGCCTTGGTTCCTTAAAGTTCTGTTTCTATGAGGCTTAGTCAGCATAGACTTTAAATGACAAAGGCAGCTCTTTATGTCCCCTAAATGGGGAAAATTAGTAAAAGCTTATTTTGGTTAGGACTAAGTTTAATACAGTTAGAGCACTCATTCTCTGTGTATAATGGCTGTCTCAACAGCAGGACTGCCTGGGAACGCCTGCCTAAGGATTTGTGTTGCACTTTTTAATTGATCCCTGCTAGGTTTTCTTTCCACAGCTGTGTAAACTCAGCTTTAGAGGAGTCCATCCAAAGTAAGTAACTCCCATGGAGCTGCTGTTCCAAATCCCCATGTAAATTGCAAATATAATGCACATGGAACAAAAGATATTTTTGAAGATACATTAGACTATTCTTTATCTGAGTTTCACTCCCATCGAAAAAGGTACTAATGTAGTAGTATTTGGGGGGAAAATGTTCAACTAAAATTTCAAATTAATATTGAAGAACTAAAGTAGTAGGTAAAGACCCACAGATTTTCTTTCTTCAACATTTTATTTTTGTGCTCCATATATTGCAAACCCATCTTTTCTAATTAAAATCAAAGTGTAACCCCATATCTCTGTTATTAATAAAAATCTAATAACAGAAGGAATTTTCAAAATCAAAATCACTTTTCACTTTGCTTCTTATTCATGTGAACTCCCAGATTCCTATAATCTTTTGAGCCATATTTTCGAAAGTGACTGGTGATTTTGGGTGCCTCAATTTTTGGGTGCCCAACTTGAGAGACCATAAAAGGTCCTGATTTTTGGATAGTGTTGAGTGGTCAGCACTTCCTGAAAATCAGGCCCCTTTAAGGTATCTCAAATACCTTTATGACAATCTAAGAAAAATCAACTACACTGACATGCTGCTTAACAAGCAAAGAGGAACATTATGAGATACCATAGTCGGAAATCTATCTGTGGTACTTTTATGGCCCACATAACTATAGTATCTGAGGCCCTTGTAATCTTTATTCTGTTTATCTTCACAACACCACTGTGAGGTGGGGAAAAGCCATTATCCCCACTTTACAGATAATGGGGAACTGAGGTATAGAGAAACTAAGGCCCACATTTTTAACATTATTTAGGGTTTGCTGTGCTCAGCATTGCAACACCTAACTGATTTAGGATCCTTGATCTCATGAGATTTAGGCTCCTAAATCAGTTAGGCGTTACAATGCTAAGTGCAGCAATGTCTAAATAGCTTTAAAAATCTGGATCTAAGTGACTTGCCCAAGGTTACACAGGAAGCCTGTTGCAGAGCAGGGAATTAAACCTGTGTCTTCCAACTCCCTAACCACTGGACATCTCTTTAGGTTTTTTGTTTTTATGAGTTATATAAAGCCACCTAGGCAGATAGGAAGGACAGATGAGGATACAAGAGAAAAAACATCTGCATAACCTGCCACATCTGTTCAGGAACTAAGATGGGGGTCCACATTTTTTAAAGTCACCTCTGATTTTGAGCCTCTCACTGTCTGGGTCCTAAGCTTTCGGGATCATGGGACAGAGCACGTACAACTCCAGTGGAAGTCAATGAGAATAGCAGGGGTCTAAAGATGGTTATCCAGAATTAGGCCCCGATCCTGAAAGGTAGCCCACATGGGTCTGTGTGCCTGTAGAGCGCCCCCCATGAAGTCATTGGGGCGCTGTGCGGGCTCAGAAGTCCATCTGTTGGAATAATTTACAGGATCAGGGCCTTCCAGGCCACTATTGAAAATTTAGACCCAAATGACTTTTTGAATGCTTCCTGACTATTAGTACATCACTGTTTGCAATGCTGCTTGTCCTTACTGCCCACTCCTTTGCACCAGTCTTGTTTCATTTGCTGTCAGTGAGGACGTTACTTCACAAAAAGCGACATCAAACCATCTGCCTATGTCACCCAAGATGAATGTAGAAGAGTCATAGAAAAGTCCTAGAAAAGCTAAGGGTAGGCACAATGTTATTATACCTTTAATGCCAACACTGCATTCAGTGCTGTGCAAGGCATAGACAACACAGTCCCTGCCTCAGCAAGATTTTGCAATCATTGAAGTCAACGAGACTGTTCACAACATAACATTCCGTACATGTGTTAGTCTTTTAGGGTCAGAGACTGAGGGACTGGGGCAGCTCCAATTGAAATCAATGGGACTCTTTCCATTGACTTCAGTGGGATTTGGATCAGGCCCTACAAGCCTCCTCTCCTTCAAATCAATGGCAAAAATGTTTTTTTCTCTTTAGACAGTTACAAGAAAACCGATGCTCTTCCCCTCACCAGCTGTCTCCGTTCCTGTAGGTCCCCCAGTTTTACTTAAGATTAATTTGCTCCCCCCTTTCCGATTCTTCTGTCTAAGCTAGGTGCTGGGTCACTTTACAGCGATAACACTTTCCTAAAGCCTACCCTTTGGTCACTTTGAACTGCGGGAATAGAGACCGGAGTGGCTTCACATGCTGCCACAAAGCTTTGTTTTCCCATCTCTCCGAGCCGCTTGCCTTTTCTGGGCCGAAGTGCAGTGTGAAGAGTTCACTCAGTGTAACCCTTCAGGTATGTCTACACTGGCAGAGTTACAGCGCCGCTCAGAGAGCGCTGAAGGGACACTGCTGTTGTGTGTTCACACTGTCAGCTGCCTGCGCAATAGCGTGTTCACACTTGCCGCAGTTGCAGCGGTATTCGGAGCGGTGCACTCTGAGCAGCTATCCCACAGACCAGCTCTTCCTCTTCTGCCGCTAAGAGTTGTGGGAAGGCGGAGGGGGGCGCGGCGCATCCTGGTTCCTGTTCCAATGCCCCGTGATGGATTGCTTCGCATCCCAGCAATCCCTGCGCTTCCGTCCGCATTTGGCGCCATCTTTCAAAGGTTTGTGTACTGCGCGCCCTGCCTCTTCGGTCTGCAGGAATGGATCCCGCACTGTTGACCAATATGCTGCTTGCTCTCACTAACATGTCACAAGTGGCAGTGGAGTTATTCCTTAAACTACAAAGGCAAGAGGAGTTCAACATTGATCTCGCCACTCTCAGTAGCTACAACACAAGATTGCTTGTGGCATTAACGGAAGTGCTGACCATAGTGGAACGCTGCTTCTGGGCTTGGGAAACAAGGATTGAGTGGTGGAGTCATATCGTCATGCACATTTGGGATGATGAGCAGTGGCTCCAGAACTTTCGGATGAGGAAAGCCACATTCATGGGACTGTGTGATGAGCTCGCCCCAGCCCTGCGGCGCAAAGACACAAGAATGAGAGCTGCCCTGTCGCTGGAGAAGCATGTGGCGATTGCACTGTGGCAGCTGGCTACTCCAGACTGCTACCGATCGGTTGCTGACCAGTTCGGAGTTGGAAAGTTGACTGTTGGATGCGTGTTGATGGAAGTGTGCTGGGCCATTAATCGTATCCTGCTCTGAAAGACCTTGACTCTGGGCAATGTGAGTGACATTGTGGGTGGCTTTGAACAAATGGGCTTCCCTAACTGTGGAGGGGCGATAGATAGCACGCAAATTCCAATTCTGGCACCAGACCACCTAGCCACCGAGTACATTAATCGGAAGGGGTATTTCTCTATGATTCTCCAGATGCTTGTGGATCACCGTGGGCATTTCACGGACATTAACAAAGGCTGGTCTTGAAAGTTGCATGACGCACGCATCTTTCGGAACACTGGCCTGTTCAAGAAGCTGCAGGCAGAGATTTTCTTCCTGGACCAGAAGATCACCGTAGGGGAAGTCAAAATGCCCATTGTGATCCTGTGAGATCCCGCCTATCCCTTAATGCCGTGGCTTATGAAGCCATACAAGGGGCAAGTTGACAGCAGCAAGGAATGGTTCAACAACAGGTTGAGCAAGTGCAGAATGACTGTTGAGTGTGCTTTTGGCCGTTTAAAGGCCCGTTGGTGCTGCCTATATGGGAGGCTTGACCTGGCCAATGACAATATTCCTATGCTTATAGCTGCGTGCTGTACACTCCATAATATTTGTGAAGGGAAGGGTGAAAGCTTCACTCAGAGCTGGATCACTGAGGCTCAGTGTCTGGAGGCTGAATTTGAACAGCCAGAGACCAGGGCTATTAGAGGGGCACAGCGTGAGGCCTTGAGGCAGAAATTTGAAGCTGAAATCCACTAATATTTGTTGCTATGCTCGGGAGTGCAGTGCTTGTAATGCTAGGAGATGACTGTGACTGGTGCAGATGATGCACTGTGAAGGTTTAAGAAAATTGCCTGTTGCTTCACAGGGCTCAGTTTGCTTTCAGTTAATGGAATAAAGATTGCTTTCAAACCAAAACAATCCTTTTATTAATAAACAACAACTGGAGGAGAGAGGCAAACAAAAAAACACATCAGCACTGTGGAGGATGAGGGAAGGGAGGGTCCCAGTAGGAGGTGGGGTCCCAGGACGGTTAAAGATTTGTCTATGTCCAGGTATCATATGCAACCTTGTCCTCTAGAGTACAATGGAGCAGGTACTGTAGTTCAGCAGGGCTAAGCTGCAGAGGGACGGGCGTTGAGTGCAGTGGGTACTGAGAGTCCGCAGTGCTGGACTGTGACGGGGTAGGAGTGGAATGCAGCGGGTACAGACTGGAGCCAGGAGTTTAATAAGAGTGTGTTGGCGGTGTCTGGGGGGCACATGGGAAAGAGTTTTGCGACAGCGGCTGCAGGGGAGGGCGGGCACGGAGCTGCTCAGTTTGCAGTGCTAGTATCACCTGGAGCGTGTCCACTTGGCACTCCATAATGTTTAAGAGCCGCTCTGTGGCTTCATTCTGGTGTGCAGCATTCTCCTTTCGGTCCCTCTTCTCGCTGTCCTGCCACTCCTTCAATTCTTGGTTTTCGGCCGCACAATGCATCATGACATCACGCAGAAAGTCACCCTGTTCCGCCATTCAGACTAGGCATGTGGTGGTACGCGCATCATATAGACACAAGGCTGCTTTCTGTAACCCTCCTGCCTCCAACAACTCGCTTCAGCGATTCCCAAAATCAAAGCCACTTACCAGGAGCCTCCTCTCCTGTTCGCGCTTCACCAAGCTCTGACAGCTGTGACTGGGTAGCCTCCTCTGGGGTAGAGAAGAGCTCCTGGCTGCATGCGTCTCTGGCCTCTGAGTCATCCTCTGCCTGTGGGTCCCCATCCCCCTCCTCGTCCAAGATCTCCTTCTCCTGGCTTGGTCCACTCTCGACTGGCACGTGAGCCACCGAAGTATCCACAATGGCCTTCGCAATGGAGGTGGGGTTGCTACGAAGTATCATGTCCAGCTCTTCATAGAACTGGCAGCTTGTGGGTGCAACACCGGAGCGGCTGTTTGCCTCCTGCGCCTTGTGGTAGGCGTTCCAGAGCTCCTTCACTTTGACCCTGCATTGCAGTGTGTCCCGGTCATGGCCCCTTTCTGTCATGCATCGTTAAATCTGTCCGTAGGTATCATAATTTCTACGGCTGAAACGCAGCTGGGACTGGACAGCCTCCTCACCCCAAATGCTGATGAGGTCCAGCAGCTGGGGATTGCCTGGTGCGTGGAGCAGGCAGGGCCACCTGGAAAGATGCGCTGAGACCACTACCCGCATCACGGAGCAAACAGGAAGGGGACTTTGAAAATTCCAAAGGAATTTGAGGGGTGGGGCTCGCGGTTGGTCATCTGAGGGCAGGGCAGTAGAGTTCAAACCGATAACCAGAGAGGCGAGAACAGGCATTGTGGGACACCTCCTGGAGGCCAATCATAGCACTGTAATCGACCAGCCCTTATTTCCTTAGCCCCTGCTACAGCCAGCCAGCCAAGTCCCTCACACGTGCAAGCTAAAGGGGTAGTTCATTTCAACCTCACTCATGGCTTCTCAGATCCTCCGCTGGCGCAAAGTGGTGTAGCTTTATTGAAGTCAGTGAAGCCAATTTATGCCAGCTGAGGAACTCTTCCTGAGGATCATATTAGTTAAAGACAGAAAAGTCTTTTATTATCATTATTATATTATTTATTTATTATTTGTTTCTTTTAGCACCCAAGATGTGTAAGGAGGCACTTTCCAAACAGAGATACAACAGATTCTCTCCTCCAAGGAGATCACAGCTTCAGATGCATCTGTGATTATGATCATTATTTTTCATTATATATATGTTCAGATTCATCAATGTGTTTGGGGCTGTGCTAATGACAAATATACAGACAGTCCCTGCCCCATGGTACCTGATCCAAAGCCTACTGAAGACAACTGAAAGACTCCTATTGACTTCAGTCTGTTTTGAATCAGGTCTTGTGTCTCTTGCAGATAGAGACGTGTGCTTAAATTTAAGCATGTTCCATTGAAGTCAAACACCCATCTTTTTAACCATGTGCTTAAGTGTTCACAGAATCCTGGTTTAAAAGATAGTCGCAAAGAAAACAACATTCAGTGGGGAACCCAAAATAAAGGAATAATTAAAGGATTTAAAAAATAATTGTACTTTACGAGACTCTCAGAAGTAGTGAATGTTGAGGGATTTGAATGAGAATGAGAGAACTTTTGAGGACTTTGATAATGTAAATAGTAATTTATATTTTGCAATCTAATTATTAATAATAAATCCACATTATATTAAATCTTCTTTCATGTAAAAACTAGATTTCCCCTCCCAAAAAAGACCTACTAATGTAGAGTCCATTCTCTGTCCTCATAGTGAGTGAACAGGCAGTATGTCCTGGTATTCCAGTGTTTCCCACTGCATTACATGTATTCAAAATAAAATGAATACTATATAGCAGCTTACATGAAAGGATCTCAGTGCCCTTTAGAAATATATATTTAAATTAATCTCCCAGCATCTCTGTGAAGTAAACTTGATTCATGATCTTATAAGATGGGAAAGTGAGGAACAGGAAACCAGCACTTTTTAAAGCATCATGAAGAGAGCTGGTAAAAAAAAAAAAAAAAACCCTACAAAAATGTTTGAATAATTTTCTTTACTGTTTTAATTTTTATTTATTGTGAAAAATATGTTTTCTCTCATTTTTTAATTTATCATTTTCTATTTTTGAAATAAGAAATATATTTTAATAATTATTTTTGGTCAGCGTAGTCACATGATAGGTTTGGTTCCCAAACATTTTATTTCAAAATTTAAATGCAACTTTTTTGAAAATTTCAATAAACATTTTAAATAAGATAGATTAAAAAAAATAGTGAACATTTTCAAAAAATTATTTTTGCCACAAAAAGTTGATGTAGAAAAAAAGAGGGTTTTTGCCCCATCCCATTCAAAATATTTTGACTAACTATAGACACTAATTTTGAGCACTTCTGCTGTTGGATAGCTAACCTGAGGCACTTTGGGCTCGATTACTAGTGTTACTGAACATCTCCATTGCTCAGTTACTTCACTGAAGGCACCCCAGATTGGTAGACACATCTGAAAATGTTGGGCCTAAGTGATCTGCTAAAAAATGCACAGTAAACGAGTTGCAGAGAAGCAAAGCCTCTTGATTCCCACCATTTGTCTTTATCATAAGACCATTCTTCCTTCAATCAAGAGAAGGGCCGTAAACTGCCAGGAATGGGGAGGATCAGATCATGAGTTCTTTCCTTCTCCAGTCCCCCTATCAAAGGGGGAGAAGAGGATAGAGCCTTTCCTGTTGAGTTTTTCCTCCCATTCCACGCCTGCTACCAATGGAGAATGATTAGGACAAGGCTAGCTTGTGAGCTGCAGAGCTTTTATAGGACATGAAGCCCTAAGTGGCCGCTTGCCTTGCTTTTGCTTAAGGTTGTCCTGTGTGTTAGGTTTGTATAATGAGATGACTTGTTTAAAACTGGCAGTTGTTTGGCTTAAGTATGAGCCAAAAATAAGAGGCAACACACTCAACTCATATGCTCTAGGGCCTGATCCAAATCTCACTGAAGTCAGTGGAAGGCTTTTGGTTGACTTCATGAGGTTTTGGATCAGGCCCCTATTGTAGCGAGGGTCAAATCCTGACCCCACTGAAGTCAATGTGTCATCAACAAAAGGAGGGTTTGGTCCAGAGTGAACAACCTGGAATGCTGAATGAACGGAAGGTTGTTTTCCTGCTGATACTAAACATCAGTAATAGAATAAGAACAAAGTTATGACTGTCACATTCAATGTAGGGGAGCAGTAAAATGAGCTCTATCCAGACTAGTAAAGAAACACACTGAAACAGTTAAAGCAGATTTGTAGCACTGTAGCTGTGATAAAACCATATCTCTCTGTAAGTAAATTTACAGAGGAGTGGGGTTGTTTTTCTTGTTTTAACACAAGCCAGATTGAAATGTGTACACGACGGAGTCCCACTCAGAGGAAACACAACTGGAACAAATTATATGCATTCAGATTTGTTAAACTGAATTGGCAGCAGAAATATTCCTAGGAACCTGAGCATTACAGCAGCATTGGTATAGTTAAAGTTATGTCAGCATTTTCATTAAAAATCTCTGCTTTCACAGGTTTATATCTGCAGTAAAAATTAATTGTGGGCTGAAACTTGACAAGCTGTGTAGGGTCTCATCTCAGAAGAAAAAATTTTGTTTACAAAATTAAAAAAAAACCAACCCCTATTTGATGGCTTAAAATATCAGAGCACAAACAAAAATAGCAGTGTTTTGGCTTTGATGTTTGTCTATATTCGAAAACTGCTTCATTTCTTTGAACGTGTAACAATTAAATGCTCAATAACATCTCACTCCAAAGACGGAATTAATCGCTGGTATTAAAGAAAATGAAATATTAATGAATTGCCCATTTGTTACTTAGTCACCACAAGATCATCAGTGTTTTGACCTACATCAGGTCATGCTCGTAGAAAGAGATTGCTGGGAGACGCCTGACTAACACAAAACACGGCTCAAAGTAGAATAGATCTCATTGGAAGGTCCTTCTCTGAACAGCTGCAGAAGGGCAATAAAGAGAAGGCAGTGTTTTCTAGTGGTTGGAGCAGAGCACTGGGAGTCACAAGTCATCTGAGATCCATATCTGGCTGTGCCACAAGACTTCCTGTGTGACCTTGGGCAAGTCACTTCCCTTAAACAATCTGTACCTCAGTTTCTTCATCTGTACAATGAGAACATGGCAAGTCAGTTGCAGGACTGGGAACATAATCCATGGGCTTGATTCTCTTCTCACACTCCTTTTACAGCAGTATAACTCAGTTAACATCATTGAAGCTCCCTCTGGTTTACACTGGTCAGAATGAGAGGTGAATCAGACTCCATGTCTCTTTACTCCCAATCACAGGGCCCTTAAGAGGCTAGATTATCGTTTTTGTAAATGTTTCCAAATTCTTGGATGGAAGGCACCTATACAAGTACCAAATATTAGGGTTACCATATTTAAGGTTTTAAAGAAGAGGACACTCCACGGGGCCCTGACCCCGCCCCTTCCCTGCACCCGGCCCTGCCCCAACTCCGCCCCTTCCCCAAAGTTCCCGCCCCAACTCCGCCCCTTCCCCAAAGTTCCCGCCCCAACTCCGCCCCTTCCCCAAAGTCCCCGCCCCAACTCTGCCCCCTCCCTGAGCGCCCCGCATTCCCCCTCCTCCCTCCCAGACACGCGAAACAGCTGCCCGAGTGCTACCGGCTTCACAGTTTGCCAGGCAGCCCCCAGACCTCCAGACCCTGCGCCCCCGGCCGGGCGCTTCCCCTCCCGGGCTCCGGCTGCGCTGGGGAAGCGCCCGGCCAGGGACGCAGTGGGTCTGGAGGTCTGGGGGCTGCCCGGCAAACCGTGAAGCCGGTAGCACTTGGGCAGCTCGGCTCTTCAGCTACACAGAGCTGAGGTGTCTGGGGGGAGCAGCAGCAGCCGCAGCAGGGAATCCACCTGCAGCTCGCAGCCTGCCGGAGCTGCTCAGATAAGCAGGGGACTGGGGCAGGGATGCCGGCATTTTCCCGGACATGTTCGGCTTTTTGGCAATTCCCCCCGGACAGAGATTTGAGAACCAAAAAGCCGGACATGTCCGGGAAAATCCGGACGTATGGTAACCCTACAAATATTACTGTGTTATTTAACATGTCTAAGCCTAAACCTGAATGGGTTAAGGGCCTCCTAGGAGGTGTTGTGTGTTCTCAACTCCCATTGGGTTGTGTGTTCTCTGCACCTGGCAGAGTCATCATAAAGCTCTTTGAGACCTTCAAATAAAAGCCACTATAGAACGGCAAAGTATTATAAAATACGGTGAGGAGTTTGGTGACTATACACTCACAGCTGCATCATGTTTTTATAGTGAAATTGATCTCCAGTTGGGAAGGAATTCAAAGTTTTTGATACCTTCCTCCATTAGTTGTTTTCAAGGCATAAGCCTCCATTTTAAAATGACTCTGAGGCCTTTGAACTTTATTTATAAACTGAAATTTGCTAGCTATTATAGGCCACTGATTGATTTGTAAGAGAGAGGAAGCCAGGAATAGCTTTCCCTGCAAACTATCTGTTCCGTAGAACTAAACATCCAATAACTTCCCAGCCTCAGGGGATGTATCTTCCCCTCCTTTCTATTATTTTCTGTGGTTTGCACTGTCATTTGCCATATGTGTTATGACACACTACTAATCTCAACCCACAGCTTGAAAACCTTCATGTAGCTCTCTCCAGTTAAGAAATCCCCAAATAAAACAGGGATATCTTTACATATCAAGGATGAAACTTCACAGGGGTGTTTGTGGAGAAGAGGAGGGGAAGGCGGGAAGTTAACCCATTTGAAACAGTTCATTGGAAAAATGGCTCCTAGTGTTTGGAGGATCATTTCTGGAACACTGACGTGAGCACAGTGATTCTCCTAGGTATACCCATGGGAACCACACTGTATCTCTTAAAGTTACTTACTATGTGTGCCTGGGTGCAAGCACTGTGGTAGTTTTTGTCAAGAGACAGGGCAATAGTCACCCATGTATATAACAGCAGGACCAAGTTCATAGTCCCCATGCATGGCACAGAAGATACCTTTAATCCAGGAAGGAGTTATACGATAGATTGTCACAGTTCCTTAAGAGTCAGTTGGGTTAAGCGTTTGAGGACTGCAAGCATAAGTATACATGCCTCATGTAAGCAACCATTTGTCTTGCAGTGTGTAAAATGTTTGAAGGTGTTAGCAGGGTCTGTGTTCGTTTGTTTTTAATTCCCATCATCTGTAATTACACTGAAGACCCTAAATGCCTCTGAATAAGTTGTTATTGTCTCTTTGACTAATGATCCATGGTACGCCCACATCTTGAATACTGCGTACAGATGTGGTCTCCTCATCTCAAAAAAGATACACTGGCATTAGAAAAAGTTCAGAAAAGGGCAACTAAAATGATTAGGGGGTTTGGAACGGGTCCTATATTAGGAGATATTAAAGAGGCTAGGACTTTTCAGCTTGGAAAAGAGGAGACTAAGGGGGGATATGATAGAGGTATATAAAATCATGAGTGTGGAGACAGTGAATAAGGAAAAGTCATTTACTTGTTCCCATAATATAAGAACTAGGTGCCACCAAATGAAATGAATGGGCAGCAGGTTTAAAACAATGAACAACAACCTAGAGAGCAGGCGGGTTTTCGAAGAAATTACAGCATGATAGACCTCATCTTCACTCTAAACCAACTACTAGAGCGTTCAAGGGAATACAAGTTCCCTTTGTGCATTGCCTTCGTGGACTACGAGAAGGCGTTTGATAGCGTGGAGACTAACACCTTTCTTGAAGCTCTTTCAGAACAGGGCATCAGCGCAAAATATATCACATTATGAAAGGAAGCGAATTCTGGCTGCAGCACAGATATATCGCTCTTCGATACTCCCCTCCGAATCCCCATCGAGAAAGGTATGAAAAAAGGAGATACAGTTTCACCAAAATTATTCACAGCCTGTCTTGAATTGGTCTTTCGACGAGCAGACCTGAAAGGCAGGATTAATATCGACAGCGAGTGGCTAAACCATCTCAGGTTCACAGATGATATAGTGCTGATAGCCGAAAATACAGTCCAGCTTGAGAGAATGCTTAAAGAACTGAACGCGAAAAGTAGTCAAGTCGGATTAAAAATGAACCAGTTGAAAACTAAATATATGAGATTGGATGTTCTGCCAAGAACCCAAATAACTCTTGGAGGAGAGCAGATCCAGGAGGTCGACAAATACGTTTATTTGGGCCAGGAAGTCAACATGTGCCACGATCAGAAAGGCGAATTGTTGCGCAGAAAAAAAGCTGGATGGTGCGCATTCAACAACATCAGGGACATCCTCCAAGGAAAGATCAGCAAAACAACTCGTGTGAATCTTTTTAACTCGATCGTGCTTCCAGCGATGCTATATGGCAGCGAAACATGGTTGCTGATGAAGACTGGAGAACATCAACTGTCTGTCACACAGAGGGCGATGGAACGAACATTTTTAGGCATTTCGCTCCGCGATCGCATCCCCAATGAAATAATTAGGCAGCAGTCTGGAGTGCGGGATGTTGTTGTCGAAAGCAGGCTCAGCAAAATGCGGTGGGCGGCACATGTGGCCCAACTCAATGACAACAGATGGACCGCAGCTATATCTGAGTGATATCGGCGAGAACTGAAACTCCAAAGAGGTGGGATGATTTCCTAACAAGGAGATATGGACAAGCATGGCGAAGGATGGCCAGAGCGAGAGAAGATTGGAAGACATATTGTGACCGGCTCAGTCTTAACTGATGAAGTCTACGCAGGTTTAAAACAAATAAAAGGAAGTTCTTCATACAGCGCGCAGTCTGGGGCACCTGGCATTGGCCACTGTCGGTAGGCAGGATACTGGGCTGAATGGACCTTTGGTCT
Organism: Malaclemys terrapin pileata; assembly: GCF_027887155.1. Lineage (NCBI taxonomy): Eukaryota > Metazoa > Chordata > Testudines > Emydidae > Malaclemys > Malaclemys terrapin. Next base: position 335,877,209 of record NC_071505.1, read on the forward strand.
GACCCAGTACGGCCGTTCTTATGTTTTTATGTTCTTCTGATTGGCATTGATTTAAAATCCACAAAATCTTGTAATGGTTAAAGCGTGGGAATATGAATCAGGAGACACAGGTGCTATTCCCAGTTTCCTTTGTGACCTGGGGCAAGTCACCTAACTGCTCTGTGACTGGGTTGCCCATCTGTAAAATGAGAATAACAGTTAACCATTGTTGCAAAGTTAGCCATCTTTGCTATCTTTGGATGAAAACACATTGTTATTATGCATGCACTGTACTCTGATGGAGGCGTGTCCAAGCTGTAGCTCATGGATTCTTACTAACGATTTAAAAAATGCATTCATTTTTAAAATAGGGGTGGCCCTCAGTTCCTGGCATTGTTGAGGTAGCCCTCAGTGTCACAAAGTTTGGGCATCCCTGCTCTAATATCACCATTAGGTCCTTTGTGGCAATTCATGGGGGATATTTTCCCTTCTGCCTCTTTTATAATTAAACTTACTAAAAAGCAGAGAAATGTAACACAAAAGAACCAATCTACATCATAAAGCTGAAACTGATGTAACTGATGTAAGCCAGGCATTTAATACATTGCATTCTTGTTTACAAAATATACCAAAGTACTGTAAGCTCTGATGGGGTTATATAACAATTAACTGATAAGCAACATTGAAACCAAGAGAATCCATCTTACTTTAAGCATTTAATCCTGATTCTGCTGCCTTTCCTCACGCTGAGCAGTGGTTCTCAACCAGGGGTATGTATACCCCTGGGGATACACAGAGGTCTTCCAGGGGGTACATCAACTCATTTAGATATTTGTCTAGTTATACAACAGACAACATAAAAAGCACTAGCGAAGTCAGTACAAACTAACATTTCATACAGATTTGTTTATACTGCTCTATATACTTTATCAGTGGTTCTCAAACTGTGGGTGAGTTTATTTTAATGGGGTCGCCGGGTCCAATGTTAGACTCGCTGGGGCCCAGGGCAGAAAGTCAAAGCCTGAGCCCCGTTGCATGGGGCTGAAGCCAAAGCCTGAGATTTTAAGTGAGGTGAAACTTAGTGTACACAAGACAAATCAGATTCCTGAGAGGAGTACAGTAGTCTGGAAAGGTTGAGAACGATTCACGTTGAGTATCACTCAGTCAGTAGTATATCTACTGATAAGGTACTACTCAGTGTAAGAAAGTGGAGCTGGGACTTGGTCACTACTTCATATAGTTCCTAGTCTATAGCCCCTCAGGAGAGTGGCAGTACCTGGAAATTAAACTGGAGGCCCTATGAGATGTGGCAAGGGGATAGGGGATAGGCTCATTAAGCAGAGGAAGCCCTGTGGTACTTGTTTCACCCTGTTCGCTTATCCACCCTTATGCTATCTAGCAGGGTTGTTGACTGCAGACAGCTAGCAGCTGTCTGAATATCAGAATATCCTGTTCATTCTGGGCTTGTTCTGAGCTTTCATCCCAGCATCCCATAGACCTGGGATCTATTCCTGTCTCAGCCACTATTCCTCATTCAGCTGTGAGCAAATCACTTAACTTCTCATTGCTTCAGTTTCCCCATCTTTAAAATGGGTGTATTGTAATAACAACTTACCTCACAGGAAATGTGAGATTTATTACATTAGTGTTGTAAAGCATTGTGGAATTATCAGATGATAGGTGCTATATATAATCCTGTGTCCCTTATATGCATGTTACTTATTATTGTCAGTGCGTGTTTTGCTGTGGTATTAGGCTCTGTATCATTATATGTATTATTACAAATCATTCAGCCATGGCAGCACAGGACTTGGACTTTAGCTCCTCCCACACAAGTGGAGAATTGAGTTTTGTGACACGGTTCAAAAAGATAAGGTGGTAACACATGCCTCATTAGCATGACAGCTATGATGGTGGATAGGAGATCTAATAAATAAAGTACCCCAAGACCTTGGAGTGCTTCATAGGTAAAGCTAACAACTGCAAAATCAGTGATTTTGATACATTAGGTGGTAATGAAAGAAGCACATCACAGAAGTGGTGTGATCAGATGATTTAGTTATAGCTGCAAATCTGGTTGAGGTGTTGTGGCAGCATGAGGGAACACAGAGCATTGTATAAGAAATTCAGCATTAAGCCTCTTGCATTAATCGATGCATGGTGATTCATGCCCATGTGAGGGTTGTGGCATTGATGTGGGCTACCGAGTTGCATATCTTGGCAAATCTAGATCTTCTTATTTTCAAGTTCAGCGTTAAAGCTGACTCTTGGACCTTGATTCTTCCCTTAGCACCAAAGCATTACCAGGGAGTCTCTTATCACCCTACCAATGCAAGATTGCATCTCACATAGTAGATTTTTCAAGAGTTTTGTGAAGTCTAGTTTTAAACAATAAGACGTCTACCGCTTCCCTTGAAGGCCTGTGCCACAACCTAAGATAGCTCAGATGTTTTCCATGATAGTTGATCTGATTTTTAGACTTATCTATTTATTCCTACTTGTACCACCCAAGCTATTTCCCACCCTCAAGTTTGAAAGATGCAAATTCTTGTATGAAATTACCAAGCCCCCACTCCACGGGGTAGTTGCTTATCCAAATTATACATATTTGCTTCATTTGTTCTTTCCTCATAATGGTACTGCCTGATCATTTTTATTGCTCTTTGAATTACATTGTTTTTCTACGCATTTCTACTATTGCAGATCAGTGCAGGATGATACTATTCCATATGTGGTGTTAATACTTAGAGAAAGAAGGATCAAAAAGGATGAAGGGTTAGGGTCAGCATGGAATTCCATTTTTGGAATTTTGTTCATTTGATACTATTTTTTTTTAAGAAAAAATTATTAGGATCAATATAAAGAAGTAGCAAGTAAGAGAACTCTTAGCTGACATTAGGGTCAGCATACTGTATACTAAATTAGAGGTATCCTTGCAGTATTGCCTTGTCATGCTTCCAATGCACAAATGAAACTTGAAACAAGTGGTGGGCTCAAAGAGTAATCACTTCCAGCCAAAATTTGCTCAAGGTACCAGACCACCCATCCTTCTGTCACATTAGTGAGGTCAAAATATCAGCAATTCTTGGCACTTACGTAGTTCTTTACAAAGTTGGGTAAGATCTGTTATATCACCAACAGATCTCTCCAGAAACTTGTTCCATGTAGCTGCTTTTTAATAATAGTAATATTTCTATTGCTCCTTTCCTTCTAGGATCTCAACGTAATTAGCAAACATTGATTAAACCTCTTGACACCTCTGTGAATCAGATCAGTATTATCCCCATTTTACAAAGGGGGAAACTGAGGCACAGAGCATCTAGGTGACTAGGCCTTAGGTCACACAGGCATTCTTTGACAGAATCAAGAATAAAATTTATCTGCCCATAATTCCATTCCCCCTGTTTCCAACCACTAGACCATTCCCTCTCCCAGAACAGTCAGAGACAGATAGAAGTTGCTTCAATCAAACTGATTTAAGTATAAACAAAGAAGGGTCACAGTACATTTAATGGAATCAGCCCAGATCGTGCTTTTAACTGACCATTTCCCCAGCCTGATTCCACCAGTTGAAAATGGCTCAACGGGAACAGGGGTTTCTTTCAGAGCTAAATTCAGTTGTGTGAATTATCTCTGTAATAACAATGAGGAATCCTTGTGGCACCGTAGGGACTAACAAATGTATTTGGGTATAAGCTTTCGTGAGCTAAAACCCACTTCATCAGATGCATCAAGTGAAAAAAAAAACAGTAACCAGAATATTTATTATAGCACATAAAAGATGGGAGTTGCCTTACCAAGTATGGGGTCAGTGCTAATGAGCCAATTCAATTAAGATGGAAGTGGCCTATTCTCAACAGTTGACAACAAGGAGTGAATTACAAGGGAGGGGAAATTACTTTTGTAGTGCTAACAAGGCCAATGCAATCAAGGTGGCCTATTTCCAACAGTTGACAAGAAGGTGTGAGTATCAGCAGAGGGAAAATTACTTTTTGTAATGATCCATCCACGCCCAGTCTTTATTCAGGCCTAATTTGATGGTGTCCAGTTTGCAAATTAATTCCAGTTCTGCAGTTTCTTGTTGGAGTCTGTTTTTGAAGTTTTTTTGTTGAAGAATTGCCACTTTTAAGTCTGTTATTGAGTGTCCAGGGAGATTGAAGTGTTCTACTGGTTTTTGAATGTTACGATTCTTGATGTTTGATTTGTGTCCATTTATTCTTTTCTGTAGAGACTGTCCAGTTTGGCCAATGTACATGGCAGAGGAAAATCTAGTCCTTTTTGTCTTTACATGAAGTAAATAACATCAGCCAGTACCTATATAGGTCCAAATCCTGCAGTTCTTTCTCAGATAATATTCCCATTGACTTCATAGTCTCTTAGGACCATCCATAACCCCACTGACTTCAATGGGATTTTCATTGGAATAAGGACTGAGTAAGAATTTAGGATTGTGCCAAGGCTATAAGCGATATCTGGAACAGTTTTTCCATTTCTTCCCAATAAACTCTTAAGTATGTATGCCAGTGGGAGTCCATGCCAAAACTTCCCCCCCCAGTCCATTTGTAACATACAAACAATTCTTCTATGACATTCTAAATTGGGGAGTGGTTACTGTCACACAGAAAACTGACTAGAGCCCTTTAGGTTATTAAATGCTACATAGTCCTTTAATCATTGCCCAAACCCAATGCATTTCTACTTTTCCCCTCTGTTGGAAGTCAATTCCCACGTTCACTACACTACACATGTACACTATACAATAGAATACACTGCACTATACAATGGAAACACCTCAATTTTTTCTTACCTCTTAACTTAAGCCTGTGTCCCCAAACACGTGTATCCAATAACCTCAGATAGATCAGAGTTCTCTTCTAGCTATTTTACTTTCTGTCTTCATCTTTGTTTAGCATAGTGTTGATCTACAGGTTTCAGAGATGGCCTTAAGACACTCATTAAAATTCTTCTAAATTGTTCTCTGTAGGCTATTGGAAGCTAGGTAACTATGGAAGTCTCTTTCAAGCATGTGGAATTTTTTCCTCTTCTTTGTTTTAATATTAGTAGCTAGGCTATAGATGGTCCTAAGGGTCAGGAATGTTTGTATGCTAGTTTGACTGGTAAATTATCATCTTCCAGAGGCAATTATACTGTACCGAGCATTATGGTAAGTATTTACTCAGAAGTTTTTCAGTACAATAGCTGTAGGGAGTTTATTTCTGATAGATCGGGGAACCAAAAGAAAAAGAAAGGATCCTTAAAGATTGGCATAAGTGACTTGCATGTCAGAAAGATAATCCCTGAACCCACCTGTGCAGCAGAAACACAACACATGGATTAGTGATGTACTTAATCTGTCATTATGGCATTCCCTCACTGAACTGCCCAAGTGGTTTCTGCTATCCCAGCTCAAGTTCCACTTCCACATTATCAGCGTCCACATGAGTTCCAATGGATTTTGATACTGAACAATGCATGTTTGTTCATTCATTTTGACTATGATTTCTAAGGTGGAATTTTAATGGAGCGAAAAATGAGGGGAGGAAAGGAAAGAGAAAATAATAACCTGAGCACTGAAACTCAATGCTTAATACAATTTCCCAAGCTTTACATTCACATCTGCTACTCTTTTCAGAAGAAACTCAACCCCCACGTTTATAAAGTGGAATTTTACCTCTAGTGTTATTCTGCCAGAGAGTAGAGCCTAGAGGGTGTCTTACTGTTCATTCCTGGGGTTTTAATCTATCCAGCTAGCAGCCACACTTATTGAACCACAGTTTGTCTTATGTTGTGAGATTTCCTGTGCTTTGCAGCCCGAACCTTGTTCAAGTCTAAATCCTTATGCTGGCCAGCTGCACATCTACAGAGCTATGGGTTTTTTTAATTTCAGGAAAATGCCTCTCCATTGAAAATGTTCCCAATAAAAGGTAGGAAATAAGAGAAAAGAAGAGGAAGATGAGCATCTGTGATTTCTGCTATCACCATTGTCCATTTGCAGAAAATAGCCCACAATTGTGGAATGTAGCTTTTTGCAGAAGCCAAGCTTCTGTCCAATAAACCTCTTTCTACGCAAAAATAAAAAAGGAGGGAAGGAAGAAGGGTTATAATAGTAGGAGAGATCTAAGAACATAGAAACATGTTTTGTTTCAAATACATTTGAGTTTCAAATTGACCTGGTGCACTTCCTGTGGCATTAAAGTGCCATAAATTGAAAAGGCAAGTTGGAAACAGCCTGGACGAAGCTGCAGTTACTGCCAAAGTGGTTTATTCATCTTTCTGGATGGAAGCCAAAGGTGTTGACCGCCCTGTGTGCTGGAACCCATGCCAGCCAGCCAAAGAATAACATTGCTTTGACTAAGAAGGCAACTGTTTGTTTGTTCTTCCCGCCAGAGGGAAAAAAAGATGGCTGTTAATACTGGTGATGATGGAAGAGGTTAAGAACTGAAGGTAAGAAAATAAAATTGTTCAGGGAGGAGAGTAAAGGTTAGAGGTAAATTTCCCCCCTCCGTTACACTTCTCCAATGCCCTTTGTCTTCAATAGGATCGTATGTGAGAGGAAACCTTGTCCTTAACAGTTGAATGCATGCTTTCCTTTCCTGCAAAATATGGCTGTCCCTCCCGTCCCCCCGAGCAGGTTAAAAAAGGAGCAATTGCCATTATCCTGATTTCTGCGCAGGACCAAGCTCGATGGGCGTGCTAGGATGTCACCATGGCAATCGTATTCAAGGGAACGTTATTCTTTTTGTGCAGATCTACAAACTCCAGTGTCTCATGGAAAAAATAATAATAAGGGAATCCTTTCTTGAGTACAAAAGCAATTGGACACCTAAGATTTAGGGCCTGATCCCATTGAATTCTGTGGGAGTTCTGGGTGCAGAAGGAATGCAGGATCAGGCAATTTGGAAACTGTTGCTGGACTGTTTGATGTCTGGGCTGGCTTTCCTTCTGATGCTTTTGTGGACTGTCAGATTGTGAGTTTGGGAAGAATGATTTCTCTTAACCTCTTCTTTCTCTTTCTCTCATTCTGTAGCGTGTAACATCCTAATATGTTATAGCAGGTGTCCATTGTGGCCCTATGTCTAGATTAGGCTCTGGTGTAAATTCATGCCTGATGTCACCTTTTCACACGTGTCATTTGATTTGCTATGTTTTGTTATTTGTTCTGAAAACTTTAATACCATTTGAATTCTAAATAGGTGCCTGTGTGCAGGCAGGAGGGGCTAGCATAGAGCCGGCTATGTCGTTTCAGAGGCTGCCTATATATGAAAGGTTTAAGTCCTTTGAGTTGCACTAATAGCACAGAGGGATCTTAGTTGGACCAAAGATCTGGCTGTAGTTACTAGCTAGCTATCCATTTATCCTGCATTCATCCTCATGGCATGGCCTCCTTGTCCTCTTATTGGTTGCAGTACCCCTGTGGCTGACTAGGTGGTTTTTTCAGCATGTTATTTGTTTCAGATCAGCCGTAATTATACTGAATAACCCTGATGAAAGATGCTACTAGTGATACTTAGTAATAGCAATTTCTTCTCTATACATCCAGCTCATGATATTTGGCATTTTTCTTAAAGGCCCATCTGTTGGAGTCGTGATTATATGAGAATTTTTGACTGTCGTTTAAAAAAGAAAGAAAATTTCTGCTCTTCATGACTATGGAGAAGAGCTTGAAAACAGAACTCAGGTGTTCCCTAAAGACTCAAAACGCAGAAGGCAAATCAACAGAACCCCAAGTATATTACTTTTTAAAAAACTTGTGATTTTTAAGTCAATCTCATGATTTTGGGGGTGCCTCTTGTTTCTGAACCCTTGGGGTGGGCAACGCTGAATTCTTTGTGGGTGAGGGGCCTTTTAATTCTTATTAACATTTGTACACCTCTTTGGGCATGGCAAGCATTGTTTATTATTCCCATTACTTGCATGAGGCCACAGAGGATACTGCGCTTCCAGACAGTGCATTTGCCCCCATGGAGGCATTGGGATAGTTAGGGAGCAAGGAGCAGGAAGAGGCTGACCCATGACCTCTTCGCTGCCCCTTGATTGTCCAGGAGGGTCTTCCTGTTGCCCACTCCATTTCAGGGCTGTCATCCAGATGCAGTCTGGGACCTGCTTGAGCCATTCATTCTCTCCCCAGCTGTGAACCAGCCAGTGGTTTAGAGGTGGAGTGGTTTAATGGCCATACAGTATACTTCCCCTTTCCCGTGGGAGTGGTGAATTCACCCCATGCAAGACCCTTGGGCCACATAGTGCCCCTTTAGGGATTAAATGGTGTATAGTTTCTCTGCACTGTAGTGACCTCCATCCAATATGGGGGGAGCTTTGCAGTTATGGAGTATAGCTGGGCTCCACTCCACATAAATGGCAGGACCAGGATTTGACCTTCTGTATTTGCACAAAGTACAGCTTGATCATAGCCACCTGTCAGAGAAAGAGATCTCACCTCAAGCCAGATGTGTGCTGCTTTGGAGTTGCTGTGTTGGGCATTTAGAGGGGAAATGGAATGACAGGCTATCATTAGCATTGCTAATATCTTGAACAAATGTTTTTTTCTGATTAATTAAAATAAATTGGCATAACAAGAAACACAGTGTGCGTTCTTAAAAGTGCAAAGTTGTTTTCTAATGCAGCTTCCCATTCGAGCAAGTCCCTTAATTATCTCTGTTTGTGCTCTAAAGCAAATTTGTTTTTTCATAGAAATCAGCGTTGCCTAATTCCCATTGCTGCTTAAAAATCAGCAGCGCATAGGAGGAATTGTTGTTAACTATGGAGTCTGCTGCCTCCTATGCACACATACTGCATCTCTCAGTATCCCCTTTCAATGACCATAGGCATGTTAACATCCAGGGAAGAACACCTATGTTTGTATACAGTGCCAACTTCTCGGTTTCCATTATTTTATTATTTAAACGTAGCCAACTTTAGAGGTTCGCTCCGTGGCAAGCACACTGAAAAATGCTCAGCGATGGTAGCAGAAGACCCCCCTATTCCCCCGCATAAAAATAATGAAAAGACACGACCAAGTTACCAGCCATAAAATAGATCCATCACTGACAGTGAATTAGAAAAGGAATTTTGGTGGCAACTGTCCATCTCACAAGATGATGATGTAACCACCAAAGGAGTACAGTTACTGTGTGTCATGCTGCAGCATCATGAATGGTTAAACAGTCAAGTTCTCGAGTGACAGAGCCAGAGGATGAAGCTGGTGCACTACTGGTGCTTTCCTCTTCCCTCTCTTCACTTTCCTCTCTCTCAACCACCTCTCTTCAGTGTCTTTGACTTCCCGGAGCAGCGCAGCCCTCCAGTGTGGTCGCCTGTTGCTAGCTGTATTTTCCCAGCTAGTGGTCTTGATGTTGAAAGTTTTCAAGTCCCTGTTGTAAACATCCTTGAACCTCAGCCTTGGTCAGCCCAGTGGCCTTGGAGCATCTGCAAGTTCTCCATGCGGGAGATTATTTGGAATGCGTCCGTCATCCACCCAGTGCAGATGACCGAGCCAACGAAGATTTCTGTGTTTGAGAGTAGTGAATAGACTTGGCAATTTTGCTTCCTCAAGCACTTGGGTGTCAGGAACATTGGTTTCTTGCTTGATATTGAGAATATGGTGAAGACTGCAGAGGTGGAAGGTATCTAGCCTTCTCTCATGCCTGCTGTAGGTGATCTAGGACTCTTAAAATGCTTAAAATTCATGTCTGGTAAACCTGTATCTTGGTGTTCAATGTTAGTTTCCTATTATCCCACGTGTACTTGGTCAGTTGGCTGAATGTGATAGCTGCCTTTCCTATCTGAGAATTAAGGTTGTCATCTAGAGATAAGTTATCCTATACAGTTGATCCTAGAGAACAGAGCTTGTGCACAACTTCTAGCATGGTGTTAGCTATTGAAACTTCTGGTCTAGTCAACACTTTGTGTGAGTGTATTGTTATAAACATTGTTATTGGCAGTTTCCTTAGCACAAGAGCATAAGACATGAATAGGAATGTATAATTCATATCATTACTGGATTTAGATCTTAATGAATATCAACATATTAATTGCTAGCTGCTTTTTAAACTGTAGCATGTTCAGCAAGTTGCATGCTATATTCCCACATACTAAGCAAGTGCTGGTTATGTGATTTCACAGTTTCACCCAATTGTCTGAGCAAGCTAGTCCCCATGCTACCTTCTGTTGGGATGTCCTCAGATCTCTTAAGCTAAGTAGTGTTGGGTTGGACCAATATTTTGATGGGAAACCTTCAGATAATACTTATATTGTACCTTGAATTGCTGCAGTTAGGTTAGATGGTGACACTCTTTGCTATGAGCCTGCACTGAATCAGTGCCCCAGCAGTGTCAGGTATTCTCTTTGGAAGGGTGAGACATAAAACTGAAATCAGGAGCACTTGTGGTCATTATGTCTTCACAGAAATTAAGCACCCATGTCAGGCCCATGTCAGCTCGACTTGGGCTTGTAGAGCTTGGACTGTGGGACTGTAAAAGAGCAGTGAAGACGTTTGGGCTCAGACTAGAGCCTATGCTCTGGGACCCTGCCCTCTTGTGGGGACCCAGAGCTCGAGCCCGAGCTCGAACATCTATACCACAGTTTTACAGCCATGCACGCCAAGCCCCGTGAGCCTGAGTCAGCTGATCTGGGCCAGCCTTAGGTGTTTGCTGGGTAGACATACCCTTAAAGATCTTATGTCACGTTTTGTAATAGCTGGGGTAATGGCTCTGGTGTACCGGTTATATTCTAATTTGAGTAATTCCATCCGACCTCCCTAAATCTTTCCCGGAGTTGGTTGTGGCATTATTTTTCAATTTCTGTCCTCAACTGTTTTTCAGTAATTCTGTGCAGTCTTAAACAGCTGCTGTGTTTCACTGCGGCGGTGGTTGCATGTCAGTGGTGGGTGAACTGATCCCTGGGTATCTCTTTCTTCATAGTGGTGTTGTGAGGCACAGATAGTTAATGTAATAAAGCAATTTTAGATCCTCAGTGCCACCAAAATGCAAAGTATTTTTATTAACAATCTAAAAGCATCTGACTGTTGGGTTCCCCTTACTCCTTTCTAGACAGCCTCGTTGAGCCTACTCACTTATCCCATGGGCTGCTTTTAACCTCTTTTAACCTTGCAAATTTTCAGTGGAAGTTAGTGCTGGGCGTTTTGCTGAGCGAGCAAATCCCATGATATAAAAGTTTCAGTCGTACAAAGTAAAATCTTTCTCATGCTCATGATTATGCATCCCAGCTGTCCCTGTTTTGCAAGATCATTGATTTGATTTTTTTAAATGTTTATTTTTTGTATTTTTTTCTACCCTCACACACTGGAAATTATTTTTGAATCATTCAGTTGAGCTTTTACTTCCAGTAACGTAAAATAAAATAAAACAAACCCTGTATAGTTCACTCTTTGTTCTCAATTTTTTGACAAGTGACAAAAACTGAGATCAAATCAGTAATTCAGCCTGCAGTGGGTCGTATGGAGCATGAGTTAGTGATTCTCATATTCTCCATAGTAGGCAACCACTTCTGTTTGTGATGACTGTGTAGGAAATATTTGTGCTTCCATGTGCAACACCCCAAACATTTCCTCTTACAGCTAAAGAGGGAACTATAAACAGACCAATGTTGTGTGGAAAACAGCACTGAGATTTAGATTTAAATCCTTATTATATGAAAATGTTTGATTTATTTTTAGCCATGCAGCTCTTGGTATGAATTTATTGTAGGGAAATGGAAAGGTCTAGGTAGCACAGTTCCCTTTACAGTCAGTAGGACACATGACTACATCCAAGGGCAGGATTTAGTTATCAAGCTTTTAATCACACAGGGTTTGATCCTGCTTTTCATCAAAGGTAAAACTTATGGTTGTCTTCAACCAGGAACCCCAATCATGAGTACAAGGACCCCATTGTGCTAAGAGCTGTACGAACATAGAACAAAAAGACAGTCCCTACCTCCAAAGAGCTTACAATTTAAGTGTAAAACAGGAGATGGATAGAGTGACTGATGGAGAAAACAAGGAAACAGACAATACTGGTGATAAGCATTAGTCACAGCACACCAGACCTCCTCCAGTAGGTCATATGGCCTGTGCCCGAGTGCCAGTGCAGGGTACAGTATATTTCAAGTTGTTTGTCCATCCCATTTTACAGGACTTGAGAGAGACATTCCATTGCTTCTCTGAGAAGACTTTCACAGTAGGAAGCCTTCTCTTGACATTCTGCCTTCGGCTGAAGTTCTGCCTCCCAAACATATTTGAACTCTGTGTGTGTGTGTGTGCACATGTGCGCACATACATGTGTGTGTATAATAATAAAATATTTAATCTGTATCAGCAATCTCTTATTTGCATTGAGATGACATTCTTTCTTGTTCATTTTGAAATGCTCTGCCTGTGGGCAGCTTGCATAACTACATGAGCAAACAGTGCAGCTCTCCTGGATATCCTTCAGTGACCCTGCTCAAGTGCAGTCAGACTTAGCTGTTCCACGGAAAGCATGAACAATTTTCAGCAATCATTCCTCCCTCTCTTGTACTCTCTTCCCTTTCTGTCTCTCTTTAACCAGGAACCTTCTGTACCAAAATGGAGCTAACGGAAAGTTTTATGGCTTGGTGCGAGGGCAGGAGCTTTCAGTCCACAGCCAAGGCTTGCTTTACCTGGCATGCTCTGTCGTGATGTGCTTGTTTAATGAGTCCCAGGGCATCCTAGAGAAGGTTGGGGCTTCACTTTTCTGTTTCCAGCAAACCTCATGCTGTAATTTCAGACTGCACCTTATCCCAGGGGACCACTTGTTGACCTACAGATTTGCTGCTGTAGGCCACATGCTTTGGTGTCAGATAACCCAGAAAAAGACCCAGGGGCCTACCCTGCCTTGGCCTGGCAGCTTTTCTAAAGAGAGAGTTGATGAGATACATTTATTTTTTAACCCTTTCTTTCACTTACTTCTCTCCAAACTGTTCTGTGGCAGCAAATCTGCTCTGTTGCTGAAACAGTGGACAGTGCCTGCTGATACGTAAATGGCTGTTGGGGAGCTGAACCATTGTGCTTGAAAAGTCACTTTCAGTGCTTTGAACTTTATTCCACATTTATCCTCTGAGTAAACCTTAATATTCAGACAAAAATCCTGGTATCTCCTGCTGTGTACAGTCACCTGAAATTAATTATGCCGGGGGGGCTCTAATTAATAGCATTAAGGTCGTTTGACCTGGAAAAGAGCGGAAATGCCTTAAGAACAGGGTGAGCCAAATCCCAGGAATACACTCACAAGCCAGCATGCCATGGCTCATACAGTGGGGTACATCGGTGCAAGGGAAATGCTGTGATTACGGTGCCCTGGATGGTACTAGCTCAGTGCACAAGAAGGTACATTTTAAGGCTTCTTTAGCAGCAACCATATTGATCACTGTTATTGGTTGCACTTCCTGTGATTTCACTAAAGAGAACAGGAGTACTTGTGGCACCTTAGAGACTAACAAATTTATTTGAGCATAAGCTTTCGTGGGCTACAGCCCACTTCATCGAATGCATGCAGTGGAAATACAGTAGGAAGATATATATATATATACACAGAGAACATGAAACAATGAGTGTTACCATACACACTCACACACTGGTTAGAGTGTGTATGGTAACACCCACTGTTTCATGTTCTCTGTGTGTGTCTATCTATCTATCTGTCTATCTATCTATCTATCTATCTATCTATCTATCTATCTTCCTACTGTATTTTCCACTGCATGCATCCGATGAAGTAGGCTGTAGCCCACGAAAGCTTATGCTCAAATAAATTTGTTAGTCTCTAAGGTGCCACAAGTACTCCTGTTCTTTTTGCGGATACAGACTAACACGGCTGCTACTCTGAAACCTGTGATTTCACTGTATTTCAACAGAAACATGCTCTTGTGGTCACAGGGCTGCCCAGAGGATTCAGGGGGCCTGGGGCAAAGCAATTTCGGGGGGCCCTTCCATAAAAAAAGTTGAAATACTATAGAATACTATATTCTCGTGGGGGCCTCTGCGGGGCCTGGGGCAAATTGCCCCACTTGCCCTCCTTTTGGTCGGCCCTGTGTGGTCATGGTCAGATGTCATCAGGCATATCTGGTAGCACAGTGTTGTGCATCGTGGCAGGATGCTTTCTGGATATGTGAAGAATTGTGGCTCTTTACAGTCAGGATTTTTCCCTGTAGCTGGGGTGTTCTTCTACCACAGGGGTCAGCAACCTTTCAGAAGTGGGGTGCCGAGTCTTCATTTATTCACTCTAATTTAATGTTTCGCATGCCAGTCATACATTTTAACGTTTTTAGAAGGTCTCTTTCTATAAATTTATAATATATAACTAAACTATTGTTGTATATAAAGTAAATAAGGTTTTTAAAATGTTTAAGAAGCTTCATTTAAAATTAAATTAAAATGCAGAGCCCCCCCGGACCGGCGGACAGGACCCGGGCAGTGTGAGTGCCACTGAAAATCAGCTCGCGTGCCGCCTTCGGCACACGTGCCATAGGTTGCCTACCCCTGTTCTACCATTAGCTGCAAATTCAACCAGGACAATCATGGTACAACACACTGTAATCTCAGTCATCACTAGCAAAATTGATTAACTGGCACCTATCCATATAGGCTTACACAGGGCCTCATCTTGCAAGATGCTGAGTACCTTGTGTGAATTGTTAGTGCCCTTGATTCCCATTGTCTTTAAATGGGAGTAGAGGATACTCAGGAAGCACAAAATGCCGGATTTTAAAAGGTATTTAGGTGACCATAGATGCAGATAGGCACCTAGTGGTATTGTTGCCTAACTACCATAATTGTCAGTAAGATTTACTTGTGGCACCTTAGAGACTAACAAATTTGTTAGTCTCTAAGGTGCCACAAGTTCTCCTGTTCTTTTTGCGGATACAGACTAACACGGCTGCTACTCTGAAATAAGATTTAGGCTCTTAAGTGCCTATGTTGCTTTTGAAAATGGGTTTTAGGCTCTTAAGTTAGTGAGGCATTGCAACGCTGAGCAGAATCACACAGACATACTTTTAAAAATCAGGGCCCAAGTGCCAAGTCACTTTTGACAATGGGACTTAGAAGCCCAGATCATTAGGTAAAATTTTCCAAAAGCAACTAAGGCACCTATCTGCATCTTTAAGCACCTAAATACCTTTGTCAGTCTGGCCCTAAACCTCTTGCAGGATCGGGCCCCCGTGAGGCTAATATGTTACCACTGTGGCACTAGTTACACATTGACTTTTCTCATGCACAAAATGCAGGTCTTCAACTGCTACTTGAAAACAGCTATAGTTTAGTGCAGTTAAAAGGAGTGATGAAATTCTTCCCTAAAAGTGCACCTCATGTTCTGTGTTATGGCCACAGAAGAGTTGTGTAATGTAGAGTGAGCAGTTTGAGGCAGTTCCAAAACACTGACCTGACCCTACTGAGAGACTAGGTTCGCACACAGGAGAGGATTGCTCACAGCTATCACAATGATGAAGTGAAATTTAAAATTACATTAGATGTTTGCTTAAGGAACAACAGATGAGGAGGCCCTGTGGATTCTTAAATCCTCATTGCAACACTGTAAAATGAAACCATGACCATTTGTTATCCTTCCACTGGCTTGTATGAACCCGAGGCAGAAAGAGGGAACCTTTTAATGATGCCTTCCTTGTTCTTAAGTGTGTATGTGCCTTTTTAAAATGCATGTTTTAAACCATACCACCGTGTGGAAGTTCCTTTCCTTCAACACCATTCTCTTCACTTAAAAAGTCTGAAGCATTTCTGATGTTTGTGTAAATTAGATTTTAAAAGTATTGTTTTCCCTCCTCAGAGATTTTACAAGAATATCACTGAGTAGTTTCATGCTAATATGATGAGGGCTTACATTAATCCACAATAGCTAGAGAATTTGTAAATAAATTTTAAAACAAACGGGACCTTGGTTGGATCTTGCTGAAATACTTTTTGCTGATGTGCTGAGCAAATGCTCCTTCCTTTTGTACTTTGAAGGAATATCACTGTTGACATAGCTCATGTTGTAAAATATAAATTAGGACTCTAAAGGATTTAAGCGGTTTAAGTACAAGTTTTCAGTTCCCCCCCAATGAGTGCAGTGTAGTCTTTCCCATCCAAGAAGCTAATTTTAATTAGACTTAGAATGGAGCTTTCTCAGTTAAATAGAGTCCTGTGGAGGGCTTTTGTTTTCACTCAGTTGTGACTAAAAATGGCACATTTTGCTTTAAAGTGATGTATAGCCAGACACCATTTTCTGGGTTGTGAACTTTTGACACTGATGAGAATAATTCCTTCCAAACAAAAATCTATTGCTGTTCAAATTCTTTGCATGACTGTATTCATGCAAATGTTCCTTATAGTCCAACATGAAGTAGTGTATTATAAACCATTATAACACAGTCATCCTTTTCTCTGCAATTCAGATCATTAGCATAGGTCCAACAGCACAGAGGACCAATTTCCATAATAAAGGAAATCCTCTCCCATTTAATCACTTACCACCAAATGAACCATTTAATGCCACATTCAGACCTATTGTTTGAGGATTTCCCAAGGCTCCCCTTGATCCACTTACACTCCCTTATCTGCCTTTTGTCTCTGGTTAACCTGCTTGCTTTTTTAAGGGGGGAAAAATCAAATCAATTGCAAGAGGCATGCAGCTGTTTAATTAAACTTTTTCCCCCACAAAAGTTACTTCAGATTTCTTTGGGCTTCTCCTTAGCAGTGTCTAATCACTATAATTTAACAGATTCTGTAATTACCTGCCTCACACGGATATAGCTTGATTGCTGTTTCTTTGTTCCAGCCATTTCAACTTCAAGTGACAGCTGAATTTACTCTAGATGAATGGCTTGTGCAGTGGGAGCAGTACAGGGTGGTCTAGATTTATATGCAGCCTTTAAGGCTTCCAAAACAAGAGCAAAACATAGTTCTAAGTTCACAGAGAAATGGATGCGCAAGAATTCTTTATTTATATCCTGAGAACCAGATTCTGTAACTCTAACTTTTAAGTAGTGCTTATGTGTTGGCTCCCTTTGAACTCAGTGTAATACTATTCAGTTTAAAGCTTGTAAAATCTGGCCCTGGGCCAGTGTAAAAAGGAATATGGTAAAGGAGTGGCAGCAAATGCTAGGAAATTCAGAATTTGAGCTGAAACTGTCCTCAGCTCACCCCTTTCTGTGTCCAGATTGCACAACTCATGTTCAGTGGTCCATACCTGCCACCAGCATATTTACATGGAACTCTCCATTGATTTCAGTGGGAATTTCCATGCCTAGATCAATAGTACCATATGGCCCATTAATTGGAGCTGGGTGCACAGAAGACTTGCAGGATCCTGTTTAGAGAGAGGTTTCTTTCTATAATCTCTAAATGAACAAGACATACTTTTTATGAACATACAAAAGAGAGGAGACCTATTTTTTCTGGTGTATATTCTTTACTTGGAAAACAGCAATGGTATAGCTAAGAAGCATAGGTGTTAGAAAAGATCAGAAAGAGAATTTAGTCCATCCTGCTCCTCTTGAGAATTGTTTCCTATAGTCTGTTTTTAAATACTTTATATATCTCTTGTCTTTAATGTCCAAAATAACAAGATTTCCTGTAAATGCACTCTGAGTTTAGTTAAAGTTAAAAATACATATTCCAAGGATTTGGAAACACTACATTTTGCACTTATAATATATACAATAATAATTATTTAAACAGTGCGCTCACTATGATTGCCTCATTTCATAAGTATCCCAGGGGGAGAACAGTCATACAGTATAATCTTATTAATCCAATATACGTCAGTACAATGCAAACAATAAATACAGAGCACTCAGACTAAGAAATTGCAGGCAACTTGTATTAAGCAATCACAATTTCAGTTCATTATCCACTGCAAAGCTTTTTAAGATAAAGAGATACTATTTTCTTAACCTCAAACAATGTGTCACATTTTTGTAATAATAATAATAATAATATTTTAGCACTTGCACAGCTTTATTCCTCTTCAAAGCACTTTACAAATAACATCTTACTAATTCTAAAACCCCGAAGATGTAGTTAGGTAATAATTATTTTCCTGTTGTACAAAAGGGAAGATGGAGACATAGAGGTTAAATAACTTGCACAAACTCTAAAGAATCAGGGCTGGGATTAGAACTCATGGATTCCTGCCTCACAGCCTTGTGCTTTAACCATTCCATCACACCTTTGTTGATGGGTAGATTACTGGAATATTCCTGGGGGACGCTCAGTCTCTTGCATGATTGGGCCCCAATTGGTCAATTCTGTACATTTCTCATGTTTATTTTTTTCAAGTAAATAAAAAAGAGCGACACCCAGGTTTATCAAAAAGAACAGGAGTACTTGTGGCACCTTAGGCCTGGTCCCCACTAAGTCCCCACTTCGGACTAAGGTACGCAAATTCAGCTACGTTAATAACGTAGCTGAATTCAAAGTACCTTAGTCCGAACTTACCGCGGGTCCAGACGCGGCAGGGAGGCTCCCCCGTCGATGCCGCGTACTCCTCTCGCCGAGCTGGAGTACCGGCGTTGACGGCGAGCACTTCCGGGATCGATCCCAGAACATCGATTGCCTGCCGCCGGACCCTCCGGTAAGTGTAGATGTACCCTTAGAGACTAAATACATGGCTGCAACCCTGAAACCCAGGTTTATGCCAGCTCAAGTGTCCTTGCAATGCCAACCATTTCTTGACTCTTGGTCAACTTTAGAACTGGAGTTTAGACAAAAGAGGAGCTAATTCCCCTGGTTAGCACTTTTGAATTTGCTTTTATCCTGCTCTTGTAAGAAAAACCAGCTAGACCCAGGTTTCCGGCATGGACTGAGATACAGTTTCTGGCCAAACACTTCTCTTTGTCTTGTCTTTATCAAATGCTAGATTCAGACAAGTAAAATGTAGGGACAGGATAATACGGTGTAGGATGTCTGGTGAACTGTAACCCTTCTCTCCCTGCAGACAGAATTCCAAATCATACATGCAGAGCTCTCTGTAAGTGAAACATTCTTTCTTACAATTCACACGTGTCTCTTTGGGACATTGACTGGAGAGAGAAAACAGTAAACAGCTATAAAAGTTACTTCCTACATGTTTTTTTGCTGTTCTTAGGATTCCTTTTGATTAAAATGCTTGTTGGAATAGTGCTATAGCTTAACCTAGTGAAAAGATGCATGCATCTAGGCCCACGTTTCTTGAAACCTCAGTGGGAGCTGTTAAGTGCTCAGCACTTTTGAAAATCAGGCAAGTGCCTAAATATCAAGCCTAAATTTAAGATTACAATTATCAGCTAAAGTTTCCCTTTATTTTCTTCAGATATACTGAATAAGTAATGAGAGTCAGATGGATGGAAATGACATTTAAGATGAAGAAATTAACCCTACATTATTAAAGGTTCCTGCATTACTACATTTTTTGCATCTTTCCATGTTGGGCCTACGCCCAAACTGGGTCCTGTCTTTCACCCGTGGTAGATTGACAGCTCGTGTGTCAAGCTAGATTTTGTACTGTAGCATAGAGTCCCATTTTTAGAGGTGATCAACACATGTAGCTCCCATTGACATCAACGGGAGTTGCAAGTGTTCTGTATGAGAGGCTTTGTTCATTGCATGGCAAAGACTCTGAGAGGAGCACAACTGGGTTGGTTATACCTCGGTTAATGACCTTGCACCACTGAACTCTTACTCTATTTCTGTAATAAAATATAGTAGAATTCAGGGCAGGTATTGCAAAGAGAAGGTTGTTGTGCCAGTCATGCTGCTTGCACTACTTATGTGAGAAGCAATAGGAGCATTTCTAATATGGAAAATGCAAATCAAGAATGGTGGAATGACATTCTGGTTTGGTAGCATTTTACACCTACTTTACACTTGTATGAATGATTACATAGGGTTACCATACGTCCGGTTTTTCCCGGACATGTCTGGATTTTCGGCAATCAAACCCCCGTCCGGGGGGAATTGCCAAAAAGCCGAACATGTCCGGGAAAATGCTGGCCAGGCACTTCCCCTCCTGCGGCTGCTCTGCTCCTCCCTGACTCTTCGGCTCTGTTTAAGAGCCGAGCTGCCCGAGCACTATGGGCTTCAGGCAGCCCCCCTTGCCTCCGGACCCCAGCCGCCGGCCGGGCACTTCCCCTCCCGGGCTCCAGCGGTGCAGGGTCCGGAGGTATGGGGGCTGCCCGAAGCCGGTAGCGCTCGGGCAGCTCGGCTCTTAAACAGAGCTGAAGAGTCAGGGGAGGAGCAGAGCCTCCGGCCGCGGCGGCTCTGCTCCTCCCCTGACTCTTGGGCTCTGTTTAAGAGCCGAGCGCTACGGGCTTTGGGCAGCCCCCATGCCTCCGGACCCTGCCCCCCCAGCTGGGCGCTTCCCCTCCCGGGCTCCAGCTGCGCGGGGGAAGCACCAGCTGGGGGACGTAGGGTCTGGGGGCTGCCCGGCAAACCGTGAAGCCGGTAGCGCTCGGGCAGCCCTTTCCGCGTGGCTGGGAGTGGGAGGGAGGAGGGGCGGAGTTAGGGCCGGGTTGGGCTGGGGACGGGGCGGAGTTGGGGCGGGGCTGGGGGTGGGAAATGGGCGGGGCCGGGGCCCCGTGGAGGGTCCTCTTTTTTTATTTATTAAATATGGTAACCCTAGATTACACAAGGTGCAGGGCACAGACAAATAAGGCTTCTTGACTCCATCCACCCTTACATCAACACCCTGGTGGCCGACAAGGACTAAAACAACAAGGAGTCTGGTGGCACCTTAAAGAGTAACAGATTTATTTGGGCATAAGCTTTCGTGGGTAAAAACCTCTCTTCTTCAGATGACTCCTCGTTACTGCAGTGCCTACACACCACTGTGTAGATGACACTTGCTTTACGGATTAAATAGAATGAAAGTCACGCAGAACATGGGATGATGCAATTAAAACCCAACTCATTGCTCAAATCTGCTACAGGTCAATCCAAGAGTAACCACCAACATGTGACTCGAGAACAAATCCCACTTAAAAAAATATGCACAGATATAGCCCACAGAAACTAAGGCCAAAATCTGCTCTGTCATGCCAAATAAAATCCAGCCTACGTCAGAGGAGTTACGCCAGTTACAATGGAGTAACTGAGATCAGAATATAGCCCTAAGAAATTCTGCAGCTTAAAGAACAAAAATGGGCCAAGTTCAGCCAAAGGCAGACTACAGTAAGGGGATACAGTTCCTTTAAAAGGTCCGGACTGGAATCAAATAACAATATAGAAGTAAAGGAGTACTTGTGGTGTTAGTCTCTAAGGTGCCACAAGTACTCCTGTTCTTTTTGCGGATACAGACTAACCTGGCTGCTACTCTGAAATATAGAAGTACTTGTTATAAATAACACTCATTTTTCCATACCTTCTGAGCCTAATTCTCGATTGCTTTTAACTTTATCTAGTCATTTACACCTCTGTAAAGTGAGTTGAAAATGCTGCATCCATTTTTTTCACTGATTATACAGACGTGGAAATGATTGCACAAAGCATTGAAGAATCTGGCCTTCTGAAAGCTCATCTGGTGCAAGTTACAATACTTTCCTATACCACCTACATCCTTTTTCTAACCAATTTACACCTGCTGTTTACCACCCCTTATGTCACAGCTAAGTGTGGCCCAATACAGATAATTTCCAGGCTATTAACATATAGCAAACTGCGTGACACTTGAGCAGTGTTAAATGAGTGACACCTCCTAATTTCATTGTGGTAGCCAGTGCTGCAGTTCCTTTCAGTAATCTATGTTAATTAATTATCAATAAGTTTTACGGGTTTTAATTTAATCAATAATTAGAGAGACCTCAGATAACTCATCTTGATTGAGTGTATTAAGCAATGCTTAGCGCATAACAGAAACGCCTACATTACAAATATCTGTGGAACCATACTTTGCAACCTGAACACAGCTGTTCTTGGTATTGCCTGGTTTTATATTGGGTCATGGCATAGCACTTTTTTACCTAACTTGTTTACAGTTTCGTTTCTATTATTTTTTCTTTTCCAACTTAGAGAAATATTTTAGTATATCTCCTGTTTTTTCAGTAAGTTTTATAAATTTCTAACTGCGTGATCCAACATCTGTTGTTTGTCCTTTCACATTTTGTTAACTCTCACATCCGTTCGTTATTGTGAAGTGTACATTCAAAAATACTTATCAGTTCTTGGGAACTATTACGAAGCTTATCATAAGTGAGTACTTTTCCTCTTCTTAACCTTACTACAAAGCATTATGGGATTCTTGCTCACAAACATGCCATAAGGCCTCAGGAGAGCCTGGTTAACAACCAACAGATATACCTGACAGCTATTCAAAGTATAAATGTCAATTATACACAACTTCCCATGCGTGGTAAGTTTCACTGTCTAAATATATTTTGTGACATTTTCTCTTGTGTGGTGGAATTTAATGGCACACAATGTTGGTGCAATATAGCTGAGGAATAAGACAATCACATATAGAAATATCATTGTTACTATATTTTGTCTTTGCCTGGGCCTTTGTTATATTAATAATAATAATAGCCACTGATGAGCACAATACAGCAAGGCAATATTTAAATCAGCCTTTGCTACACATAATATTCACAGTTTGGATTTCCATATGGCCTGATCCATTGAAGCTCATTCCCTGCAGTTTTGGATCATGGCCAGAGTGAGTTCCATCCGAAGCTCTCAAAGCACTCTATAAAAAAATTCTACCTATTTCTAGATGAATAAACTGGGTAGAGAGAGGTTGAGTGACTTCCCCAGGATCAATACGGCAAGTCAGTACAGAGTGACTCAGATTCCTCCTCTAAGTACTTTCCTGCTTTCTTTCCCTAGAAAGCAAATTGTTCCTCTTTCAAAAATGAGACTATCTAGTGTCACCAATGTCAGAGTCGAAGGCTGCCAGTGGTTACGTGTGCACAGCTCCCATTGGCTTCAGTGGGAGGTTTTTAGTGTAGGTGACTAAAGGCAACATTTAGCCTTTACAATCTACATTACTCTGACCTATGCATCACCTTTTTCTGTTTCTTTCTTACAGCAGCTTCATCCTACCTAGTCATCTTAATCCCCAGATAACTCCCGTTGGTCTGTCCAAAATGCTACTTCTAATGCTGTTATTTAAAAATGCCACTGCTATATTCTTCACCACTTACCACCCCTTGAAATCGCTCTGCTGGCTCCCCACTCTCCTAGGTTACGGTATCAACGTCAAATGTATTGTTTTCACTTTCCAGGCCCTACACTATTCTAACGTGGAGAGCTGCTCAGGCCCTTGTCCCTTGCCTTATTCTTCAGGCCTCTTTCCACTCTGCTTGTGATGCCAGTCACAATGCCACCTTCTTCTCCTCCCAGTGCCTACTTTCAAGCTGCCCCCGTGCATGAAATACCCACCCAGTACTTGTTTGCCATGCTACCTCCTTTGAATCCTTCCTAAACACTCACTTCTACCATCTTGCTTAATGGAAGCAGGTTAAGCCACCCACACGAAGTCAATACATTTATAAATACAGAAATTAAATAGTCTCCTTAAGCTTTGTGCATGCCAGGGCTTAGAGACTATGTGATGGTGTTAACGTCACTCTTGTTGTCATCCTCACAACTTCCTCTGAGTAACCCTCACTTGTTGTGCCATGTATAAAATTAGTCTGTACACTTCTATGGGGGCTGAAGCCTGATTATCCTCTGACTTACACCAGTGAAAAATCCGGAGTAACCCTATTTCAGTCAAACAGGTTTAGACTGGTGTGAGAGGAGAACTAGGGCCATTGTCTATAAAATGCCTTGCCTACTATTGTGTGCTGTAAACATAATAAATAATATACAGATACATTTAATACAAGACATAATTATAGGTTCTTTAATTAAATTGCTGTTTGGAGGAGGGGTTCTTAACCTTCCCAAAAGCTTACAGATGGATAAGGTGGGGGGAATTCAGAAATTGGGGGAAGAGCTCTAAACTGAAAATAACGCAACCCTTCAAAAGAAAAAAAGCATTCTACTTATGTGTTGATTTGTTTATTGCTTAATTATGATTTACTGTTCCTAATTATAAAAGAGCCTTGTTAAACCAGTGCAGACTGTTGTTATTTATTATTAGTATTTATTACAGTATTGCTGAGCTTTGGCAATGCACTTGGCAGCCAGGCCTTGGGGAAATCCGGCTAGCAAATCTTCAGTGCTCCATGGGCTTGGGGAAAGTGGAGTTCAGAAAGGAATACTCACAAACCCAGGGGACAGGGACACCCTTCAGGGATCCAAGAATTTTTGTTCAACTGAGGAACTGTGCTGCATACATTATGCATTTAAGAGAGACTGAAGTGAAGGCAGGGGGCTGGACTCGATGACCTTTCAAGGTCCCTTCCAGTTCTAGGAGATGGGATATCTCCATAATTATAAGCAGAGCCCACTACTACTTGAACAAATGGAGAATCTCTGTTTGTCTGTTTGTCTGTCTGTCCTATTTGTGCTTATATGGCCCCCATCACTGTAGTATCTCAGCACCTCACAATTTTGAATGTATTTATCCTCACAAACACCCCTGTGAGGTAGGGAAATACTAGCAGTAAAAGTATTAGCAACATAGGGTTGAGCAGTTCGGATTCTCTCCAACATAGAACAAGTGTATGCGTACACACTATGGGACAGATTCTGTTCTGAATTACAGTGTGAGTGTGTTGAAGTCAGTGGAGATACTTCAGACCAACACAAGTGCAATGCAAATCAGAATCTGGCTCTACTGTAGAGTTCATTACACTACTGATTTTTCTGATGATGAAAATTGATAATAATTGTGCTCTAGTTACTGTAAAATATGGTACAGTATGTGAAGTAGCTCCACAGTGAAAATTATTGCCATAACATAGAATTAGTCTATGTATTGACACTGAATAATAGAATGATGTTAAAACAAAATCCAAACTCTACAGGACTGGATAAATTTAACATCTATGAAAAATACCTTGCAGTGGCACTTGTCAAATTCCTTCTCAGCTGCTCTTTCCCCAGTGTGCAAATGGCACTAATTTTTGTAAAGAGCACTGTTGCTCAAGAAGCTACCTTTTCAAATGTCTTTCAGTGGATACTAAAAATAATTGTCACTATCATTGGAAACTTGGAGTGTTGGATCAGAAATTGCTTAAAACATTTAGAGCCAGTTGGAAGATACTTTTCTAATCCCTGGGCATGGCTACACTTGCGAGTTAGAGCACGTTAAAGCAGCGCTGTGCGCTCTAACTCATGATGTGTCCACACTGGCAAGGCACGTAGAGTGCCTGGACTGCGTGGCTAGAGCGCTCCTGGTACTCCACCTCGGCGAGTGGAACAATGTTTGATGCGCCCGCGCTGGAGTGCCGCAGCACCAGTGTGGACACCCTGGTCTGTTAACGCACACTGATCGGCCTCCAGAAGTGTCCCACAATGCCTATTCTAGCCACTCTGGTCATCACTTTGAACTCTATTGCCCTGCCTTCAGGTGACCAACCGTCAGACCCACCCTTTAAATTCTCTGGGAATTTTGAAAATCCCCTTCCTGTTTGCTCAGCCAGGCATGGAGTGCTCTCAGTGAATCCTTCCAGGTGACCATGCCTCCACATGCCAGGCGATCCCAAGTATGGAGCAATGGCGAGGTGCTGAACCTTATCAGTGTTTGGGGGAGGAAGCTGTCCAGTCCCAGCTACGCTCCAGCTGTAGGAATTACGATATCTTCGGGCAGATGTCAAGGGATACGATGGAAAGGGGTCATGACTGGGACGTACTGCAGTGCAGGGTTAAAGTGAAGGAGCTGCGGAATGCCTACCGCAAAGCCCGCGAGGCAAACCGCTACTCCAGTGGTGCCCCCACGACCTGCCATTTCTACAAAGAGCTGGATGCGATACTTGGGGGCGACCCCATCTCCACTGCAAGGACCACCATGGATACTTCAGAGCCCAGTTCAACAAGGCAGGAGGAGGAGGAGGAAAGCGGGAATGAGGGTGCCGAGGAGGAGGAAGACACCCCGGAATTCCTAGATGCATGCAGCCAGGACCTGTTCTCAAGCCAGGAGGAAGGTAGCCTGTTGCGGCAGCTGTTGCTTGGGGAAGGACAAACACAAGAGGAGGTTCCTGGTAAGTGGCTTTTATTTTGGGAAGGAAGTTATTCGGTGCAGGCTCTTGGGGCGAGGAAGGTTAGGGCTGCATGCATGCCTAGATGCAGAATGGGGCGTTGATGTGATCTCTTCAAAGGTCTCATCCAGGAGTTGGGCAATGCGATTGTGCAGGTTTCTTGGGAGAGCCACTGTGATCCTTGTCCCAGTCAGGCTAACATGTCTGCGCCACTGTGCCATGAGGGGCGGGGGGACCATTGTTGCACACAGGCAAGTTGCATATGGGCCAGGACAGAAGCTGCATTGCAGTAGAAGACCCTCCCTTGCTTCCCAGTTCACCCTCAGCAGTGAGATATCTTCCAGGATAAACTCCTGTGGAAAATGTGGAGACAGTGTTCGGTATAGGGGCCCCCTGCAGCTGTTGGCTCTCCCCAAGGCACAAAAACCCAGAGGACACTACAGCCGTGAAACAATCAGTCCCCTTTGACCCTGTGCTTACCCACCATTTTAGGGTTCCCGTGGGTTATGTGCGCTCACTTTGGGATGGGCAAATTATGCTATTGGTTAGACTGTGCTTGCCCTTAAGTACGGGGGAATCATCGCTCTGTCTGGTGTGAACAGTGCTGCCTCTGTTAAGTGTTGCATTTTGCCTTTACAGATGCAACCTTGAGATCTCAGTCGTCCGTGTTATCACCGGCCAAAAGACTCCAAAGAATTAGGAAGAGGCCACGTAGAAGCAAAGAAGACATGTTGCATGAAGTAATGCAGCAGTCCCTTAATGAGAATCTAAAAGCGCAGGAGAGGACGGAGAGTAAAAGGAGGATCTGCCAGCAGAATGAGGAGCGCCGGCACAAAAGCGCAGAGCTCTGGCAGCAAAGCATGGATCGGCTGATAAGCATCATGGAATGCCAAGCGGACTCAATCCAGGCGCTCGTAGCCATGCAGGCGGAGCACTACCACACACACACACACCTGCCGCCCTTGTCCCAAAACTCTTTCCTTTGTGCCCCCATGTCACCTGCAACCCACTTTCCCCATCATCTGGGTTCTTATTGCCATTAGCTGCCTCCAACACCTGTAGCTTCACAACCCAGCCCTGAAAACTACGACCCTTACCCACTGCACTCAACCCACATCACCATGCATTATAACCATCCTGAAGTGCAGCACTCATTGCACAGCACTCCAGGCAGGAAGGCTGAGTATGATAACAGGATATACGCAAATCTGTAACTGTACCGATCCCCACCCCATCCCCTTGCCCTTTCTGTTTCCCAAGCAGTTGTGTTTCTTTTCAATACATAAATTTTCTTTTCAATAAATGGATTTTTTGGCTTTGAAAACATTCTTTATTATTGCATAAAGTAAAAGATACCTTAGCCCAGGAAAGCAACAGGCACTGCAAGTCAGCGTAGCAAACACAGATTCCTACTAACATTGGAACCACTGCACTTCACTCTTGTTCAGGGCACAAGACATTACTGATGGCTTTCAGCCTCAAATTGCTCCCTCAAGGCATCCCTAATCCTTGCAGCCCCACGCTGGGCCCCTCTAATAGCCCTGCTCTCTGGCTGTTCAAATTCAACCTCCCGATGTTGAACCTCCGAGTTCCATGCCTGAATGAATCTTTCACCCTTCCCTTCACAAATGTTATGGAAGGTACAGCACGCGGATATAACCGCGGGGATGTTATGAGCCAGGTCCAGCTTCCCATACAGAGAGTGCCAGCAGCCCTTTAAACGGCCAAAAGCACACTCCATAGTCATTCTGCACTGGCTCAGCCTGTTGTTGAAATGCTCCTTGCTGCTGTCAAGGCTCCCTGTGTAGGGGTTCATGAGCCACGACATTAAAGGGTAAGCAGGGTCTCCAAGGATCACAATGGGCATTTCGACTTCCCCTACCGTGATCTTCTGGTCTGGGAAAAAAGGCCTGGCTTGCAGCTTCCTGAACAGGCCAGTGTTCCGAAAGATGTGTGTGTCATGCACCTTTCCAGGCCAGCCTGCGTTAATGTCAATGAAACGCCCACGGTGATCCACAAGCGCCTGGAGAACCATAGAGAAATACCCCTTCCGATTAATGTACTCAGAGGCTAGGTGGGCTGGTGCCAGAAATGGAATATGCGTCCAATTTATCGCCCCTCTGCAGTTAGGGATACCCATTGTGCCAAGCCAGCCACAATGTCATGCACGTTACCCAGAGTCACGTTTCTTCTGAGCAGGATATGATTAATGGCCCTGCAAAATTGCATCAACACGATTCCAACGGTCGACTTTCCCACTCCAAACTGGTTAGCGACCGATCAGTAGCTGTCTGGAGTTGCCAGCTTCCAGATTGCAGTAGCCACCCGCTTCTCCACCATCAGAGCAGCTTTCAATCTCAGGTCCTTGCACCGCAAGATGGGAGCGAGCTCCTCACACAGTCCCATGAATGTGGCTTTTCTCATCCAAAAGTTCTGCAGTCACTGCTCGTCATCCCAGACTTGCAGGACGATGTGATCCTACCACTCAGTGCTTGTTTCCCAAGCCCCAAAGCGGCGTTCCACGGTGCTGAGCATGTCTGTGAATGCCACAAGGAATCTCGTATCGTATGCGTTATTCGAGTCCATATCATCGTCGGAGTCCTCACTATCAGTTTGGATCTTAAGGAGTAACTCAACTGCCAAACATGATGTGCTGGCGAGACTCGTCAGCATATTCCTCAGCAGTTCGGGCTCCATTCCCGCAGACTGAAAGGGAAGACAGAGCGCGCAGTACAAAAAACTTTGAAAGATGGCGCCAAATGTGGACAGAAGCACTTGGATTGCTGGGGTGCGAACCGATGCATGATGGGGCATTGGGACAGGAACCAGAATGCCCTGCACCCCCTACCCCCTTCCCACAAGGCACAATGCCAGAATGGGAAGAGGTGCTCTGTGGGATAGCTGCCCATAATGCACCACTCCCAATGCAGCTGCAAGTGCTGCAAATGTGGCCACGCCAGTGTGCTTGCAGCTGTCAGTGTGGACAGACTGCAGCGCTTTCCCTACTGCGCTCTATGAAGGCTGGCTTAACTCAAAGTGCTCTATATTTGCAAGTATAGCCATGCCCAGTGAAAACACTGGTATATGAGAGAGTCCATCTTTATTGAAGCTTTTTATGAAAGTCAAATGCCATGTCTTAATTTAAAGGGGATATCTAGATAATGGGCTAAATTTTGCTCTCAGTTGCTCCAGAGCAAACCTAGAGTTTCCCCCATGCAGATCAGACCAACACTCCTAGTATGGAGCTGAGTCCATACTGTGTCCTGGGCGCAACTCAAATGGATGTGGGCAAAGATACAGAGAGAGGGCAGGAAGCAAATGTCATGATGGAGCATCTATGGATTCTGTCTATCTTTGGCATTCTTAATAGAATTATTTACTAAATTCCAATCAGTTACAGCTGGAGTGAGTAGGTTGTATTGCCATTAACTTGATCACAGAAATTTTTACTGGTGCTGATGGATGTCCCATGTTAATTCTCACATCCCAGCCTGAGTTAGCACGGTGGGCAGTAGGACTTGTGAACTGAGAACATTTGATGTGGGAATCAGTGAGAGAGTATTAAACATGGGGCATCCCACACCCCTCTCTTAAACATGTACACAGTACTGCCAATAGTACAGAATAGCTTTTCAGAGCAGAACAACTCTTTAAGAGTAATGTCTTTAAAACGCAAATATGTGGACATTTCCTGTCCCCAAAGGGCAGAAGCCCCGTGCACCCAGGGGTGTGGGCACCACGCACGAAAGCTTGGCGAAGCAAGCATTTTGTTCACTATCTATATTTTTCCCCAAGACTAAATACATTGTTTTTTGAGGCTGGTGACCAACAACACAACCCACTTTTGCTTGATGATATAAAGTTATGACAGATCTAAGTACCCATTTTGTAGAAACTCTGCATGTCCTAAGAGTGGAGTCTTTGCTGAAAGAATTGGTAATTACTTTTGTCACCCTGTCATTAGACTACAGAGTGGAAAAGCATAATAGAGTAACTGGCTAATGTTTAATATAGCACTGACTCATCCTTCCTCCCAAAGGTCACCATCATTAAAATCTAGAGCATGAGTTTTACTCATGTCACTAAGATGATGCAAATGAAGAAAATAAGTTAGAGAGGAAGATGTTTCAAGTGCTTGTAATTCCCCAAGCTTTTTAAAGCCCTGATTTCATAGTTCTGAGCTAGTACAGTTTGTAAGTATAGTGGTAAGTATGTATGGTGTCAATCAAAGAAGTGCTGGGACTGTCCCATGTTTTGTTCTTTATCAGTAAAATTGTATTAACTGTTTGTTATTGTTATAATAACGTCCATATTTTACTCCAGAGAGACTTCAAACCCTTAGCCCCACAGTTAGTCTCATTGACTTTATTGTGTGCACAAGGAGGACTCATGAGTATGGCTTTGCTGGGTTAGACTTTTATTTTGGCAGTGACATTAGCTACCTGTCAACCTGAGGATAATGCATAAACCTTACTAATTGTATATAAAATTCTGCACACTTGGGTTCCCTTGTATTTCAGTATCTTGGTTTAAGTGTATATTCCCTCTTGTGCCGTGTACTTTTTATATCCGATCAGTTGCTTGTCATGTCATCTGTGTCCCATGAAGTAATCAAGTATAGGGCATTTTACATCTGGCCCCACACTTGTGAAATGCCGTCCCGTATTGCCTTTCATTACCTCTAATTCTCTTAGCGCATTTGAGGTCAGATGAAAAAGGCCTGGTGCTTAGCTGGTGTCGATCAACATAGCTCTCCATTGATTTCAGTGTTTCCGCCCTCACAGTTTTTTTATTTCTCATGCTATTTTTGATTCCACATGTGTTTGTGCTGTAATTTATTAGCCAGTACATATAAAGGATGAATCAGTCAATCAATAATAATAATAATAATTATAGCACTTACATAGCACTTTACAAACGTTAAAACATCAATAATCACATAATTGAGGTAAGTATACAATATAAGAGTGTATTCTGAGAACAACACCAGTGTA
This sequence comes from Malaclemys terrapin pileata, assembly GCF_027887155.1. Lineage (NCBI taxonomy): Eukaryota > Metazoa > Chordata > Testudines > Emydidae > Malaclemys > Malaclemys terrapin. The sequence goes on from NC_071505.1 coordinate 335,908,246, forward strand.
ATCAGGAATGGCAGAGAGATGGGCTGGATGCCAGGATTGTGCCAAAGGGAATCTTGCCATTGATTTTCCTGGGAGCAGGATTGGGCCTGATGTGGTACCCCGACAAATGCTCTTTGATAACACACTGATTAAAAGTCTAGGTTTAGAGAGAGACTACAAATGAAAGGAAGGGAACTGGCTGATCTGTTGTAGCCCTGTAACAAGTTATTTGGCTTGATACAGGAACCTCTGGATGAAATTTTGTGGCCTGTGTTATGTGCGCGGTCCCAGTAGGTGAGTCTCATGGTCCCTTCTGGCCTTAAAGTCTGAGTATCAATGAAAGGGAGAGGGAGGAGGAGGAAGAAGAGGATGTGTACATAAGAATATAATATTATAAGATTAATTTAGCTAGATTCTGATCTCACTAACACCTTCGGCTTCAGTGAGATGAGATCAGAAGTTGGTCCACTGAACCTTGTCTGTCTGAAAGAGATGTAGCTGGTGTTTCCTATATTGTGTTTTGTATTATGTTGCTGTAGAGTTTGCTAAATCATATCTTCCCACCAGACATTTATTCAACATGTTTTGGAAGGACTACAGTTAAAGTGGGGAGGGGGCAGAGAGGGAGAGAGAAGCTCTTTGTAATGTCATGTTTGATGTCTTCCTTTCAAGGGTGACTCCTAACCTGCATCAGATGGCAGTTTTATTCTAATTTAAAGCATTAGATTCAGGGGAGGACAAGGTAATCCATCCCCAGGAAAAAAAATCAATGCAAGTAAGTGTAATTAGCAGCACTCTCCTCTAGTAAGTCAATGGTGTAGAGAGAACCTAAAAACCACGGCAGACTACATTTGTTCTTCCTAATGTATTGTGACTACCTCACAGCTTTTATAATGAAGTTGTTTAGCTCTCCTCTAGGAATTATACGTCGTTTGTCTGGTTAAAAATATTGACAGGTTCTAATATGCCAGGGATAATTTTAGCTATCAAGAAAGACCCAGACATGCAGGCTCATGTGGGCAGCAGGAGTTTTAATTTTCTTTTGTTGGGAACCGAAATAACCCTCTGGTGAAAAGCTTACTATGTTTTTTAATTCACCAAGTTTATTGCATGTACGTAAAGGTGTAAATCCTCAGGGACATTCTATCCAAATCTGAACTTGTTTAAAATCCCTGAGATGCCAAATACGAAGATCTGTGTGTTATGTATGTTGTCAAATGGTCCTTTGCAGTCTTCCTAAATTGCCAAGAGAGTTTTCTTTTCTTGACAAATCTGGCAGCATAAATTAGAAGCCGCAGTAGAAGCCAGAGGATGAAAATATGACTCCTGCATTTGATTAAGTTTCCCCAGCAGCTGTGTTATTTGTTTCATAAACTTGCACTAGGTTGATTCGATTTTTTAACATAAATGGGAGTCTGAAATTGAAAGGAATAAAGTTCTTCTTCAAATATTTGTCCATATATATTACACTCTTGGTGCACATGCGCCCCATGCGCTCGAGAATAGAATTTTCTGGCCAGCAGTGCATTTTGGTATCAAGGAGGTCCCCCAAGTTGGGAACTTCTTCCTAGTACTGGATCTTACAGCTGTCTTATAAGTCTCTGGGCTAAGGTTGCCAACTTTTTAATCACACAAAACCGAACATCCTAGCCCCGCCCCTTCCCGGAGGCCCCGCCCCCTGTTCACTACATTCCTCCTCCCTCGGTGGCTCACTGTTCCTCACCCTCACTCACTTTCACTGAGCTGGGGCAGGGGATTGGGGAGCGGGAGGGGGTAGGGGCTCCAGGGCAGGGCCAGAAATTAGGGCTTCAAGGTGTGGGAGGGGGCTCCAGGCTGGGGCAGGGAGTTGGGGTGCGGGAGGGGGTGAGGGCTCCAACTGGGGGTGTGGGCTCTGGGAAGGGGCTGGGGATTCGGGGTTTGGGGTGCAGGAGGGTGCTCCGGGCTGGGATGGAGGGGGATTAGGGGTGGGGCAGGACGTTGGGGTGCAGGGCGTGTGAGGGCTCCGGCTTGGGGTGTGGGCTCTGGGATGGGGCCAGGGATGAGGGATTTGGGGTGAAGGAGGGGGCTGGGTTTGGGGGGCTCAAGGCTGGGGCAGGGGGTTAAGTTGACAGACCACAAGTGCTTTCTATAGAGTACCTGGACTGGAGCCCAGAGAAGAGGGAGGACCAGGCTTCCCCTACCGGCCACCCAGGAAGGTGGCGTGAAACCCTTGATAAAAGGGATAAAGACGATGGAAGCCCTGAGACGAGAGGTGTAACGATCACCGGACCCAGCGTCAGAGCTGGAGACCTGATGTAAAGGGGGTTGCCCTATTGTTTGCAGCAATTTCCATTACCCTGGAACGGGTGGGCCTAAACATGACCAGGCTGGAGGATTGAGTCATGAGAGGAGGCAGACCACTGCAGGGCTGGGGCTTCTGTTGGCAGGGGCTACTAGCTGAGGAGAGCTTGTTATGCCACGAGGGGGCATGCCAGTGGTGAGTCAACTCTCCTGCACAGCATCAGTAACTCCAGCCTCTAAAAAGGCAGATAACCGGTACCATCGTCCACCAGGGTGGAGTATTTATACACTCACCCAGTCGTGGCCTCACTAGTCGTTCTGGTGGCTAATGAAAGTAGCAGATAACAGCCAAAGATGACTCCCAGAGATAAAGCACCTAAGCAGTTCAATTTATTTGAGCTTAGAATTATTTGTCTGACCACCTGCAATTCTGAATTGCAAATGATCAGGTGTTGGTGGCACGCTATGAGTTTTTAAAGTACCCATAAATTCTCATACTTTATTGACAAACTTGCACAGGAGAAAAGGGAGGCATTTAAATCTTTCATTTCTAAGGGACTTTTATTAGCCAGAATGTCCCTCCAGGCAGCTCTGAATGGCTCTGATACTGCCTCTTGATCCATGGCAACATCCATCGATATGAGGAGGGAGAGCATCCTGGCTCCAAAGTTCTGGCATCCCAGGGGAGGTGCAGTCGACTGTGGAAGATCTTCCCTTTGAGGCACTGGATTTGTTTATCTCAAAAACCGCCAAGGCTCTTCATTCACTGAAAGACTCCTGGGAGACACTTTGTTCCTTTGGAGTTCATACACTGGCTCCTAAAAGAAAAAAGAGAAAACCACAATCTTATTGTAGGCAGAGACTGTCACCTGTTATCTTTTGCCACCAGAGAACCTCGTCGCCTCCAAGACAGAGGCAGTGTTTTTAAAAAGAAAACCTTCAGCAATCCCCTTCAGTTGGGGATTGGGCCTGCTTTGAGCAGGAGGTTGGACTAGATGACTTCCTGAGGTCCCTTCCAACCTTGATATTCTATGATTCTGTGATCTGCTATGCCTTCATCCCAGGCTCTGGCTCCATCAAAACTGTCATTTTCATGGATCGCTCTGGAGTTACTCCATAATCAGTCTACTGGATTTCTAGTGTTCCATCCCACCATTTGGGAATCACTTTACTTTTTTCCAAGTTTCAAGAACCAAGTAACATCAGACTGCTGGGTTCTACAGAGAATCTCTAACTGATCTCAGTTAGAGATTCTCTGCTGTTCTATACTATGCTCGTCCTTGTCAATCCCTTTTCATGGACCCCACTCATAAGAGACTGTTGTGTCAGGAGGTAGAGTCACTTTTCTCTCTTAGAGCAACGGAAGAGATTCCTTTACAGCATGGGTGTGTGAGTGGAGGGGGTTATTCTAATTACTTCCTAGTACTGAAGAAAAAAGGAAAGATGGTGCCCAATTCTGGACTTGAGAGTGGCTTAATGCCTTCATCCATCATTTCAGATTAAGAATGGTAACCCTAACCTTCATAATTTCATCACTAGATTCACAATACTGGCATACAGCGCTCAACCTGCAAGATGCCAACTTCCACATCTCCTTAGAGCCATCAAACTGGTACAAGATTTCAGGTAAGACAGAACCACTATCAATACAGGGCCTTGCCATTTGTTATCACTACAACCCGAATGATATTTGTAATTTTTAGCTGTTGCCCATAATAATAGTTTAATCATATCTAGGTGACTGGTTCATCCATGAAAAATCACCACAAGTGGGAGTTTCATCACCAGATTCTCCAACTTTTTCTTATCTTTGTCTCAAAGCTCAACAGTGGAAATCCCCGTTGACACCAATACAGAGGATAGAATTCATAGGGTCAATGTTAAATTCCACAACAGCCAGAGCTTATCTGCTCCAAGACAGATCTGAAGCCGTTTCCAACCTCATCGATCAACTTCAAAAAGTCCTCATACAACTGTCAGGACTTATCTAAGTCTGCTCAGGCTTATGGCCTGCTATATGTCTGTCACACTGCATGCAAGACCACACCTAAGCGGCATGCAGGATTGGTTTAAGTCAGTGTACATGCCAAACAGGCACCACAAGGATATGCCTCTGCTAGTCTCTCATAACATTCTTGCATCATTACATTGGTGGAAAGACCCCAATCAGGTGTGCAGGAGAGTACTTTTTTCTCTACCCCCCTCAACCAAGAATTTAGTGATGGGGAGCGTATCTGGTCCATCATCAGGCACAAGGTCTCCAGATCCACAAGAAGACTTGATTACACGTAACTGTATTACAGCTCAGAGCTGTTCAACAACCTTCTTCAGCATTCCTACTAATGATCCAAGGACTGGCAATTCAAGCTATGACAATACGGCAGCCATGTTTTATATAAAGAGGCAGGGAGAAGCCCAACCATCTCCTTTATGTCAGGAAGCAGTTCAACTATGGAACTGGTGTATTCAACACTAAATATGTCACATACTAATGCATCTCCCAGATGTGCAAAATGCTTTAGGAGACTGACTGAGCAAACATTTTTTGTCAGACCACGACTGGTCTCTAATCAATTGCATTTTGCAGGAGTGAGGACATTGAACAATAGACTTGATTGCAACAGATCAAAAACAAGAAATGTCTCAGTTTCTGCTTCAGGAGAGGTCTCTGACCAGGATCTCTGGTGGACACATTCCTCATTCAGTGGTCCCCACTGGTGATATATGCTTATCCTCCAACCTCTGTATTCCAAATGTGTTCTGAAAGATCTGACACGATACTGCCACAATCATCACGTTAGTGACCACCTGCTGAGTTAGTTCTGGGACCCAGAACAGATGTTCTTATTCGTCCACCAAAATTCTTACCTCTTCTACCAGACTTAATCTCAAGATAAATGGGACATCTTTCATCTGAATCCTGCCTCTCTCTGCCTCACAGCTTGACTACGGTCTGGGCATCAGACATAGCAAAATCATGTTCCTCAGATGTCTAGAACATTTTGATCCACAGCAGAAAAGATCCCACCAGACTAACTTACACTGCAAAGTAGACAGTTTTAGGATTTAGTGTGAATAACCTCAGTTATAGCCTGTTGCCTCGCAGTTCCCTACTGTCTTGGGAAGAGCTCTCTGGGAAGAGCTCGGGACTGTCTGTCAGCTCTGTTAGAGTGCACCGGGTAGCCATTTCTGCATATCCCCTCCCCCTCTTTTGAAAGCTGCACAGGTTTTTTTCCTGCCCCACTATAATTAAATATCTTAAAGGCTTATACATTTTTTTTCACCAGGCAATCTCCTCTTCCCTGAGTCCTTAATGTGGTCCTGGCAGGCTTTATGTCCACCCTACCCCCATGAGAACCCCTATGCACCTGATTGCTGTTGAATTATCTGTGAAAACATCTTTTTTAGTGGCAAACACATCAGCCAAAAGGTCAGGGAAATGCAAACTCTCATAACTGCCCTCCCTCTGCAAAATTTCATGAGCATAAAGGTATCACTCATACCTCATATGAATTGCTTCCTAAAGTAATGACATTTTTCCATTTGAACCAAATGATTCCTTTATGAGTTTTTTTCCCTCTAAACCACACACTAAGCAGGGAGAAGCTAGTCCACATACTTTAGATGTTTCCAGAGCCTTATACTTTTATTTGCAAAGGACCAAAGCTTTAAGAGTTTCACCAAGACTATTTATAGGTAGGACCCTACCAAATTCACGGTCCATTTTGGTCAATTTTACGGTCATGGGATTATAAAAATTGTAAATTTCATGATGTCAGCTATTTAAATCTGAAATTTCACAGTGTCGTAATTGTAGAGATCCTGACCCAAACAGGAGTTGTAGGGTGATCAAAAGGTTATTGTAGGAGTGGTTGCTGTATTGCTACCCTTACTTCTGCACTGCTGTTGATGTCAGCAATGCCTTTAGAGCTGGGCAGGTGGAGAGCTGTGGCTGCTGGCTGGGAGCTCGGGTCTGGAGACAGAGCTGCTGCCAGCAGCAATGCAGAAGTAAGGATGGCATGGTATGGTATTGCCACCCTTATTTATGCACTGCTGCCTACAGAGCTGGGCCCTCAGTCAGCAGCTGCCACTCTCTGGCCGCCCAGCTCTGAAGGCGGAAGTAACGGTGGCATGGCATGGTATTTCCACCCTTACTTCTGCGCTGTGCTGGCAGGGTGCTGCCTTCAGAGCTGGGCACCCGGCCAACAGCTGCCCCTCTCTGGCCATCCAGCTCTGAAGGCAGCGCAGAAGGATGGCAATACTGCGACTCCCCTAAAATAACCATGTGACCCCCCCTGCAACTCCCTTTTGGGTCAGGACCCCCAATTTGAGAAATGCTGGTCTCCCCCCATGAAATGTGCTTCTGAGTCAATATAGTTACTCTAGACTCACAATGGTGTCACTGAGATCAGAATATGGCCCAAGCTATTTGGTAAAAACAGTCCTGTTCTGCAGGATATTACTAAGTTTAGCCCTTTAAATGTCAGTGCTCATTTACAAAGAAGCTCTTTTTCCACTCATGTTCCAGTGGAGAACATTAGGGAAGTCAACCAAGACCACATGTCATGACCTCTGCTCTAGTATAAAAGAAAAACCATGTGCGCTCCAATATCCATAAAGTGGCTAGAAGCTTGTTTTATTAGTCAAATAGCAGCAGCTGGAACCTGCTGAGCATTCCTCAGTTGGAACCAAAGCCCTGTGATCTTCTGATTTTATTTAATTGTCAGCTTTTATTTTAGTCTAGTCAATATAATCATGTGATCTTGACGGTTTGACGAATGGAAGCGAAATGCAGAGAGCTTCTCACACTTAGGTCCCTGATCCAGCAAAGCACATAAGCACAAGTTTAACTTCAAGCATGTGAGTAGTTCCATTGACTTCAATTAGTTAAAGTCAAGCCTATGCTGATTTGCTGGATTTGGCTTTATCACCTGTTGTGGGTTACTGTCTTTACCATAGGAAGGCTGATAACAAAAACGTATACCCAAATATCCAGGATTGGTCTGCAGACATGCATCCCAGAAGCCCATGTTCATTAAGTCCCTGTATTCAAGTGTGTTTTGTTAGTTCAGAGTGCATATTCTAATGTATAATTTGAGTGCAGGTTCCCTCATCATTTCATTACCTTTAATTATAATCACAATAATTTTAACATGGCATAGTCCTGTTATCTGATGCTCGTAACTAATTAATGGTTCTAAAGTATTAGGAGATTCTAGGGTGAAAGTTGCTATATAATAGCAAAGTATTCTTTGTCTCTACTGAAAGGCCAGGATCTCAATAGAAATCCGACATAATATTTTAAAATTTTTACCTCACAAATAGGTGAAATATAACGTAACTTCTCAGGTAGGCACCTAGTACAACCTTGGACAATAGTTTCTGGAATTTGCACTTCTATTGTCGCTACTGTAGGTTATGGGGAGCAGGCAGTGCAACTCCCTGATGTCCAGAGTTTGTGAGGTCAGGCCAACTGCCACCCCAGAAGATACTAACTGGATTGCGGGGGGGAGATCTGTGGATTTATCTAAAGGACCAGTCAGCTGGTGCCCCATGAGCTATCTGAAAAAGGGTGCAGGACTGTGTGCCCCACTTTTCAAAAGAGAGTAGATAGGGTAGGGAGAAAAGTTCAGGATAGATTCCAGTTCCTTCTTCCAGTGCCCAGAAATGGAAATGGGCTTGCATTGGGTGGAGGACAGGGGATAGACCCCAAACCTGGCAGATGGGATAGAGATTGGAGAAGAGCCAGATTAAATTTTAACTATATCAGAGAAAAGGCTGAAAAGTGGGACCCCAATTTCCATAGAATAATGGAAATGTAGATCTGGAAGAGACCTAGACTAGAGAGTTAAATCCAGCCCCCTGTGCCGAGGCAGGATCAAGTAAACCTAGACCATCACTGACAGGTGTTTGTCCAATCTGTTCTTAAAATCCACCAATGATAGGGATTCCACAACCTCCTTTGGAAGTCTATTCAAGAACTTAACTACCCTTATAGTTAGAAAGTTTTTCCCCAATATCTAACCTAAACCTTCCTTCCTGCTGATTAAGCCCATTATTTCTAGTCCTATCTTCAGTGGAGATGGACAACAATTGATCCCCATCCTCTTTATAACAGCCCCTGTCGTATTTGAAGACTGTTATGAGCCCTTCCCTCAGTCTTCTTTTCTCAAGACTAAACATACCCAGGTTTTTTTAACCTTTCCTCATAGGGCAGATTTTCTAATCTTTTATCTTGTTTGTTGCTCTCCTTTGTACTCTCTCCAGTTTGTCCACATTTTTCCTAAAATGTGGTTCCCAGAACTGGACACTGTACTCCAGTTGAGGCCTCACCAGTGCGAGTAGAGCGGGACAGTTACGTCCTATGTTTTACACATGCCACCCTCTTAATACATCCCAGAATGATATTAGCCTTTTTCACAACTGCATCACATTGCTGATTCATTTTCAATTTGTTATTCACTAGAACTCCCAGATCCTTTTCAGCAGTACTACCATTTAGCCAGTTATTCCCCATTTTGCATTTGATTTTTCCTTCCTAAGTGAAGTACTTTGCACTTTTCTTTATTGAAGTTCATCTTGTTGATTTCAGACCAATTCTTTAATTTGTCAAGGTTGTTTTGAATTCTAATCCTGCCCTCCAAAGTGCTTGCAACCCCTCCCAGTTTAGGGTCATCTATGTATTTTATAAGCATACTTTCCACTCCATTATCCAAGTCAATTAATGAAAATACTGACTAGTACTGGACTCAGGACTGACCTCCGTGGAACCCCACTAGATACATCCCCCCGGTTTGACGGCAAACCATTGATAACTGCTAAAATCAAGATATCAAGATATATTATGTCTGCTGCTTCCCACATATTCACTAGGCCAGTAAACCCATCAAAGAAAGACATTAGGTTGGTTTGGCATGATTTGTTCTTGACAAATCCATGCTGATTATTCCTTATAACCCTATTATCCTCTAAGTGCTTATTAATTAATTATTAAATCATTTGCTCCAGTATTTTTTAAAGGTATTGAAGATAGGCTGACTAGTCAATAATATCCTGGATCCTCTTTGTTCTCTTTTTTATAAATAGGGACTATGTTTTCCCTCTCCAGTCCTCTAGGACCTCACCCATCTTCCATGAGTTATTGAAGATCATTGGTAACGGTTCCAAAATTGCTTCAGCTAGTTCCTAAGTACCCTAAGATGAACTTTATCAGGCCCTTCTGACTTGAATACTTCTAACTTACCTAAATATTCTTTAACCTGCTCTTTCCCTACTTTGGCTTGTGTTCCTTCCCCTTGTTGTTAATATTAATTATGTTAAGTATCGGATCACCATTAACCTTTTTTAGGGAAGATTGAAGTGAAACAGTGATTAAATACCACAACCTTCTTGATGTAATCAGTTATTTCCTCTCCTTCTTTGGTAAATAGAGGACCTACACTTTCCTTTGTCTTTCTCTTGCTTCTGATATATTTAAAATGGGCTGTCGATTAATCGCAGTTATCTTACCTGATTAACTCAAAATAATTAATCGTGATTAATCACAGTTTTCATCGCACTGTTAAACAATAGAATACCAATTGTAATTTATTAAATATTTTTATGTTTTTATACATTTTCAAATATATTGATTTCAGTTACAACATAGAATACAAAGTGTATACTGCTCACTTTATATTATTATTTTTATTACAAATATTTGCACTGTAAACATGATAAAAGAAATAGTATTTTTTCAGTTCACCTCATACAAGTTCTGTAGTGCAATCTCTTTATCATGAAAATGCAACTTACAAATGTAGATTTTTTTTTTGTTACATAACTGCACTCAAAAACAAAACAATGCAAAACTTTAGAGCCTACAAGTCCACTCGGTCCTACTTCTTGTTCAGCCAATTGCTAAGACAAATAAGTTAGTTTACTTTTATGCGAGATAATGCTGCCTACTTCTTATTTACAGTGTCACCAGAAAGTGGAAACAGGCATTCGCATGGGACTTTTGTGGCCGGTGTTGCAAGATATTTACGTGCAGATATGCTAAACATTCATATGCCCCTTCATGCTTCCATGCTGATGACGCTCTTAAAAAAAAAAAAAGCGTTAATAAAATTTGTGACTGAACTTCTTGGGGGAGAATTGTATGTCTCCTGTTCTGTTTTACCCGCTTTCTGCCATATATTTCATGTTATAATAGTCTCTGATGATGACTCAGCACATGTTGTTCATTTTAAGAACACTTTTGCTGCAGATTTGACAAAATGGTACCAATGCGAGATTTCTACAGCACTCGACCCAAGGTTTAAGAATCTGAAGTGCCTTCCAAAATCTGAGAGGGGTGAGGAGTGGAGCATGCTTTCAGAAATCTTAAAAGAGCAACACTCCGATGCAGAAACTACAGAACCTGAACCACCAAAATAGAAAATCAACTTTTTGTTGATGGCATCTGACTCAGATGATGAAAATGAACATGCGTCAGTCCGCACTGCTTTGGATTGTTATCGAGCAGAACCTGTCATCATCATGGACACATGTCCTCTGGAAAGGTGGATGAAGCATGAAGGGACATATGAATCTTTAGCACATCTGGCATGTAAATATCTTGCGGCGCCGGCTGCAACAATGCCATATGAATGCCTATTCTCACTTTCAGGTGACGTTGTGAACAGGAAGCAGGCAGCATTATCTCCTGCAACAAACTTGTTTGCCTGAGCGATTGGCTGAACAAGAAATAGGATCGAGTGGACTTGTAGGCTCTAAAGTTTTACATTGTTTTATTTTTGAATGCAGTTATTTTTTGTACATAATTCTACATTTGTAAGTTCAACTTTCATAATAAAGAGATTGCACTACAGGACTTGTATTAGCTGAATTGAAAAATACTATTTCTTTTGTTTATTACAGTGTAAATATTTGTAATCAAAAATAAATATAAAGTGAGCACTGTATACTTTGTATTCTATGTTGTAATTGAAATCGATATATTTGAAAATGTAGAAAACATCCAAAAATATTTAAATAAATGGTATTCTGTTATTTTTAACAGCGTGATTAATCATGATTAATTTTTTTTATTGCACGATTAATTGCTATTAATTTTTTTAATCGCTTGACAGACCTAATTTTAAAAACCTCTTCTTATTGCCTTTCATATCCCATGCTAGGTGTAACTCATTTTGTGACTTAGACTTTCTGATCGCCAAATCAATGGCCCTTCCATCCCAGCCAGCCCTTCTCTGGCTCACATTTTCTTTTCTTTTCTCTGGTTAAGTGGAACCTTTTTGTTTTTTCAGTTTGATGCTCTTGTCTGACTGCTGCTGACCTCTCCTCACACATCACATCCATAAACCCAAACCGTTTGCTTTACTGTAATACGGAATCAAATACTGACTATTCTCAATGCATCCACAGTTTCTAAAACGATCATTAAGAACCATATTCTGCCACCACTCTGGGTGCATAACTACCACTGATGTCAGGCAGGTTGCATTGCAGATCAAGGTCAGTATTGATAGTAGAGGAGTTCTGCTATAGCTCATGGGCAGTATATTGCCCTAAGAGTTTCTATGCAATGTTTTCCAAGAAGTTATATAGATAGGACATAGGCTGTTTGATTAATAAACTTATACACAGATCCATCCCCACATTGTCTTTATCACTGCAATTAAAGGAAAGGGGAAGGCTGGGGAGGTAATCATGTAATATGTACTAAAAGTAAAACAAAGTCCCAGCTACTTGTTGTTATTAAAATCCCCCTGGTACTTTTTACAAAAGATGAGGGGTGAAATTCTGACCTCACTGAAGTCCATGGGGGTTTTGTTATTGCCTTCAATGGAGCCAAAATTTCACCCCAGGTGTTAGGCCCAATTCAACAGCTGTCACGTTCTACTACAGAGGTGACTGAATTTCAGTGATGGGTTAAGTGATTCCTTTCTAAGGTTTTATATATCACTTTGGTAAATGTATAAAGTGCTTTAGGAGCCTTTGGGATAAAAGTAAGTAATTTTGTTTCTATAATAATATTTCTATATATGCCATGAAATTCAACTTCTATACATACAAAATTCCAGTCATGATTAATTTAAATTACTTTATTCAATTATTGTACCTCTGTTTTCTAAATGAATGTTCAGAAAAATTCCCCTACAATAGACTGAAGTGCATGTATTACTTTAGGTTTAAAAAACCCTCCAGTCAATTTATTCATCCTATTGCTAAATTTATAGGCTGGGTTTATTATGGGCCTATTCCACATTGTGTTTCAGTCATTTTAAAGAAAAAAGAAACCAGCAGATGCACTTCTTGCGTTACAGATAATAAAATATATCTTTATTATCATCTCTGTAATTAAACCAAATTTTTGTCACTTTCCCTGAGTGGTGCCTTTTGGTGCCTGTGGCAAATAGTAAAGTAGTTTAATAAGATTGTTCCTAAAAAAGGGAGGCAGTATTTTAATGGGGTTTAGTACTGAACTTGATTTATATTGTTAAAGGAAGTTAGAGGAGGTTTCAATTTTATAGCACATGCTTCCAATATGAAAGTAAATTGCTTTGCACAACAAATAACTACCAGGGTTGGGAACTAAGGTTTCATATTGAGTTAAAATGCATAAGGAGGTCACAGAATTCAATGTCCCCTTTTCTCAATGGGTAATTTTTTAGGCCACAGTCCTGCAAATATTTGCATATGGTTTTACCATTATGCATCTAATTAGTCCCATTGAAGTTACTCATGCACATAATATTAAGTATGTATGTGTGTCTTTGCAAGATCAGGGCCTTAGTTTGTAAACTTCAAAATCAACATTTTGCTTTACAAAATTCTTAGAAAACTGTTAACCTATTTCCACATTTAAGAAAGCTCCTAAATTATATTGGCAAATGTCAAGAGCTTTTACACAAAGTAACAGTATGAACTGGAGAAAGTTCATCTTTCATGGCAATCCGTCTAACCCTTTTAGCCTCATGTTTCATGCCAAAGTGTAATAAGAGAGTATCGCAAAGTACATGACTATATTGAACAATCTAAACACTTTGCTCCAGGAACCTGCATGGGCACTATTAAAATACAGGATGAGATTTTCAAACTCACAGATGGCAGCGAGGTGCCCAGCCACCATTGACTTTCACTGGGAGTTAGCACCTAATTGCCGTGTGTGCCTCTGAAAATCTCCCCCTCGGTACGTTGAGAGCCACCATTGATCCAGTGACAGTTCTGCATGTGATAGCTTGTAGGATCATACCCATTACATGCCTTTCAAAGCATCAACTTCAAAAATTATATTACATCTAAGTTTACTCTGACAAACAGAAGAAGTTTATGGACAAAAATTTATTTTTTCCTCTTTTTTCCCCAGTTTACTTTGTTAACTTGGCAGCACATTCTATAAAGCCAGTTTCATTTTCCCTCAGTTTCTTCTTTGTTGTAAAGATCCTGATAAACATCAACAAAAGAGTTGAAAAATTTTTGTTTTATTTTAAAGGCACATTTAAAATATTGTCAGGACAGTCTATAACAGATGCTCTGTCAAAAACTAGATTTGTTTTTAAATAAGCCAGTTCCCCAAAATTTAAGTTCCCTTCAGCATGATGTCAGTACATAGAATTTGCAAAGGATGAAGGGAAATGAAAGTTAGGAAAGATTAAGAAATACTAACCATTACACGGTTCATTAGTCAATACAGATTTTAAAAAACATTTCATGTACATATTTATGTCGGTCTGTCTGTAATGAGATAGCTAGATATACAAGCAATAGTCAGAAGGAAAAGAGTAAAGCCTTTAGCCATCAGAGCATGTGTGTAAATATCCTTATGATCCAATAATACAGCTGAGTGTGTGTGTGTATTTATAGTTTATTGATGTATATTCATGATATGCCAGAAATAATCACATGTTATATTACAAGAAGTGGAAACAAACGCAAGAACACGATGGATGAGAATAAATATCATGAATATTTTATATCCTGGATGGAAGGATTGCAGTTAGTTGACACTCAGATGTTGTGGTAATGGGGACCATATAAATAGACAGACAGACCAAATAAACTATGTTGACCTTCCATCATGGCATTCTTTTCACCAAAGCGCAATATTACTGTGGGGTATCTTGACAGATTCATAGTTTTGATTTTCTTTTAGTGGCTTCTTCAAGTGTTAATAAAAATATAAAAGTTTTTATGTCTGTTTCAGAATTATTTGAAGCACAGCCTTCTGTCATTCATGGTTCTGAGAATGTCAGATAGAACCTAAAGGGAAAGGTCACAGAGCCCAGTGCTCACAAATCAGATTCATGTGTCAAAGGGAATAAGGTTTTCCACCTGTGCAGAGAAATTTTACACTTAACTGCACCCATGGTTTTCTGCAAAGGAAATCAGTCAGGCTTTTGTGTACTCAGTGGATGGGGCGGGGGAGCTAGGTATTAATCACTGTGACAGACTTCACATCAGAGTCGCAGCTGTCAAACAGAATTGCCACTACTTTATGTCGGCCTTTGCAGATATTTAACAAAAATGGCTTTGTTTAAACTTTTATGGGCAGCAAAATAAAAAAAAGAGAGATAAAGAGAAGGTGACAACAAAACACTAAGGAAAACTGATGAGCTGGAAAGCAAAATGGGCCAAATTCTTTCCTGAGCTGTGGGCCTGTGACTCCACTCAGCATGGGTGGGAATCAAGCGTGTGCAGAATTTGGCACTAAGTTCTGAGAGATTCACTGGTTGCCAGCAAGGACTTTAAATAGTTTATTTCCCTTGCTGCCAATGTGATATTTTCCCCTTTCTTTCTCAAGAGTAAATAATTGAAAGAGTTAGTGCTCATCGGTATTGTGCTACCGCGCATCATGTCACATTCTATAAGCACTTTCCGGTGAAATATGGAATTGTGTATTTCCAGAGACTGCTTCATTCACAAGCCCAGGATACAGACAAATGAAAAGTGTGGGGTGGACTCCTGCTCTCAGATGTGTGTGCTGTGACTCACTGGCTTCATTGAACTCTGTGCACCTCGGAGGGCGAAATTCAGCCCCACTATTCCACATGTATTAATTAAATAATGAACACAATAGTTTCCTTAAATATTTCTGGAGCATGTAATCCTTCATCATAAGTATTTGAGTCTAGACATTTAGCTAGCACACGTTGGTATAGCTCACTTGACTTCAGTTGAGCTGCTGCCCAAATTTTATCAACTGAGGATCTCTCCCTGGATCTTTTTATTTTATGTAATGAATTGATCCCTGTGCTGCTGTACAAGTTATACAATACTGGGCAGATCCTTAACTGGCGTCATCGCGCCATTGATGGAGCGATGGCACTTTACACCCGCTGAGGATCTGCCCATACAATTTTATTTTAGTACTGCCCAGTCACAAGAGAGCCTCAGAATTAGATGAGACTGTTAATGGATATGAGCAGTATGTAGACTGTTGTTTTGCATATTTTTAGGGGAGGAAAAATTGTCTTGTTAAAGGGACACAGACCTGGTTTACACTTAACATTTTGCCAGATTAGCTGTGTCAGTTAGTGGTGTGAAAAAATCATCCCTCTTGCCAACATAGCTATGCTGGCAGAATCTCTAGTGTAGACCTAAGTTCCCTGTAAGCTGTGTGGCTGGGTGTTCCTCCCCCCCACTGCCATGTGCTGCTCCTGCCCTCTGCCTTGGAGCTGCTCCCGGAAGCCTCCTGCTTGCTGTGCAGATGGGTGGGGGGAGAGGAGAGGGCTGCTGATGTCAGGGGTGGCCCCCTCCCCCCATCCTTGTACCCCATCTCCACAGAGCGGGGTGGGAGGACACACACGACAGGGCTCAGGATGGAGGGAGCTTGCTGGCTGAACTTGCTGATCTACTTAAAAGGTCAGGGTACTTAAAGTGCAGTCAGCATACTTAAAGGGACAATGCGCGTCTCTGTCACACACACACACTCTGCCTTTCACACCCACACTCACTTGTATTGTTGTTGTTGTTACTTCTTGATACTTCTTTCAAAGTGCTATTTTCATTTTTTGACTGGACTGTGCATTTCATAATTTTTATTTCTCTCTTATGCTTAAATTTAATTCTTTGCGTAGTGAGTTCTACAATGCCTAACCTGTCCTGGCTGGAGTAATTATCCCTATGGTAACTTTTTAAAAATATATATTATATCTAGGTTTTTGGTTTCTACTGGTGGCGCACATCTGCACATTATCTTGATATGGTGCACATAACAGAATTCATTCCGCACATGGAGGGAAAAAATTAGAGTGAACACTGGCACTGTAGAGTGAACAAAAGGACTGTTGCCAATATAAGCTGTCTCTTCCCCAGGAGGATTTGCAGGTATAGCTATATCTGCAAACCTTTTCTAGTGTAGTCAAGGCCTCAGTCAACCTTTTAGATTTTATTTATTGATATTTTTGGATCATTTGTAATAAGACATTGTCTTGACATGTATACGTACATATCTAAATACAGAATTAACAGTATCTAGCACCATATTGTGTATGGACCATCTATTGTTATATCACTAACATTTCCTTTTCCCCAAAAAATTATTTGAATATAACCTTAACATGGTGTTAGGTGTTGTTGTTTAAAACCATTCATACTAACTTCTTTAACTTTTGGGGGAGGGAAGATGTCCTCTGGTGTCTGGGGGTGGAAGAGTCTCAACAGGCTAGAAAGAAAGAAAACCTAAGGGGAGAAAGGGATGTAACTCAATTATCCTTGCCACAGTCAACTTGAAAATGACTCAGTTATAAAAAAAGTTACAAGTATATTCAAGCACTATACTACACTTCCCTTTAAACCTCACGCCATTTGTGTGCTTTTACAGTTACATTTTCCTATTTCTCTTCACATGTTGCTGTGTGAAAGACCCACTCCCGACCCCACCAAGCTGCTCATCAGAAGCAAGCTTCTCACAAACCAGAACACACCAACTCAAAGTGGCATCAGACTCTGCCAGGACAACAGATGCAACACCTGCAGACCTATCTCTACTGCTATAATGATACATGCTCCCTCAACACACCTTTCAAGATTCCTGGGTCCCACACATACCTATCACAACATGTGGTATACCTCATCCAGTGCATCAAATGCCCCAGTAACAACTGGGTGGATGAAATGAGACAAATCACCATGCTCCCAAATGAACTCTCACAGAAAAATGATAAAAAACAAAAACACCATATCATGCAGGGGCCAATACTTTTCACAAAGTGATTACTCCATACATGATCTTTCAATACTTGTCCTCAAAGGAAAACCTGCACAACACCTTCAGAAGACAAGCTTAAATTCATAATGCTACTAGACCCTAAAAATCATGGACTTAACAGGAATACTGGTTTCATGACTTATTATACCAATCTGTAATACACACCTGCCTGCTAATGGCCTATTACAAACCCCTCTTGCGTAACAATCTAATCCTTGTTGCCCACTCTGTCTCAAGTGATGTCCTACAAATGCGTTACCCCTTATGCTTAATTATCTGCCCCAACTTGTATTTAACTCAGACACTCTGATTTCTTTCCCCAGACCTGTGTAGTTCGAAAGCTTGTGCCTTCCACCAACAGAAGTTGGTTCAATAAAAGTAACAACTTAGTTGCTAAAATTAGTTACTAAAAAATAGAAGATTAAGGGTTGAATTTCTTGGAATGTATTGGATGGAGACAATTTTTTATTTCAGAAAGTGGAGAAAGCTACTAGGGGAGAGGCTGTTCTAGATTTGATGTTGACAAATAGGGATGAACTAGTTGAGAATTTGCAAATGGAAGGCAGCTTGGGTGAAAGTGATCATGAAATGGTAGAGTTCATGATTCCAAGGAATGGTAGGAGAGAAAACAGCACAGTAAAGATAATGGATTTCAAGAAGGCAGACTTCTTAAGACCAAAGCAGACTGTGAAGAACTTCAAAAAAATCTCACAAAACTAAGTGATTGGGCAACAAAATGGCAAATGAAATTTAATGTGGATAAATGTAAAGTAATGCACATTGGAAGAAATAACCCCAACTATACATGCAATATGATGGGGGCTAATTTAGCTACAACGAATCAGGAAAAATATCTTGGAATCATCGTGGATAGTTCTCTAAAGATGTCCACACAGTGTGCAGAGGCGGTCAAAAAAGCAAACAGGATATTAGGAATCATTAAAAAGGGGATAGAAAATAAGACAGAGAGTATTATATTGCCCTTATATAAATCCATGGTATGCCCACATCTTGAATACTGCGTACAGATGTGGTCTCCTCATAGAGTGACCAGAAACAAAGTGTGAAAAATCGGGACGGGGGTGGGGGGTAATGGGAGCCTATATAAGAAAAAGACCCAAAAATCAGGACTGTCCCTATAAAATCGGGACATCTGGTCACCCTATCTCCTCATCTCAAAAAAGCTATACTGGCATTAGAAAAGGTTCAGAGAACGGCAACTAAAATGATTAGGGGTTTGGAACGGGTCCCATATGAGGAGAGATTAAAGAGGCTAGGACTTTTCAGCTTGGAAAAGAGGAAACTAAGGGGGGATATGATAGAGGTATATAAAATCATGAGTGATGTAGAGAAAGTAAATAAGGAAAAGTTATTTACTTGTTCCCATAATAGAAGAATTAGGGGCCACCAAATGAAATTAATGGGCAGCAGGTTTAAAACAAATAAAAGGAAGTTCTTCTTCACACAGCACACAGTCAACTTGTGGAACTCCTTGCCTGAGGAGGTTGTGAAGGCTAGGACTATAACAGCGTTTAAAAGAGAACTGGATAAATTCATGGAGGTTAAGTCCATTAATGGATATTGTCAGGATATTAACCTGGCCTCTGTTTGTCAGAGGGTGGAGATGGCAGGAGAGAGATCACTTGATCATTGCCTGTTGGGTTCACTCCCCCTGGGGCACCTGGGATTGGCCACTGTTGGTAGATACTGGGCTAGATGGACCTTTGGTCTGACCCAGTATGGCCATTCTTATGTTCTTATGACTTTAGCAAACTCAGGGAGTTGGTAGATAAGATCCCATGGGAAGCAAGGTTAAGGGGAAAAACAGTTCAAGAGAGTTGGAAGTTTTTCAAAGAGACATTATTAAGGGCACAAGAGCAAACTATCCCACTGTGTAGGAAAGATAGAAAGTTTGGCAAGAGACCACCCTGACTTAACCAGGAGATCTTCAATGATCTGAAACTCAAAAAAAGAGTCATATAAAAAGTGGAAACTAAGTCAAAATAATATACAAAATAAACAAAGGATTGTAAACAAATAACACAAGTATGGAGGGACAGAATTAGAAAGCCCAAGGCACAAAATGAGATTAAACTAGCTAGAGACATAAAGGGTAACAAGAAATCATTCTACAAATACATTAGAAGTAAGAGAAAGACCAACGACAGGATAGGCCCATTACTCAATGTGGGGGCAGGGGGACAAAAATGTGGAAATGCCAGAAGTGCTAAATGACTTTTTTTCAGTTTTAACCAAAACATTTAGTAGCAATTGGACATCTAACTAAATGCAGGTGAAAATGAGGTAGGATCAGAGGTTAAAATAAGGAAAGAACAAGTTAAAAATTACTTAGGCAAGTTATATGTTCAAATCACCAGGGCCCAATGAAATACCTCCTAGAATACTCAAGGAGCTAACTAAGGAGGTATCTGAGCAATTAGTGATTATCTTCAAATAATCATGGAAGACAGGATTGATTCCAGAGGACTGGAAAAGGGCAAATATAATGCCAATCTTTAAAAAGGGGAGTAAGGACAACCTGGAAAATTACAGACCAGTCAGCTTAACTTCAGTACCCAGCAAACACCTAGAATAAGGTGGTAAGTAACAGCATGGATTTGCCAAGAACAAATCATTTCAAACCAACCTAGTACCTTTTTTTGACAGGGTAGCAAGCCTTCTGGATACAGAGGAAGTGGTAGATGTGGTATATCTTGACTTTAGTAAGGCTTTTGATACTGTCTTGTATGACCTCATAAACAAACAAGGGAAGTACAAAAGTGGTGCATAAGCTTCCCGCAGCTCCCATTGGCTGGGAATGGTGAACCGCAGCCACTGGGAGCTGCAAGCGGCCGTGCCTACGGACGGTCAGAGTAAACAATCTGTCTCGTGGCCCGCCAGCGGATTACCCTACATTTCTAGGATTCCATTATTACAGTCTGTAAATACCTACATGGGAAAAGTATTTAATAATGTGATCTTCTGTCTGGCAAAGAAAGATATAACACTATCCAGGCCTGAAAAGTTGAAACTAGGCAAATTCAGACTGGAAATAAGTTGTAATTTTTTAACTGTGAGAGTAATTAATCATTGGTGCAATTTACAAAAGGTCATGGTGGATTCTCCATCACTGACAATTTTTAAATCAACATTGGATGTTTTCTAAAAGACCTGCTCTAGAAGTTATTTTGGAGAAGTTCTGTGGCCTGTGTCATGCAGGACATTAGACTAGATGATCAAAACGGTTCCTTCTGTCCTTAGCATCTATGGCATAATAATAAATAAGCCTCTGCCTTTTTTTAAAATGGCCTCTGTTGCACTTTTATTAACTTGTGTGATGAGCATCACTAGCTTGCAATCTGAATATCATTGGCTTCAGATAGCAAAGAGTCTTTAAGGACACAATTTGTACAGTATGTGACATAATCAGATACACTCACTCATGGGGGGAAAAATCATCCAAACTCCCTATGAATATGTTGAGAGCAGAAGCCCGACAGCACGACATTGAAAAAAATATTGATTGAAACCCAAAAAGTCAATATTTTTCTTTTGCAAAAGGCACTTTGCCACATAAGAGAACAGATTGTAACATACACATTTGAGTAGAGAAATACGTAGGGAAGATAGTTGGACTGAACTTGTCAGTGTGAGAAACTGTTTTCTGTAGGCGCAAAAATTGCAGATTGTTCCTCACTGGAGCTAACTAAAAACTAAAGCTAGTTTTAAACTTGCACATAGAACACCAACATGGGCCTGATTCCAGTGTCACTAATGTGTATAAATTAGAATGATGTCCATTGAAGCCAATGAAATTACACCTATTTAGATTAGAACTGGCATGGGAACATTTCAGAATCAGGCTCTCTTAGTTTATAAAGCCCTGAGTTTGTTGTACCAGAGACTGGACTTGTCAATCAATGACATTATAGTGGTTCATTTTGTTTCTCTGTTTTAGTCATGTTGTCCACTGTATGTTTTTTAATCCATCCTCTCTTATTTGCTAGTGGTTGCCACCAGAATCTTCTGTCTGCAAGAAGAGAAAGTGGGAAACAATAATGATTTTGCAAATGGCATGCTGCTGGAGATCAGGTTTAGCCTTCAGTAGTCAGAAAGTTTGTTCCATCTATTGTCTGATTCTGGTATGTGTAGTTTTGCCAACAGTGTCCAAATTGACTGTAAATGCTGGTTGGCAGCATTCACGGGGACACTTGTAGGTAGTTTCATGCTGAAAATTTACTGTATTTGTTACATTTTAACAACTTCTCTGGCATTTGGTCTTTGAGGCAACAGCTGTTTGAAGATCCCATGACACAAACTTGGTCTCCAAGTTGCCTGTTTAGATGAACATGTGCACTGTACAAATCTAGTTCACCTTACATTACAAAAATAACAAACAAATACATAAAATAATGAATCATTAAATGCTTAATTTGTACCTGCTTTCAGACGCTTGGGGGTTTGAGGAAGGACAAATTGGTCATTTTATAAAAGGCTACATTTTATAATATTAGTGGGCACAGGAAGTTAATTTGTAGACGTTTATCCTACACAAAATGCCAGTGTGGTTTGTTGCATGTGTAAGCCCATAGTAAAACATGGTGAGTGAGACACAGGACTGAAAAGTGTTATTGGTAAAGATTCTGATCTGAAGCCCATTGAAGTTAAACTGGGGAATACTCCTAGAACTGGTAATATCTCTAAAAACAAAATGAATTTCTTAAGGGTGCACATTTGAAAATGTGGAGGATTTAACTACACATTCAGAGCAGTAGTTTCAGAGTAACAGCCGTGTTAGTCTGTATCCACAAAAAGAAGAACAGGAGTACTTGTGGCACCTTAGAGACTAACAAATTTATTAGAGCATAAGCTTTCGTGGACTACAGCCCACTTCTTCGGATGCAGTAGGTCTCCTTTAGCGACCTCCCTTGATGTGATGCTAGCTACTTACCATTTCATTACTTGATTTGTAAAACAAGAAAGTTGCTAACATTAAGGTATCCTCCCTTTGTTGATCCACTGCTTAATAGAGGCTTAAGTCAGTTCATCTGATTTCATCTATGACATTTCAGATGGGTGTTACTTGAATAACGCAAATGCTGTTAACACAAAATATGTATTTTATTACGCTGTGTAAAATCATCTCTTGATTGGGGGAAAGAGTGTGCTTTTAGGTAACATTTGGTATATCTGTTTTTTAATGGGAGGTTTGGGCCCAAATCCTGAAAGGAAATCAATGGAAGTAATGAGCCTACATCCTTGAGAATCTGGGTCTTAGACTCTCAGAACTTTCGGGGACACTGAAGTTATATTACTGATTTGCAGTTCTCCAGTAACAATGAGGGAACCACAGAAGAACAACATTCATCACTGGCTAAATCTTTCCCCTTGAGCCAGGCCTGAGTGGCCAGGTTCTTTGTAGCTATCTAATCTACCTTTTTGTACGGTGCCCATCATCAGAGTAGCCGAGTGCCTCATTTGAGCAAAAACAACAAGGAGTCTGGTGGCACCTTAAAGACTAACAGATTTATTTGGGCATAAGCTTTCGTGAGTAAAAACCTCACTTCTTCGGATGCATAGAGTGGATTTCCACTCCATACGGCTAAATTTAGTGCCTTGCATGGTGTCAAGTATCAGGGGGTAGCCGTGTTAGTCTGTATCTACAAAAACAACAAGGAGTCTGGTGGCACCTTAAAGACTAACAGATTTATTTGGGCATAAGCTTTCGTGAGTAAAAACCTCACTTCTTCGGATGCATTCTTTCGGTTTTTACTCACGAAAGCTTATGCCCAAATAAATCTGTTAGTCTTTAAGGTGCCACCAGACTCCTTGTTGTTTTTGTAGATACAGACTAACACGGCTACCCCCTGATACTTGACGTCATTTGAGCAAAGATTGCTATAGGTCAGGGATTCTCAAACTTCATTGCACCACGACCCTCTTTGAAAACAAAAATTACTTCATGACCCCAGAAGGGGGGACTGAAGCCTGAACTCACCCAATCCCCACTGCCCCGGATGGGGGGGCCAAAGCCAAAGCCTCACCGCTCTGGGCAGGGGGGCCAAAGCTGAAGCTCAAGGGTTTCAGCCCCAGGCAGGGGGCCTCCAACCTGAGCCCGCCACCAGGGCTGAAGCCCTTGGGCTTTGTCTTTGGCCCCGGGCAGTGGCACTTGGGCTTCAGCCCCAGACCCCACCAAGTCTAACCAAGCTCTGGTGACCCCATGCAAAGGGAGTCCCGACCCACAGTTTGAGAATCGCCGCTATAGGTGGTTTCCTGTGGGGGAAGGAATCCTCCTCTGCCAGACGACAGAGTGGCAGTGGAGTAACAACTTGGACACTATATTAGTCCTGAGCCAAACCTGCTGGTGTGGCACTCCCCTCATGGATTCCAAATGTCACACATTCAGTTGGGCTTTGGGCAAGCAAGAGAGCTGGGCTGCAGTTCATCCTGGCTGCCCCCGGGGGCTGATGTGACACCCACTGGGCAGGCTGCTTCTTTGCCTCCCCCTCTGGCTCCAATCCGCTCCCATTTTCTGGCTCTCAGCCAAGAGCAACCTGAGTCTTAGGTAAGCAGGTTAAATTTCACTTTTGCAGCCGCAGCTTCTGTGCTGCTGCCTGTGTGTCAGGGTAACTGCATCTAACCAGCCCCCCCCCCCCCCCCCCCGGCAAAAATGTTACAATGATTATTTTATGATTATTTATATTACAGTAATGCCTAGGGGTTCCCATTAGGGATCAGGCCCCCAACGCTAGGCATTGCACACACATGTAATTAAATAAGATGGTTCCTGCCCCAAAGAGCTCCCATCTTACCACATAGTGAAAGCCACCAGGGGGCTGCAGCAAATGAACAGGAGGGCAAGAGCCTGCCAACTGTGCAGTGGATGAAGGAGAAGAGCCGGGATTGGGAGTTGGTCAGGCAGAGCCTGCAATGCGAGAGAGGGACAAGAGAGGTGGAGTGTGAAGTGGACAGAGTCAGTGACTGAGATAGTGGAGGAGAGAGGAGAAAGGGTGAAAGCAGGGGACTTAGAGCAGAGGAGAAGTCATGGATGTTGATGGACTGGTAAGGAGCATAAGAAGAGACTGGTGTGAGCAGTGTAGAAGTCAACAGGGAATCCAGCAACGGAGAGTGCAGGTTCAACAGGGAGGGGAGGATGATGAGACAGGAGGCTGGAGCTCCTGGGTTCTTCTTATTTGTCTTCTGATTTATGAGCCTTTGGGTTCATGTTTTCAGGCTTTTCTATGCAACCATTAGGGTAGAAACTTAATTTAAAAAAAAATGAAAGCTGAGATTTTCATCTGGTCACCTGACTCCTGGAGCTGGGACTGTAAGAAAAACACCAAATATCATAAGAATCATGAAACCATGAGAGTTGGCAATACTGAAATGTATCTGTATAAAGTTCTAAGTCATACAATTGCTTTCCTTCCTCCCCCCCGCCCCCACCGCAATACCTTTGATAGCACTGAAAAGTTTCATTTTTGCTTCCATGATTGGAAAGTTTCTATGCATCGTTGGGGGCAGCCAGTGTCTCAGCTGGGACATATTACATACAGAGCAGCAGGGCACAAACCAAAAAAAGTCCTGCTTCTTGTTAGCAGGACAGTGATTCTACAAAGCCCAACAAATACAGATCCCTAGAAAATTCTGAAATGTACAATACAGTTAATTTTTTTTGTTTCCCTTTGTGACTGGAGGATTTCTCTGTGTATCAATATAGTCATTGATGTGCAGGGCCGGCTCCAGGCACCAGCCTGGCAAGCAGGTGCTTGGGGCGGCCTCTCCGGAGAGGGGCGGCAGCTCCAGCTATTCGGCGGCAATTCGGCGGACGGTCCCTCACTCCCGCTTGGAGTGAAGGACCTCCCGCTGAATTGCCACCACAGATGGCGATCGTGGCTTTTTTTTTTTTTTTTTTGGCTGTTTGGGGCGGCCAAAACCCTGGAGCCGGCCCTGTCGATGTGTCACCAAATGTTTAATTGGAGGTATGTGACACCCCCATTGTTCCCTCATCTCTATACCCCTGACCTCCCACTCTTCTAGATGTGTTGGTTCTGCAAGCCAAACAGGAGAAAAATGGTGAAAACATTTTTGTCTCTCAAGTTTTTGAACACAATCACAAAGCCAATCTAAGGCGTCAGAAGATGCCATTTTAATATAGTCTCTTTTCAGAGTAGAACTATATTATAAAATAGAGATTTTTTTTTAATACAAAAGGGTCTTAGTTTCAAATCTGCTATTCAGATTCTCTCATGTTAGCTCCTCCTTGGTTTTTTTATGGTACATATTTATTGGATCCCTCACGTACAGAGTTCTATCAAGTCTCTCTAAATTGTCTCACTCTACAAGCTCCATTAACTGAGTTATCGCTCTGCTCTGTTTTATCTGTGGTTACCAAGCCAGTGATAGTCAATGACATTTTAATGTTAAAAAAAATCTACAACAGAAACTTGATTTCTATTGGCATTTTTAGCAATCAGGTTTCTAATGTTTTATTACAATTAAATGCCATCATATTTCATGTATTACACACTTTAGAGATCCATTAGTGAAAATGAGGCTCACTGGGGACTTCATTAAGTCCCCAGCAGCTTAGATCTCCACACTGCCAGCCTGTCTTTTAGGAGTACTGAACTTTGTCATTCTGACTGGCACCCTGCATCTAAATGTATGAAAAGCATGTATGGTGAAACTATTGACAAATCTTTCTTGCCATCCCTTTAAGGCAGAAGCACTCCCAGGGCCTGCATTGCTGGAAGTTTGAGACATTGTTGGAAAGTTTGGGGGTTTATTTTAAGAATGATTTGTTTTATTCCCTGGTGCCATGTTTGCTTTGTCTGGAAAATCTGGTCCCTGTGAATGGCACAAGTATGATTTTCATCAGCATACTGACTGCACATAAAGGGCAGGATTGTCCCTTCTGCTGTTGAAAGCCACAAAATGGGGCAGTGTTTACTTGGAATTCTTCAGAGCTTCACTGAAATTGTCCCAGTGGTGGGCTCAGTATTGGCCACCTTACACCTGCACGGGAAGGGTGCCCTCAAACCTGGTGGAGCCCTTGCAGTCCTTGAGAAGTTAGAATTATCCATGCAAAGGCTGTGAACCCCTGATATCCAGTGGCAGCACTTGGCTATACTGCTTGGAACAGCTTCGCCTGTCCCTGACTCTCTAGGGAGTAGGATCTGCAAAACAGTTAATACAGGCTTAAGCCTGTATTAATAAGTGTGCATGTAAATAGGATCCCAAATATTATATAAACATACACATACATGATCTATGAGAATCATTGCACCCAGGACTAAAGTCCTACTGCCGAGGGGGTGAAAGATGACAGCTGTTTAACACACAAGTAATATTACACAAGAGTTTAGGCAGGAAGTGAAGAATACCATGTTCATTTGAAAGGACAGTCACAATTTTAGGGTCTGTCTACACTAGAAATGCTACAGCAGCACAACTGCAGCACTTACTACAGTGATGAACAGGGTTCTTCTGTCACTGTAGTAAATCCACCTCTCTGAGAGGTGGTAGCTAGATTGATGGAAGAATTCTTCCGTTGACCTAGCAGTGTCTAAACAGGGGCTTAAGTCAGCTTAATTACATCACGGGGTGGTGTAGTTAAGCCAGCCTAACTTTGTAGTGTAGACCAGCCCTAGTTCCTTACATGGGAATTTGGTCAGGACTTTCCTACCCTAGCAAATGCGTGGGATCTTTAATGACGACAGGTGGTCAGAACCTTGATTTTGTGTCTCATCCAAAAGTCTTGCTCACCTGTGATGATTTTCATTACCAGGATTTCACAGCCTACGTTTTCGACAGATATCCTTTTTGATACCCTGAGAAGAAAAAAAAGGATTGTAAGGCAAGAGAAATAGGCTGTAATCCTAGTCAAGGTATATCAAGTTCAGTAATGCTCAGACATGACATAAGTGTTCAGAATTTGTATATGAATAAAATTAAGACTTTTCTGGGGGGAAAAGGTACCTGACTGTCAGAAAAAGGAACGTAAGCTATAAAATCCCGTGAAAAATCACACAGACAAGAGTTAGACAAATGTGCTGTCTTTACTTAGCAAAGAAATCACAGAGGGTATGCAAATACAGAACAAAAATGACACATTTTTACTTGGTTCAAAGGCATTATCCATAATAGCATCTGCGATGTGTCTGCAATAAAAGGGTGTAAATTGGAATTTACATAGCAGCTTTTTAGAAATAGGCTCTGACTCAGAGTCTTAAATTAATGTCTCCAATAGAAAGAGTCAGCCAATACTAGAGGAATGTTACAAAAGACACATTGTGCATACTGGGATTCATCTGTTTGCCTTCCTTTGCCTCCTGCACCTTTCCATAAATGTCAGCCATCATTTGTAATGAAAACTGGAATAACTGGATTTGGAATCCCTTGGTACGTTGACCTTTGTTTGGAAAGTTCTTCTGAAAGGTGCTAGATTGAGAGCACTAGAAACAGAAGTCCTCTATTTATGTTTCTCTCCCTCAGTCTGCAACTAATAGGCTGTTCCTTGTCACCTTCTATTCTTAAATAGATGGATTCTCCTGCAGGTTGGATTTTTGGCTCCTAAGACTGCATGTGTTGGCGTGCACCTTGCCTACATGCCTGTCTTCCTTCTACCTCTCAGTAGATTGGATATGTGTTCTGCTGCTGCAGAAAAAAAGGTGGCTGCATCTTCTGAAGCAGAAGGAGAGAGAGAA